>NC_067229.1:35225000-35560000 GCF_019924925.1 Ctenopharyngodon idella | reverse complement strand
AAGTTACAGACATTTATTACAAAGAAATCTATTTCAAATAAATGCTGTTCTTTTGAATCATCAAAAAAAAAACATATCACAATTTACACAAAAAATATTAAGCAGACTGTTTTCAACATTGATCATAACAGAATGATTTCTGAAGGATAATGTGACACTGAAGACTGGAGTAATGATGCTGAAAATTCACTTTTGCCATCACAGGAATACATTTTAAATTTTAATCATATTTCACAATATTACTGTTTTTACTGTATTTTTGATTAAATAAATGCCCTGGTGAGAATAAGAGAAAAACATTAAAAAAAAAAAAAAAAAACTTACTGACCCCAAACTTTTGTGTCATTTGTTTTACACAAAACTGAATTGAAAGAGGCGAAATAACAGTTAACTGTGCGCCACTCCAAGCAACACAATGAGGCTTGTGAGCACACTGTAGCATGCAACTGTTTAAAACATGGAATATTGCAGTTTTAAAGGGATAGCCCACCCCAAAATGAATATTCTCTCATCATTTACTCCACCTCATGCCGTCCCAGGTTTATATGACTTTTTTCTTCAGATGAACACAAAGTATTTTGGAAAATTAATCCATCTCTGTGAGTTCATATAATGCAAATGAATAGTAACCAAAAAGTTGACATTTTCAAAGTAGCCCAATTGTGCGGGAAAACCGCGACCCTGGCAACACTGGTTCTCTCTCACCGGACTTGTGTTTAGGTGAGGTAAAGGGGAAAGCAGGCAGTGGACCAAAGCACTGAGGCAAGGGAGGGGGAAAATGTTTGCCCCGGTAAAATGTTTGCCCCATTTGCGTTTGTATTGTTTTACTACTTACACAATTGTTTTAAGTATATCATTACATTACTTTCCATACACAGCTTGGTTTTTAATTATATTTTTAGGGGGGACAACCCTCAGATGGAGGGGGTCCTGACCCCCCTCCCCTCCGTGATTTCCGCCAATGCTGTTGTGTTCACTTTGCGTGGTTTTTGAAGCGTCAACTTTTGGGTTACTATCCATTTGCTTTATATTGACTCACAGAGATGGATTACTTTTCGAAAAATCTTTGATTGCGTTCATCTGAAGAAAGAAATATACAGTACATATACATCTGGGACGGCATGAGCATGAGTAAATGATGTAATCATTTTCATTTTTGGATGGAGTATCCCTTTAATAAATAGTATGCAGTATATACTGCAAAGTATAAAGCAAATAGGCTGTTGGAAATTAAATACTAGCTTACTAACACAAACAAATCCTTCTGTCCACAGATGTGACGAGGATGTGAACGAGTGTGAGAGGGAAGAGTGTGAGAATGGCGGGGCCTGTGTGAACACATTTGGAGCCTTCTACTGTAACTGCACCGTGGGCTTTGAGGGTCAGTTCTGTGGGCAACCATCTCTGGATGGCCCAGACACTCAGGCCGAGGCACTGTCGTATGTTGGCCCGGGAGAGATCATCGGCATTGGCGTGTTGCTCTTCGTGGTGCTGGTCCTGCTGACCCTGCTGGCCGCATTCCGTAAAAAAGTCCTCCGGAAGGACTGGAGCCGAGGGGAGGCGGTGGGCATCTCCACAGAGACCAACTACATGCTACAGAAGACGGGTGTGGGAGCCGAGGGCATCGAGTTCAAAGCCGTACGAGTCAGTGGCGAGTGTCGCGCCAGCCTCTACCGGAAAGACAGCGCAGGAGGGCCACCCCAGGTCATGGTGCGGCCCACAGCCTACACGCTTCCCCACTGCCACGGAATCCTACGAGGGGAAACGGAGAAGGCGGAAGGAGGGCTGGCCACCCTCTCCTGCCCTCCGCAGATGAGCACCTTCCAGGCGGATCCGCCTCTCATCCTAGGGATGCCGAGGAGAGGTGTGGCTGTCTGCAGCGTGGCGCCTAATCTTCCCCCATCCATGTCACCAAACCCAACTCAACGCAGCCCTATCCGCAAACCGCCGTGGGAAGAGGAGGATGAGGAGGATGAAGATGAAGACAACACTATGGAGCATCCAGTCCAAGCTCTGGAGTGGGAAGACAGGGGATATCAGGCGGACGGAGAGGAAGCGTACAGAACCGAGGGTAATGATGTGGCACACACACTCTTCACTCGTCTCAGATCAAACAGAGGTTGACAGAACTGCAGCCAGAGCGATTTCAGTGTGACTCCATAACTCCCCGTGGCCAATTAAATACCAGCCTTTGTGTGGCTGAGATTATACATATGCACCCTGGTCTCCATTCGCAAAATCCATCGTACAATAATGTGTAATGGAGCGCAATTACCTTAGAGATAACATGAGGCTTTCACACAAAATGAGGAAGTGAAGCATTTAGAGTCTACCATCATGATTCAAACAGAAACATCCACATGATAAATGCTATGCATAATGCTTTTAAACACAATGATATGCAGTAGTGGCCAAAAGTGATGTCAGGAGGGGATATTTGTTTTTAATGACTCTACAAGTTCAATGAAATTATCAAAATATGAGGAAAATATTTTTTATATTTTTAATATTTTAAATATGAAGGAAGAACAAAACACTAAACCTGTTTAAAGGTTGAAAATTCTGTCATTTAATACTCACCCTCATGTCGTTCCACACCTGTAAGACCTTCGTTTATCTTCGTAACACAAATTAAGATATTTTTGATAAAATCCGATGGCTCAGTGAGGCCTCCATTGCCAGCAAGATCGTTTCCTTTTTCAATGCCCAGAAAGGTACTAAAAACATATTTAAAACAGTTCATGTGACTACAGTGGTTCAACCTTAATATTATAAAGTGACGAGAATACTTTTTGTGCGCCAAAAAAAATAAAAAAAATAATGACTTTTCAACAAAATCTAGTGATGGCCGATTTCAAAACACTGCTTCATGAAGCTTTAGGAATCTTTTGTTTCGAATCAGTGGTTTGGATCGCGTATCAAACTGCCAAAGTCACGTGAACTATTGAAATTTCGAAACACTTATGACATAATGAAGCCTCGTTGTGGCGAGGGGGGCGTGGTTCAGCGGAGTCGGCAGCGGGAGAGAGAGTCAGGAGACGAACGGTGAGTGAGTGGGTTAAATGCAAATGACGAACACCTGTCTCTTGTTTCAGTAATTGGTGTGGAGAGAGTATATAACACCAGGAGAAACAGGAGTGGGAGAGAGAGAGACGGACTACTGACTGCTGCCCCGCTGGTGATCTACGAGTGAGAGACTTCTGAATGATTTGTGACCGCTTTGTGCCTGTCTGCACCCCTTTTTGTTTTGAATTGTGAGAATTAT
Source organism: Ctenopharyngodon idella (assembly GCF_019924925.1). NCBI lineage: Eukaryota > Metazoa > Chordata > Actinopteri > Cypriniformes > Xenocyprididae > Ctenopharyngodon > Ctenopharyngodon idella. The sequence goes on along the minus strand of NC_067229.1, from coordinate 35,556,735 downwards.
TGCAAATAAAAAGCAGTCAGTAGTCAAGCCGACCCTGTCCTCTTCCTTCCTGAGTACTGAACTTTGCTACACTGGTGCCGAAACCCGGGAAGGAAGACGGAAGCCGCCGCCATGCAATCGTCCTCCGGATCGCCATTTGCGGAGATTATCACCTCCCTCGCGGTCATGCAACAAGAACAACACCAGGCCCTGCTGGACTTGAGACAGGATCAAGAGAGGTGCTTCCAAGTCGTTGTTCAAGCCCAGCAGGAGGACCGCGAGAGGTTCCGGAGCTGGATTGACCGGGAGGTTCGACCGGAAGCCCTGGAACCTCGAGCTGTGCCCGCCCACCTACCACTACACAAAATGGGATCTGAGGACGACCCGGAGGTTTTCCTCGATCTTTTCCAGAAGACGGCCGAGCTGTCGGGCTGGCCGCGGGACCAGTGGCCGATGCGCCTGGTCCCGCTGCTCTCCGGGGAGTCCCAGATAGCGGCACAGCAGCTTCCGGTGCAGAATCTCCTGGTCTTCGACGACCTAAAAAGGGCCATCCTCCAGCGGGTCGGCCGGAGCCCTGAAGAACATCGCCAGCGGTTCCGTTCCCTGGAACTGGGCGAGTCCGGCCGACCGTTCGTGTTGGCCCAACAGCTCCGGGACTCCTGCCGCAAATGGCTGTTGGCTGAGGGAGGCGACGTGGAGAAGATTGTCGATCGAGTGGTACTGGAGCAGTTCATTACTCGGCTCCCACGGAGGACAGCAGAGTGGGTCCAGTGCCACCGCCCCACGTCGCTGGACTCAGCCATCCACCTCGCGGAGGACCACATGGTGGCGTGCCCAGGGGTCGGCGAACCCCTCCCATCTGTCTCTCTCTCCCCGTCTTCCCCTTCTGTCTCTCTCTCTCGTCCTGTCCCTCTCCCCAGGTCCCGCCCACCTGTACATCCTCGAGTCCCGCCCCGGGGGCGGGGCGGAGTTGACCCGAGCCAGTTTGGGGGTCCCAGAGCCCCGCCCAGGAGGGCGGGACTGACTTCCGCTGGACAGGACCCCGCGCCTGTTTCTCCGCTCTCTCCACGCCAATCATTTACCCCACTCCCTGCCACTGGGGCGGCGGGGAGGTCTGGGCCAGCCTGTTGGCGTTGCGGGGACCCGGAGCATTTCGTGGACAGGTGCCCGGTGATGGAGGTTGGGACAATGGTCCGGGTCCCGGACGCCCCGCAGGCTGCCCCCGGTCAAGCTGGCTGGTATCAAATACCTGTGAGTATCAAGGGGGGTACCTATCAGGCCTTGGTGGATTCAGGCTGTAACCAAACCTCGATCCATCAAAGCCTGATTTCATCCGGGGCATTGGATACAAGCCGCGTGGTTAAGGTGCGGTGCGTACACGGGGATGTGGTGGGATATCCGGTAGTGCCGGTCATTATCCAGTTCAGGGGCCAAAAGCATAGCGTTGAGGTGGCAGTTAATCCGCACCTCCGGCATCCGTTAATTTTGGGGACAAATTGGCCAGCATTTTCTGAATTATTGGGTTATTTATGCACGGATGCCTCTTGGGGGAAAAAGGCGATGGTTGGGGATGCGCAAGCACAGGCGGGAGAGACTGAACGGGGACCACTGAGTGCTGCTTCAGGGGAACAGAGTGAAATTGAGAGAATAATTCTCTCGGATCGCGATGACTTTCCCCTGGAGCAGTCTCAGGATGAGACCCTAAAACGTGCATTTGAGCAGGTCCAAACCATCGACGGTCAGCCTCTCCAGCCTGGACGGGCGCTTACTTATCCATATTTTGCAGTTATAAAAAATCGGTTGTATCGGGTGACCCAAGACACCCAGACAAAAGAAGATACAACCCAGTTGTTAGTTCCAAGGAGCCGCAGGGAAATGCTTTTCCAAGCGGCTCATTCTAATCCAATGGCTGGACACTTAGGACAGGCAACAACACTAAATCGCCTCATGACCCGATTCTTTTGGCCGGGCATTCACGAGAATGTGCGCAGGTGGTGCGCGTCTTGTCGTGAATGTCAGTTGGTAAATCCACCGGCCACCCCAAAAGCGCCTTTGCGCCCCCTCCCATTAATGCAGGTCCCCTTCGAGAGAATTGGTATGGACCTCATCGGGCCATTAGAGCGATCAGCCAGGGGACATCGCTTTGCATTAGTCATTGTGGATTATGCAACTCGATATCCTGAAGCAGTGGCCCTCCGCAGCATTTCCGCGAAGAGTGTTGCGGACGCACTGTTTACTTTAATCTCCCGGGTGGGGATTCCAAAAGAAATCCTCACCGATCAAGGCACGGCGTTTATGTCACGTACTTTACGCGAACTTTACGAATTATTGGGCATTAAAGCGATCCGTACCAGCGTCTTTCACCCACAAACTGACGGGCTGGTCGAACGTTTTAATCGCACGCTTAAAACCATGATTCGTAAATTCGTACAAGAAGACGCCAAAAATTGGGATAAATGGTTAGAACCCCTGTTGTTCGCTGTGCGAGAAGTCCCGCAAGCCTCCACGGGGTTTTCCCCCTTCGAGCTTCTTTACGGACGCCAGCCCCGCGGGGTACTGGATGTCCTGAGAGAAACTTGGGAGGACGGACCATCTCAGAGCAAAAACGAAATTCAGTATGTAATGGACTTGAGAACAAAACTCCACACTTTGGGGCGGCTATCAACGGAGAATTTGTCACAAGCCCAGGACAAACAGAGCCGGCTGTACAACAGGGGAACTAACTTGCGTAAATTCGCACCGGGAGAGAAAGTGCTTGTATTACTTCCAACGTCAAGCTCGAAATTATTAGCAAAGTGGCAAGGACCATTTGAGGTCACACGGCGGATTGGAGATCTCGATTATGAGGTTATACGGTCTGATAGGAGAGGGGCACGTCAGATTTATCACCTCAATCTCCTTAAAAAATGGAATGAGGCAGAGGCAGTGATGTTGGCGATGGTGATTGGTGGAGAGGATGATCTCGGGCCAGAGGCGAATACCAAACACCAATCTCTCGCACTGGCCCCCGGAGGAGATCATCTCTCGCCCTCCCAGCTCACTGACCTGACGAAATTACAAGCAGAGTTTGCGGACGTGTTCTCGCCCCTACCGGGCCGTACTAATTTGATTCAGCACCATATCGAGACAGAGCCGGGCGTGGTAGTTCGCAGCCGGCCGTACCGTTTGCCTGAACATAAAAAAAAAGTGGTTCAGGCAGAATTAGGAGCAATGCTTGACATGGGCGTAATAGAAGAATCCAACAGTAACTGGGCGAGCCCGATAGTTTTAGTTCCGAAAACGGACGGCTCGGTTCGGTTCTGTGTGGATTATCGCAAGGTGAATGCTGTGTCGAAATTCGACGCGTATCCAATGCCACGGGTGGACGAACTGCTTGATCGGCTCGGTACGGCTCGGTTTTATTCGACACTGGACTTAACAAAGGGATATTGGCAGATCCCCTTGTCTCCATTATCTAAAGAAAAGACAGCTTTCACCACGCCGTTTGGATTACACCAATTTGTTACCCTTCCGTTCGGGCTGTTCGGGGCTCCGGCTACCTTTCAGCGTCTCATGGACAGAATTTTACGGCCCCATGCTGCGTATGCTGCTGCCTACTTAGATGACATAATTATATTTAGTCATGACTGGCAGCGGCATATGCAGCATTTGAGGGCTGTCTTGAGGTCGCTGAGAGGGGCTGGGCTCACGGCCAACCCGAAGAAGTGTGCAATTGGGCGGGTGGAAGTAAGATATCTGGGCTTCCACTTGGGACATGGGCAGGTGCGTCCCCAAATTGATAAGACGGCAGCAGTTGCGACCTGTCCGCGTCCCAAGACCAAAAAGGAGGTGAGACAGTTCCTAGGGCTGGCGGGATATTATAGAAGGTTTGTACCTAATTATTCGGACCTCACCAGCCCTTTGACTGATCTCACTAAAAAGGAGGCACCAGATACGGTCCAGTGGACGGAGCTGTGCCAGCAGGCCTTTACCCAAGTGAAGGCTGCTTTATGTGGCGGGCCGTTGTTACACTCTCCTGATTTTTCTCTCCCTTTCCTGTTGCAGACAGACGCGTCGGACAGGGGGCTGGGTGCCGTCCTGTCCCAGGAGATAGAGGGGGAGGAACGGCCGGTGCTGTACATTAGTCGGAAGCTCTCAAAGAGAGAGACTAAGTACAGCACCATAGAAAAGGAGTGTCTTGCCATCAGGTGGGCCGTCCTCACCCTCCGCTATTATCTCCTGGGACGGGAATTCACTCTCTGTTCGGACCATGCCCCCCTGCAGTGGCTCCACCGCATGAAGGATACCAACGCGCGGATCACTCGTTGGTATCTAGCTTTACAGCCTTTTAAGTTCAAAGTGGTCCACAGGCCGGGTGCTCAGATGGCTGTGGCCGACTTCCTCTCCAGAAATGGGGGGGGGGGGGGCTGCAGGCCGGATGGCTCCCCGGCCTGAGTCGGGCGGTGGGGGTATGTGGCGAGGGGGGCGTGGTTCAGCGGAGTCGGCAGCGGGAGAGAGAGTCAGGAGACGAACGGTGAGTGAGTGGGTTAAATGCAAATGACGAACACCTGTCTCTTGTTTCAGTAATTGGTGTGGAGAGAGTATATAACACCAGGAGAAACAGGAGTGGGAGAGAGAGAGACGGACTACTGACTGCTGCCCCGCTGGTGATCTACGAGTGAGAGACTTCTGAATGATTTGTGACCGCTTTGTGCCTGTCTGCACCCCTTTTTGTTTTGAATTGTGAGAATTATTGCAAATAAAAAGCAGTCAGTAGTCAAGCCGACCCTGTCCTCTTCCTTCCTGAGTACTGAACTTTGCTACACTCGTTTACTGAGATCACGTGACTTTGGCGCTCCGAGCCACTGATTCGAAACAAAAGATTCGTGAAGCTTCGAAGCAGTGTTTTGAAATCGGCCATCACTAGATATTGTTGAAAACTCGTTATTTTGTTTTTTTGGCCCACAAAAAGTATTCTCGTCACTTTATAATATTAAGGTGAACCACTATACACAAATGAACTGTTTTAAATATGTATTTATTGCCTTTCTGGGCAATGAAAGTGTTAATTATCTTGCTGTCAAAAGAGGCCTCACTGAGCCAACGGATTTCATCAAAAATATCTTAATTTGTGTTCCGAAGATGAACGAAGGTCTTACGGGTGTAGAACGACATGAGGGTGAGTAATAAATTACATAATTTTCATTTTTGGCTGAGCTAACCCTTTAAGGTATTTATCTGACCATTATTTGGCAAAAAAGGCAAACTACAACTACAGGTTTTATTTTACTATACAAAAAAAAAAAAAAGCATAGAAAAACAAAAAGCTCACAGGAAAAAGCATATACAGACTACAACATAGTCGGTTATCAATATTTCGTTGGTTCTCTCTTTTTTTTGTTTTTTTTTTGTTAATAATTTCTTTGTATGACAGCGAAATAAAACAATTGACTCCAAACAATTTTTTATAATATTTGAATAAAAGGTGAAGTTGTCAGTTTTCCTAGGCCGGACATCACTTTTGGCCACTACTGTATGAAAAATAACTGGATTTTAATCAAATCTCCTTTCCATGATTTCGTACTCAGCGATGTTTTCGCATTGGCTCCATGCTGAAAATTGACCGGGGACTCATAAATTGTTTAAAAACAAACCAGTTTATAGTAATCAGAATGTCATGCTGTAGCAGCCAACAGGAGCCTTTCTCCTCATAAAATATTTAACAGTCTGGCCATGCAGGTAGGCAGCTAGTACAGACGTGAGGGTGATTATTACAATTCCTCTTGTGTAAATGTGTTACATGTGTCCACAGATTTTCTCTGCGCATTGTGTTCTAAAACGAATGACCTTGGTCTTATTAGTGTTTTCTTTAAACAGAAACTCATTTGTCATGAACTGTTTGTTAGCTTTAGCAGTGTGTCGTCTGGGATGAATATAGGACGGATATTATTGCTCTTTCACTTTAGCAGATTTGAAAGATTTGCATGCCGTATAGAGCATTAAGCCTTCAGTGCGGTTTTATTTGTGCATATGTGCATGTCTGATTTTGGATATTAGATGTCTGTTTAGTGAATGCAAATGAGCCAGTAGTTAAGACTTGAGATGGCACTATTTGGCCCCACCACAAAAAAAATATTTTTATTAGCAGCATTTTTTAGTTTTATATTAAAACATTTATTTAATTAATTTATTCAAAAATTAATTAACAAAATGAATTCAAAAGTGACAGTAAAGACATTTATGTTTTGAAAGATAAATGCTGTTCTTTTGAACTTTCTATTTATCAAAGAATCCTGGCAAAAAATTTGGTTTCCACAAAAGTATTAAGCAGCACTGATGTTTTTAACATTGATAATAATACGAAATGTTTCTCGAGCACCAAATCAGCATATTAGAATGATTTCTGAAGGATCATGTGACACTGAAGACTGGAGTAATGATGCTCAAAATTCAGCTTTGCCATCACAGGAATAAATTAAATTTTAAAATATATTACAATAGATTATTAACAGTTATTTTAATTAGTAATAATAATACTTCACAATATTACTTTTTTTTAAAAAATACATTCAAATACTTTTTTATATTTACATTTTTTTCCAAAAATAAAGATTTAAACAATTTTATTAGTTTTTAATGTGCATAATGGGTGGAAATTTTGCAGTCATAATATAACTGCATGACAGCTATAAATTCCTAAACACACATTAGCTGTAAGATTGTGAAAAAAACTTTGTGACAACAAGTCTCACGATGGCCTTGGACCATTGCTATTGTTGTTCACTGTTGCGGGTACTGTAGGTATGACTGTATTTGCATATATTGTGTGAATGTGTAGCACAAATGCATGTATTTGCATGTGTATGAATCTGTATAAGGATCTGCTGTTATATTCTTCTGCAGAAGCTGGAAATACACCAGAGGAGGTCACCTGCTTCTCCGACAGCAGCACCAGTGAGGCGCACTCCCTCAGGTCTTTCCAGTCTGATTCCTGCGATGACAATGGTGAGATACATGCATTGCGAGGCCCAAAGACCTTAACATACCCTCAACAAAAAAAAAAAAAAAATTATACTGCTCAGAGAATTTTTGAAGTTTCACTCGCCACTCTGGAAAAGTTCAGCAACTGTGTTAAAGGTGGAGCTGTTTCTTCAGGGCATTTTTTTCTATTATGCTTCCACATGGTCCTATAAAAATCATTAGGGCAAGACTGCAGCTTCTGAATAAACCACAGAGCAATTAGAAAACATAATGAATCAACCATTTGCTTTGATGTTTTCTCACTTTTTGTTATGTAAGCTTGCACTCATCAGCTCTTTGTATTAGTCAGATTTTGATATGCTCAGTTCGACGAAGGGAAGCCATTTACTCACTCTTATGTCTCTCTTCAATGCAATTAAAGTCAAACTCCCAAACATCAAAAAGGACAAAAACACACCACAAAAACTCACTCATAGAGCCACTCAGACACTCATAAAGCCGCAGTCACACTAGAATTTGAGCATGCAAAATTTCTACACTGCAACGATTGTGATATGGCAGCTATTTTAAAAACATAAATTTAACATATATATATATATATAATAAATCAAAATGTAAAAATATACTTCCAACTTTTACTGCAAAAAGTTTGTATTATTTGTTAACAGTTTAGTATAAGGAACAATTCTCACTTTTAACTAGTTGCTTATTAGCTTGCATATTGGCTGCTTATTAGTACTTATAAAGCACATATTAATGCCTTATTCTGCATAACCATATTCTACATCCCTAAATCCTACCCCATACCTAAACTTAAGCACTATAACAACTACCTTGTTAACTGTTAATAAGCAGTAAATTAAGAGTTTATTGAGGCAAAAGTCGTAGTTAATAGTGAATATGTGTTCCCTATACCAAAGTGTTACCTATTCTTTTAATTCAGCTAAGAGGGCATGCCGTGACATATCGATCCTCTATTGGTCACGCGTCTTCACGTAATACTACTGTAATTCGCCGGTCAAAGTTCACAAAACTTGAACTTTGGAATGCAGCGAAATCCGAAAATTCTTCACATGAGCTTTTGCTTCCGTTGTTCTGGATTCGCATGCGTTTAAATGCAAGTCAATGGAATGAAAATTGAAGTTTGACTGAATAGTTAGTTCACCTCAAGCACTATATTATAAGTCTTCTGAAGCTGTACGATAGTTTTTAGTGAAGTCAAATTTGAGTCACTTCCTACATATATATACCTAAATTACCTGATAAAAAACACACACATGCAACATTATCACATTAACCTATACATACAATCTCATGCAGCCACCCATAATGTAATAACCTACTATTAGGCAGAAGTAACTGATTATTCCATTCACCTAATTAAGATGACTTGCATTGTCTGATCTTTCCAAAAGGAAACCATGAGGATTAGTGATAACCCTACCCTGCTTTAACAAAGTGACAGCCTGAATGGGTCAGAGCAGTAATTACAATCCATCTGCCTTTGATATGCTCTCCAAACGCGATTGCTATCATGACTCAGTAGTGTATATTATCACTTCTGCTGTACAAAATAGATGTCAGACTGACACATCAGAGGTCCACTTTAGCCGATTTCATGACGCTGGAGGATTACAAACAAGACAAAGTGATTTATATAAATGCTTATGTAAGGTTTTCATTGAATGTTTGATGTTAGTTTGAAGTGCTTGATCATTTATTCAATTGTTGCCTGACATTTTACACTTGTTTATACCCTAGCCTCCATAGTGACGGTGATACGACTGGTAAATAATGCAGTGGACACCATTGAAAATGAAGGTATGACTCAATTTTCATATTACCTAAAGCAAACTTGACCCATTAAATACACCAGGTTTTATAATTATTATTAGATTTGTGTCATTGAGTCCATTTTATCAGTCTTTATCACTAGTGTACTGCTAAATGTTGACGAAATGAACTATTAGCAGATATAACACATTTAGCGCAACTTTTTTTTATTTTTTGAAACAAAAATATTGGACTTACCCTGTACATTTTGTCCAATCAAATTTATTTATTTATCCTGTTACAACCTGTTTTGTCTCAAAAGATTTAACAAATACTATTCTTTATTTTTCTGTTTAAATATTTTTATTAGTGGTTCAACCACCTAGGGCCCTATTTCAACGATCTAAGCATATGGTCTAAAGCGCATGGTGCAAGTGCGTTTAGGGCGTGTCTGAATCCACTTTTGCTAGTTTAACGATGGGAAAAAATGGTCGGCGCACCCGGCGCATGGTCTAAAAGGGTTGTCCCTAATCTCTTAATGAGTAATGGGTGTGTTTTGGGCGTAACGTGCAATAAACCAATCAGAGACTCATCTCCCATTCCCTTTAAAAGCCAGTTGCGCCCGCACCATGGCAGATTTGCTATTTACATGGCATAATTTGCAAGCGGAAAAACTGAACGCATCTCTAGCGAGGAAACGGATCTGCTCATGCACGAGGTTAATGTGCGTGAACAGACCATCTACGGGATAAGCCGGATTCCACCAAAGCATTTTTCTCTTTATGCACACAATAATAATGTTTTACATTGTAATCTTTTTATTTTTAATATTTGGCATGTTTGTGTGCTGCTGTGCATCCCTGTGTGTGTAATAAGCACAGTGTACGTGCGTTGTACACCTGCATATAGGCGCATATTACTAATGCGCTCTTTAAATAACAAAACAAATATTGCGCCATTGACTTTAGACCAGGTTTCATTTGGTCAATGGCACAGTATTTTTAGTTGCCTCAAAATAGCAATGCGCCAACAATGCGTCTGAACACACCTCGTTTTCAAACCAGCACGCCCATGGGCGCACAAATGGGCGCAAATGCATGTGCTATTTAAACAAAGTGGTGCAGGACGTGAAAATGATAACTGCATCAGGCTGAAACTAGCAAAAACCACTTGCATTGCACCTGGAGCCCTTAGCCTTTGTAATGACCAAGGCTCATCCCAGTCAGCCTGATGGTGGCGCTACAGCAATCAAATGTACGAAATCGCTCATAACTCATAAACTGCTAGTGGTTTAGGAGTGTATTGTATCATTGGAATCCTTGGCTCAAGATCATTATATCGCCACCTGACAAAATGTTCCAATATTTTGGATTTTTTGAAAAACCTACTTTTGTGAACTAGTCCTAGGTTTTTCTGATCAGAACCAAAGCAGTGCAGAAAGATTCTCTGAAGCCCGATTGTCAATAATTAATATTGAAAAAAAAGTCGGAATTTCCATTCACGTTCACGATGGGATGCCAAAACATTCAAAGTGGGCGTGGCCATTATTCCTAAAACATATCTTGTTTTTACCTAAATAATTTACCAAATATTATATATTTTTCTATTGAAATATTCAATTAATTGTTGAAATATTATTTTAAAATAATTATTTATATATAAAATATTTATTTAAATTAAAATTTTGATTTTTTTTTAAAATATTCTTTATTATGTTTTCATTTTTAGTAAATAAAATTAATAATTTTTAAAATATTATCATGTACATATTAAGGAATATAGATCATCATTGCAAAATAAATCCAACAAGTGATCAGGACCTTGATTTCCTGCTTATTACATGGCTACAAGGCAAATAAATAAATGAACGTGAAATATTGATTTGAGGTGAAAGTGTTTTATTATGTGAGACCAAAGAGGAAATCGGTTGCCTGGATACAGCGGTCAATTACGCAGTTTAGCATCATTATAGAAGAAAAACTGACCACAGAATGCTGCAATTGAGAGAAAGTATTGAGCTGTAGGATCAAGTAGAGTGTCATGTAGTAATATTTTATGTCATCCTGTATTAGTCTGTTTAAATATTAAAGGGATCAAAAACCATGCTGCATGAAAAGGTAAAGGTAAAATCCCAATGCAACGTGTCCAGCCATGCAGGAGTTCAGTCCACTCTGGAAAAAGTAGGATTAGATCCGTTAATTAAACTGCACAACTCTAGACTCATACAAAACCAGGGTTTAGACCCGCTCTCTAATCACTCACATAATCCAACTGCACTGAAAACCTGAACTGTTGAACTACCCTTTAGTTACTGAAGAACAGCATCCCTATCCTCCGTAGCAGTGACCTGGATTTGAAGCGCACCAGAACCACTCTCTAATTAAACCTGCCCTAGACCAAAGCTGATTCCAATCAGTGCAAAAACAAGCTGTTTGCTTGAAAGTCTCACACACTATGGTAATTTGTGCTGTCTGAGGAGTTCACAGCTCCACCTTCCTTCTCAGAGGTCTGGATGAAAGTGGACTGTTTTTGTTGGTTATGCTAAACAGCACAGTGTGATTTACTCAAGTAGGACATGCTCCTGGTTTAACAACTTTTGTGGGTCTTGAACCAGCATTCTTATACTTTAGAAGTGTAAACTTTCACTTGTTACCTTGAGAAGATATTTCTATTGTTACTCATTACTATTTCTAAATTACATTGGTATAACCCAGGGGTGTCCAAACTCGGTCCTGGAGGGCCACTGTCCTGCAGAGTTGAGCTCCAACATACCTCAACACGCCTGCCTGGAAGTTTGTTATGCCTAGTAACAAAGCCACTCGAAGGCAACCTGCAATCTTAGCTGAAAAAAGCGTAACGCCTGCTAACACTGCGGTGTGCAGAGAAGAAGACGAGGCTGTTTTTTTTTTTTTTTTTATTGATGTCAATGGAAGAGAGGCTTCACTACACTGAATAAACAGCTTTTGTGAGGAAATAGCTTCTCATTTAATGAATCGACAGCCTATCGGTTAATCTTCAACATGTTTGCTCTTAAACATTTACACATTGGACACCCCGGTGTAACCTAATGTAATCAGATTGATTGAAGTTTATAAATAATATTATATATAATAATATTATATTATTAATCATATTAATTAATATAAATTTCATGTCAATTTTAAATGGATAAATTTAATGCAAATTAATTTTTAATTTACAAGTTTTAATATTACATTTTAAATGTTAATTAGTTAAATATCAGTTAGCTGTTTTTTTTTTTTTTTTTACTTGAATTAAAACTTTATAATTGCATTAAGTACTCGTAAGCATAACCCTTACATATACAAAATAAAAATAAAATGATTGATTAATGATAATATATAGTTATCTATTGCTAAAATCTGATTGGTTTATACAAACATTGTTTTAGGCCAACTAGAATGCTGATTAAGTCACATTAAACTTAGTAAACATAAGCAGTGATACATTATGTTTTCCTCTTCTCCTAACAGTTGCAGGTCTGGGTGATGTGCAGCCTCACAGTATTACCTGTGAGTCCACTTTGTTTACTTTTATTATTTCATTTTACTTTAATAAATATCTGTCCCTCTGTTTCACTTGTTCAGACGCATTTATAATCCTTTACACATACCCCAAGCATAAACAAGTCGATTGTTCTGACTGTTTTGTTTTTGATTTGGCTTTTTGTTTATTTGTTTTCATCCCATAACTCATTAAAACACTCCCCCTGAAACATTTATCATTTTATGTCTTTTCACAGCAAGCCCACACCTCCACTGTGAGGATGAGATATGCGTGGAATTCGTCAAAGAGTATTTTATGAATTGTAAGAGCTCACATCTGCGTTTACTGTACTAAACAAGAGATTCGATAATAGCTCTTATTTAAAATTTAAAATCTTGTGTATTTAAATATCAAGGTCCCATGACATGACTAGCATTTTTCCATCAAAAATTCTAGGAAATCACAGACAAAAAACAACAACTCAATTTTACAGAAAACAATGTACAGTGTGTATATATATATATATATATATAGTAAAAAGGTACTGTTATATAATATTATTACAATTTAAAATGACTGTTGTAGCTGAATTTTACTCCATCCTGACCCCAAACTTTTGAACAGTAGTGTAGATTATTATTATTATTAGTAGTAGTAGTAATAATAGTAGTATTATTGGTTATTATTGATTATTAATATTATTATTCATATTGAATACTGCAAAATATGCAACATTTATAAAGTTGCGTCTAATGAAATGTGCATAGCTCTTCTGCACTTTTTGCATGTATTTACTCTGCATGTATTTTCCAGCTTACCAGTGGCAAACAACAGAATGGCTAGACACTTGTCTCCCAGGCTTGGAATCACCGCCTCGAGACCAGACCCCTACTCCACCACCCCCACCTCTTCCTGCTCCCCCACCTCCCCTGACCCCTACACGGTTAGGTGGTACCCCTACCCGCCTGGGCGGCAGCGTTCGGTTGGACGGCAGCACTCTATCACTGCAAACTGGCTACCCGTTACGAAGATACCAGGGCCAGAGAGATTTCTGCACGTCTCTAACACTGGATGACAACAACTCGCCTGTTTATGAAGAATACCGTGACCCGAATCACTACAACACTGCCTCTACTGTTCTCCCGCTGGACTTTAGCGAGGGCCGATCCAGACCCGACTACCATCACTCCAGCCAATACCAGCTCTCTTACCCTCCCCTACTAGCCTGGGAGGAACGTCCACGTGTCTGGGAGGAGTCACACCCCTTCGGAAGCCAGCAGGAGATCGACAGACTGGGCAGGATTTCGCTCCGGGCCCAACGTTTGCGTAGTCAGAGCCCAAAGGCATCTTTGTCTGGCATGAGAGAGTATTATTGATCATTAACTGGACAAACAAGTCCTTAATTATACTGGATGCTTGTGATCATGCAATTGAGGAATCGACCTCAAGATGTGTTTGGAATCGAAACATCTGGACTGTCACAGCCTCAATCATACTGTACACTAGTGACTATTCTTCAAGCACCTCATTAAAGGGATAGTTCACCCAAAAATGAGTTCTGTCATCATTTACTCACCCTCATGTTGATCCAAACCTGTATGACTGTCTTCTGTGGAACACAAAAAAGATATTTTATAACTGTTTTTGTCCATACAATGAGAGTAAATGGGGTCCAAAACAACACTGGATTTGGATCTTCTTTTGTGTTCCACTGAAGAAAGTCAGTCATACACATTTGGAATGACATGAAGGTGAGTACATTTTCATTTTGGGGTGAACTATCACTTTAACTAGTTGTGTGTGAGAACATGCATAGTTTTTACCACATACTTTCTCATCAGCGCATCTGAGAAGCAGAGTGACACTGAGTTTGTGTAGGTGCTACTGTGTTTATTGACAAACCACAGATTTTATTGATGGAATCCATATACAGCAGTGGTTCTCAACTAGGGGTCTGGGGCCCACTAGCGGGCCTCAACACACTCTGCTAGATATCCAACTATGCCTTTGGACCGGATGTGTTTTGCAGTGAAAACAGCCTGATGGAGCAAGGAAACCTGTTTTATTCCATGGACTATACAAAAGCAGTGGAGAAAAACAAGTCAGTTTAATTGCATTTTTGTCGACTCTTCAAGGTTTGTAAGCATTTAGTAATGTGTGCATACTCAAAATGATTCCAGGAAAGAAAGCTCACAGGTGTGTTTCACATAAATGAAGATCTGTTTATGTATTCATGTGCTGTCTTTATGTCTCGTCAGTAATGCATACATGACAACTACATATTAATCACTCTTCGCACATCTGGCTTTTTACAGTGTTTTGCTGTTTATGCTGCTGTTTTTGTGATTTTTATTTAGTTTAGGACCACAAAACTGTCATGCTAGTATGTTTAACATCTGTGTTAATTGATTAATGCATATTATAGAATTATGAAGCATACAGGCTTTTTGAACAAGAAAAGGTTGTATTTACTGTATAGAGTGACTTTCTCATCAAGGTGGCTTTCATTTTTTTTTTTGATTGTTTAGTCTACCTGGCTACAAATTAAAATGTATGTTTTTTTTCACCTGATGCCTCGTCGTATTTCTGTTTCCTTCATTCCCAGTAGCAACTGCCCATATAATTTATACAGTATAAAATCAGATTGGGAATCTCGGCAAAATATTTTGCAGGGCAAGGTTTTCTTGGGCCATGACAAAAATATTGTTTGGTTTGTCCTTGAAAATGTTTTAGATATGTTTAATACCTCATTTTAGTGATTACGCATAGACTCATGGAATTATTATTATCATTGTTTTTTTATAGCACCTTTGTAGAGTCCAGGGTCATTTTACAAAGCATGATAAAAGCATGATGTTATTAATGTTTTATTTTAGTTTTATATTAAGTTTGTTTCTGTAAACAAGATCTTTAAACCAGAGAATATTTTATTAAACTAATAAATCAGATTATTTTAATGGTTTTCAGGATGACCCTGTGGGTCAGAGGTTCTGATGGTCTGTATTGTGTTCGTACATGTTGATGTTGTCCATTTAATGTGTAGAACTCACCTTGTATGTATGAATAAAATGCTGTACATTGTCCAGTGTAAAATAAAATAAAAGAACAACTACCATAATGCATCATCTATAGATTGATTTAACAAAGATTACTGAGTATGTATCAATAGTAAAGATGTTTCAGCACAAATGCACATCATATAATCTTTTCATGGCTATAAGATTAAATCTTGTTTATGTAATTCCTCTAAGAGAGAAGCTTCTGTTCTCTGAAAAACTCTGCACTCCCAATTCCTTCATGCAAATTTCTTTGATTTACAAATGATGACAATTTGTCCTCCTGTTAAAATCTTCCTGATTGACACTTAATTGAGCAGTTAGACTGAAGTTATCACCATATGCAGACATAATGAACTAAAACGCAAGCCAATCTTCCCTGTGCTTGACAGAAAGACACAGCAGTACAGTTGCAGACAACAGCGTCATACAAAATGTTCCAGTTTTTTTTTAATTTTTTTTTTTATAGTTACATCATTGTTTGTGTTCCATCTCTTGTGGACAAAAGGACGCAAACTGTTGAACGCAAACAATTTAAGACACTGTAGAATTTCAAGAATGCATTATTTGTCCTTTTGCAGAGACAACTATACAGAAGACAACCCAATCCGATTGCACGATCCAAAGCTTGTTTACGGGCAAGGTTCCAGGAATCAAGCTTATATGATCGAAACATAATGACGCTTTTATTTCTGGGCCTTTTCTCTTTTGTACGGGGACATCTCCAAGAATACGCTGGTTTCATCAGAGAGGTGGTCTTGTAAACATCCTGCGTTTTCTGTGCTTTTAAGCTTTGGGTGTATCATTAGGCATGACCACTTTGTCCTTTTATACTTGAAAGTGTGTGCTTCAAATGTGCAGTGAAAATAATAGAGTATTGTACTTTGTTAATGACTTTGGCTAAGTCAGTTAAATGGACAGGGACAGGGATGGAGGGAGGTTAGAAAAATGGGTTACATGGCCAGCTGTAATTAAATGAGTTATCCACTGAAAAAGTAAAGTAAGGGATTACTGTTCATTTTTAGGTAATTTAATTACATTTGCTTATAATGTACTTGCGTTACATACTGTAAATTAGTTCAACAGTTCTGTATGAACCAATATTGAATTTAAAATCTAAATTTGTCGTCTAAAGTTATGTGAACGCTGCCTCTTTAAAATCGTTAGCTGTAGTGCAGTTGCGCGTGAGTTCGCAGATGTCGGCAGAAGCGAGTGCTGTTTTGCAGAATATAAATATTCCAATCACTTCACTTTTTTGACACAGGTAGGCAAGAAATTTACGGTAAAATGTAAGCTATGTCCTAGAGAGAAAAAACTGCGCGCGCTCTCTGAGAGACGGTCTTCAGCAGACCACACATATAGCCGCCTCTCGCAAGTGTCAGATTTTCGCGGTTTGCTACACATAAACGTTCAAATACACACAGTTATGTCAAAATGCCCGTCTTGGCGTATATTCGTGTTGGTTATGTGAATGTGAACAGCATGTGTAACAGCATATTGTCTCCGTCCATTAGGTCTTAGTGACAGCAGCCTTTAAAACATGCTACTGTCTACTATTGACTGTCTGTATTATAAATGATAATCAAACAACAAAAGAAAAGCTTTAATAAGGATTAATCTATGTTTAATGTATACAGTTATGACTATGCAGAGGTATTTTATATTTGATTATTCAATTTCTGTGATATTTTTACTTACTACTATTAGACCTAGGCTACCTGAAAAAATATATAGGCCTAGCATTGTTTTATTTGTATCTTTAAATATTTTAACCGTGTCGAGTATCGTGCACTTTTGCTGGTATCGGTAGGCCTACCGACAACTAGATTTTTGGTATCTTGATATCCCTATTTGTTACTAAACAAATGTAAGTATTATAGTATGTTCTAATAAAGCTAAAATGTTTTAAAAAGCTATAAAAGGCTAAACTATTCCATGTTTGACTCATATTTAAATTATTAAAAGAGTTTCCTTTCTATTGTCTATCCGGTCAAGCTTTATAGGGATTTTAAGAATTAATTAGTAATGAGTTGAATTACTTACTGAGTAATTAAATTACTTTTCAGACAGAGTAATTAGAAAAGTATTTTAAATACAACTTTAATGATGTAATTAGTAATTAATTACTTTTCTGAAGTAACTTACCCAACACTGGCCTCATTATGGTTCCATCCACCTACTGATCTGCAAATTTTGGGATATCGCATAAAAAAAAAACGCTGGATGGAATCTCCAAGATGTGCATAAATTCTAAAAATGCCCATAAAAAATGAATGCACTCAACTGAAGCAGATAATTTTTTCTGATAAGAAGACATGCACATAAACTATGATGAAAACATATTTATCAAATAAATTCCTCAATGTGCAACAACAAAAAAAGTCATGTGACTCTGCCTTGATGGATCATGTAATCAGAAAAACATATGGACGACGAGGTCCGAACATTCTCAAACATTTTTGAAAAAGAAGTGACTTCAATTCTTGATGGAAAATATCAACGAAACACAGATTTTCCAAATAGTGCATGCAGAGATTATCCTTAAAGGTTATGATAACCTATGATAACCTAAGGTAACATAACAGCGTTTATTGTGTTTTGTCTTTATTTTTTGTCCAAATCATGAAAGTAATTCATGATGTCCGAAAAAAAATTCCAATTCCAATTTCCTAGGAAGTGATTTTTTTCTCTCTCTTGAACACATGGTTTTATTTGCAAACGTTTTATGCGATATTCCAATTTTGCACATTAAATTCGCAACTTTGGATGGACACAGCTATTGACGGTGCTTACATTTTAAGGGGGTCACATTTTTTCTAAAAAATTATGTTTCCATTTGAATAGCATTGTACAAATTCATACGAAATTGCCACCTCATAAAATAATTGTTTTCTCATGAGATCAGGTTGGATACTTTTGTTAAATGAAGAGTAAAATGAAAAATGCATAACATGCACAACAACATTCCAAAATTGCTTAATTAAAATGTGAAGTGTTTCATTTGCACCTCTTCACAATATCAATATTTTCCATTGTCTCTTGTGAGTAAAGCAATTTGACTGATTTCCAAAATTATGCCAGTCACATTCCACCACCGAAGACTGATGGGTAATTAAGCCCAAACAAAACAGATCTCCAAGGTCAAACCGCCACAATCTCATAGTCAACTTCCACTGAATCAAACGTGCAATGCTGAATGCAAGGAGCATAATTTAAGAGGAAATGAAACTAGTCGTAATCCCTCTGAATTAATACTGGTGTTTACATCTTAAAGTGTAACGAACCACTGGGGAATCCACAGTCCGTTAGCACCATTTCCTTTGACTTTTAAAACAAATGAGAGCAAGCCGCTCGACTGACAGAAAGACGGCTGGTTATATAAGGGGTGGGGGAGAGATGCTGGATTATCGTTCCCCTGTTTCTGCTCAGAGACATGAGAGAGTTAGGGGTGATTATACCCACACAGTCTACTGAATAATACCCAGATTAGACACACTAACCAGGCCTCATCTCCACACAAAACATCTGCCTTTGCCTCTAGACAGACACACACACTTGCGCTCTGGCACTGTGGATGTTAAACACGCCACTTTGGAACAGATGCCAGTATACGTCACAAGCTTATAACACCACGCGCCAGAAACAGAGACATACCGACAACAGAGGCATGTTTACAGAGCTCTCAGTTGTGCCAAATTCCCTCTTTTTGTCATTTGCTGACGCACATAGAGAAGACTTTTCAGACAATTTAAGTGGGGAAATTGTCAGTTTTATGAGTAGATAATTAGGAAAAGTTTCCCATACCCTATATTTCAGACGACAACGACAAAACTTGGGAAACTTAAGACAAAGTTAATGTAAATATGCTTATATTTGTATATCTACTTCATGATTGTTAGAGGAAGCTGAGTGCAGAAACAAAAGACTTTGGAGGTGAACTAAACAGTTTCTCATACTACTTTATCTTTGGCTGCATACGATGGAATATGAATAGGCCTATTGCGTATGTGGACGGAATTGACTATTGAAAATATAACATTTAACTCCGCTCAAATGAATGAAATTATTTGAACATACATTTGTCCATGTTGTTGGACAAGATTTAACAATGAACCAATCAAACTCAGACAATTGGTCTCTTTCACTAAGCATGTGTATGCACAAATTTGCTCTTTTTTCTGTGTTTGAACTGGTTTTGAGAGAGGCACATATGACATTGCTCGAGGATCTTGCTGCACATGCTTTCGTCTATTTTTCACTCCTTCAACAAAAATAGCTTCATACAAACAAAGTCACAGAAGAATCAACTGTTGCATCTCCGAGCAACACACAGTGTTCCTGAATAAATCAGTGAACGAATCATTTGAGTCAATGATTTAATGACTCGCATAGACAATCAGTTGTTTAGCTCCTGAAAGAATCAGTGTATAAACAAATTGGTTGCATTAATGATTCAATGACTTGCTCATAAAAACAGCCTATTAGTTATATGTCATACATACTGTAGCAAACCTGTACCAAATGTCTCAAGAGTAAACAAACATAAACTTGTGTAAGATAATGAAGAAATGTGTAAGATAATGATGAATATTTTTAATAAATAAATTACATTGTAAGTAATTTTGCTCTCAGGCTGAGAAACGGCATTCCTTTTGATGATAACTCATCGTTACATAACATCTATTTGTTTCAAAGTATAATCAGATCATGAATAATTTCACAGAGAAAACAATAAGTGCACCTTGTCGAAATAAAAGTTCACTGGATTAAGGCACGCTTGAGGCTAGTTTAGATTTTGTTGTTTTGTAGTTCTTTGTCTGTTGAAACTGAACGTGTCTGATAGACTTTTAGCTTGGAGCCATGTTCCAGCTTGTAAATAACTTCAGCTCTCCAAACAAATCCCCTTTGAATCAATAACAGACTGTTCTAAATGAGACTCCATGGAGTCCTTAAATCACCAAAGCAAAGTACATGGTAATTACCTAATCCAGGCATAATCATATTTGCATTAGACTAAAGGTTGTTTTATGCTTATTTCATTACTAACTACCATACAGACAACCAGCAGTGTTGCACACAAGTTGGCAAGATGTGTCTAATAAAGCACAACCCTGTTCTATGACAGGATGTACACATCCACTTGTTTATGCAAAAATTTGTTTTTCAGATCACTAGTTTTGGGGGAAAAAAAAGGAAGAAGTAGTCAAAACTGAAAAGCAGCCCATTTATTTTCACAAAGCTGTTGTCCTGACTTGCTCTTCACGGCTGAGTTTGGGTTCCAGATTCATACTGGAAAAAATAACTGCATTGCAATGATTCAGAGTCTGTGACACCAATTTCCCATTTTCCTCCCTGAATCTGCCTGTTTACTCAGCCTATCTATAAATAAGTGGCAGGTTATTAGTGTCACTCATAGATTTCCTACAAGCTCCTGCTTACCTCAAAGGCACAGCGGCTCTAAGTACATGGAACATGAGGGTCAAGATCTGAATTCGGTTCGAACACTTTGGCTCTGTTCCAAAACAGTGAACTGCCTTGCTTTCTATTGCCTATGGGCTGCCTCCTAGCCAAAATGGGACTTCATAAGGCACTCATTTTAAACACACATATGCAGAAATGTGTTCAGGGGACTCTACTGATTTCAATAGAGTGGTATACTAGCTATCAATATGATACTCTAATAAGCAAAAAAAATTGGATGCACATAGGGGGGCTGGGTCAATGAAATGAAATGTAATGTAATGAATTTATTTATGTATATTTATGAACTACATTTATCTTCCTTTGTTCACCTTTCTTTCAACTGACCTTGCCGCAGTGCATTGTGGGATTGCTTTCTGAGTATAAGAATTTGGTCAAAAATATTTTAAAAGGCAGAGTAAGGCCCCATTCACACAGAACACGTTTCTGCATTTAAAAATGCAAGACACAGGGCAGTGGAATGAAAAAAATGCAGGTGTTATGCGCAAGACAAGATAACAGCGGTCAAACATATCCGAAAGAATACTTTTATATAGAAAAGCAGCATAGTGGAATAAAAAAACATAAGACAGTGTTTTTAGAACACTGTGTCGTGTGCAAGGCAGTGCAAAAGACATGAGAACACAGTGCAGTGGTCAAACCCATCTGTAAATAACATAGAAAAACAATAGAAAAGCAGAGAAGTGGAATGCAAAAATACATTCAGTGTGAACATCCCCTAAATATACATTTGAAACAGGCTTTGCAATGGGAAACGCTTTCAAATGCTGTCGTATTTGGTTTGGAACAGACTTTTTTTTTTTTAATTAGTGTAAATGGGATCACAGCACATGTTCTCTGTTCTTGAGTTTAAGTCCTCTACAGATAGCAGTCTCTCATTAAACTGATCTCCTGCAGTGATGGAGATCCATGTGCCAGTGTGATTCAGCTTGAGTTTAATCATCCCTATTATCCAGTGCATTTCCTTGGTCACTAGAAGTTGTGCTTATAAACAATTAATGATTATGCTGAAAAAACATAGTGCAGCCAACCCTTGGTGTTTATGTGATAAAATGCTTAATTAATCCACTATGATGTGAACAGGACCAACAGATGCTTGTGGTGAGATTAAAAGGCATGGTACTGTTGCAGAACGCAGCAAAACCATAGTCGCTTCAAATGTTATGCCTGCTATCTTTCATATAGAAGAGCTGTCTTATGTTCTCCATTTTAACAGCTTCTCAAGACTGAAATATAGAGCAGAGTTCAGTCAATCTTCTCTACTTTTCCAGTTTTCCCACATTTTCTTTGAATATACCACTTGCCAAGCTGTCTCAATTCAGATTCTTTATGCTACTTTATAGTGGGAATGAAGAAAAATACCCTGAGGATATTTTCAACAGACCTGAGCGTCCATGGTGAGAAGACTTAGATCAATGCGGAGTAATTACACATGCTTCCATCCAGTATTAGTGAACTTGTTAAAAAACTGAGGAAATTACATTCTTGTGCCATTTCAGACTGTCATGCCTGTCATTCATAGTCTAAAACATTCACAATTAAACGAATATGATTTGACTTAAAGATGTCTCAATTGGCAGCTGCTCGGCTGATGCAAGACCCCCGGAAACAGGAATAGACAAACTGGAGGCTGCCAATTCTGCTGTGCAGAACTTCGGAAGAACTGCTGACGGCACGGTTTAACTGTTTGGTCAACCAATCAGCAGAAAGGGGTGTTTTATTCCCGCCCACATGTAGAGATGAAATATTCAAGTTGTTTATTAATTTTCTACCCCTGAACGAAAAATGAAAAATCAAGCAGAAATCTTGTTTTTTCGTTTTGTTTGAAAACAATTAAAAACGAAAAAGGTGCCATTTTTTTTTTTTTTTTTCCAATTTCTATATTAAATCAAAAAACGAATGACCAAAAGATACACGGACCGGGAACGGAATCCGACGGCAAAAATCCAGCTGTCGGAATCCGTTCTCCCACCCACATTATAAGATATGTTAATGTAGTGGCTTGAAAGATGCTGATTATATTCTGCGTGTGGATGGACCTTAACAGCATCAGTTTGACAAATATTAGAACATTGACTAGAAATTTCCGACTAGGAAACTCCCAACCTGGAATTTCCGACTAGGAATCTCCGACTTGGAATTTCCTACCTGGAAATTCCAGCTAGGAAACTTGACTAGACATTTCCGACTTGGAATTTAAAATCTCCTTAGCTGCTCTAAATTCACTGTAAACCACGGCTTCATGGGGTGTATTGCTTTTATAAAACGATTAGTCCATAAAAATAATTATTGCAATATTTAGATACAGAGACACATTAATACTGATAATGAGGTCACAGGTGTATGTTTGTAGAGTAATTTACAACGGCTTCAAACGCGGCTCAACCAATCAGAATCAAGGGCCGTAACTATTCATTTTATGATAAAATACTTGCAATGTATTTCGTCAAAAAAACATGATTATATGTGATTTGAATGGCTGTGGAAACATGCTATTTGACGTCATAACTGTGTAGTTCCGTTGACTACCAGCAGGGTGATTCGACTCTCCGACAGACAGTTGCTTGCGTCACCACAAATCAGCAACTCTGTAAACATCCCCAAAGTCCATATTTGGAGAGACTCTGGGCAGCGATTTTGGGCATGCAAGACCAATTCTTATATAGTTAGGGATATGAGGAAATACCAAAATATTAAAAATTGCTTGCCAAACTCATGTTTAAAGTTGCAGTCTGTAACTTTTTTTTGTTAAAAATAATCCAAAATCAATTTTTGAGCAAGTACATAACCAGCCAGTGCTCAAAACTATCTACTTACCTTAGCCCGATTCACAACGGTAAGCTTGTAATAATGTTTTCTAATTTGAGTGGTACTGGTGAGTTTCCACGGGAAATACGAGTGTGCCGCCGTCATTAAGTCACATCCGTATACATGAATAAGGAGTCCTGGAAAATAGGCTATATCGTGTGTGAGGATCGCATACAGTCTATGGTGAGGATGCTGCAGGTGGCAGATCATTTATAGCCTTTTCTCACAGCAGCTGGAATAATTAAACTTATCATTTTGATGGCAGATTGTAATCCAGAAAGGTCCAAAGGATTAGAGATTAGACTGTACAGAACTGCACCGGTTTGAGCTTGAACGTGCCCCTGGATCAGGTCATGTGTTTCTATGTTCTGTTTTGTGATTGGTTTATTGTCTTTATTGTTTACAGGTGTTTCTTATTAGTCATTAGTCCTTGTGTATATATATATATATATATATATATATATATATATAGCCCTCATGTGTCTCTTGTTCTAGCTTTATTTATGTAACCTGTTGTTGGTGAGTTGTCAAGTTCAAGTTTAAGTTCAACTTCATGTTCATGTTCAAGTTCATGTTTATATTCAGGTTTATGTTCAAGTTAAGTTATAGTTAAGTCATGCCATCATATTTTGTTTGTATTTGTTCAAGTTTGTAAATAAAAGCTGCACTTAGGTTCATTTCAGCTTGCCTTTAGTTGAATCGTTACAAGTTGGCTATTTCGTATGAATAATTACGATTTTAAGAAAAAAAAAAAAAAAAAAGGTTCACGCCGAATCCCACCCCAAACCTAACCATCAGTATGCCGTAAGCTGAAACGTAAAGTACGAATTGCCCTGAGATTGTGTTGGCATCTGTAGATAACAATTTCAGTGTGTTTGAATACAGTGAATAACATTAATTGAATGCTAAAAAAGCAGTTTCACATGGTATTTAAAAAAAAAAAACACCCATATACTACACAATTTTTTGGCTTCCCAAGGTGTTCTGGATGTTTTCATGCACACAACACTGGGGAAGTGAGTAAGGCTGGATATTTTAAAATCAGAGGAATTGAGAGAAATCGTATTTCGTGGTGGTGAAAGTGGTGTGTTTTTTTTGACACTGGTTGCAGAGGCAGCTCTTGAGAACCAATTAAAAACATTATTACTATTAAATTATTAAAGTGACCTTAGGCAGGTAGAATAACACAACCTTCACAGGTTGGGTCAGAATTGAGCTGGTGGAAGGATTGAAATGTAAAGATTTTATGATTCATGGTATGACTTTATGGAGCTGTTCATCGTTATATAGCATGTCAAGTAGGCCTATTTCTCAACTGCTCCTCAGTTGGCTTCTTCACTTAATAGTTAAAATATGTCTTCACTGGAAAGTACAAAAAGGCCTCTTCATTACCCGAACGAACATGCATGGAGCAATCAGTGCTTTTGTAAGTGTGAAGTTTTATAACATGTCAGTATATTTAAAAAGAAACATTGATTAGTTTTATTTTTTATTCTTACTTAACATTTTATAATTCACCTCTTTCTTAAATAATTTTAATTAATAAGCTACCTTTCTTCTAGCTCCCAGTAGCATGCAACAATTTTGTGCTTTCAACCGCATAATGATGACACTGAGAGATGACACGCACCCGCCGTTACTGTTGCTATAGTTACGAATGTAACTTCCACCCGCATGTAATTGACTCCAGGTAAAAACGCGTGCTGTGATTTGCTTTGTTCAATTTTCTGATTGCCTAATCATTACTTTAACTTACTTTCAGTGCTATTCATTATAAGATGTGCTGTCATTAACTTTACATTTTAGCAGACAACATTCATCAACACTGTACAACACAGGTGTCAAACTCAGTTCCTGGAGGGCCACAGCCCTGCAGAGTTTAGCCAAAGCCACTGGAAGGCAAGCCTGCAACCTTTAGCCAAAAAAGCGTAACGGCTAATGCTAATGCTCCGGCTGTGGTGGTACGCAGGGAAGGAGACCAGAGGCCATTACACGATAGGCTGAGAGGTGCCACACGTGATTAAGTTAGTGTTATGCTTTCTTTAATGGTAAGAGATACAGACCCTCTCATCTCCCTATAATAATACGATCTCTGGTTTAGCTTCAACCCTACTTAAACACACCTGATTCAGCTATCAAGTCCTTCAGGCCTATTTGAAAACTACTGGTATGTGTGTTTGGAGCAGGGTTACTCTGGGGCTGCGGCCCTCCAGGAATTGAGTTTGACACCCCTGCTGTACAACAACAACACTGTTCAATAGTTCAGGATTTTTTTTATTCAACTGAACTGAATTTAGGCTATTTATTAGAGCATGCAGTTGCACTTTTCTTTCCTATGTAGCCCTTTGAAAAATACGTTTAACCATTTACTTGACCCTGTCAGTAGACCAATTTTAAGGGTCTTTGAAATAACATTAATTCAAAAAGTAATTAGCCTATAGTAGTGTGTAAGACCTCCTAGTTGTAACTTTTGACATCCTTTGGGTCGCACTCTGACCTATATGTAGTCTATTTTATGCATGTCTATTTAATGTGCTATACATAGTCCATAGTTGTAAAAAATGTGGAAAAAAATTTAAAATGATCTCAAGGATCTATTTACCTAACATGTTGTTGTAACTTAATGTAAACTGTTTGATTCCGTCATGTTTTTGACGAATAAAACCAATTTAGATGTCACCACAATAAGTACATTTTGGTTACCTCTTACCTGACACTCCTGTCCTGGAGTTGTTATGACAACTCCCGCGCAAGAGATGCGCCGCGCGAGGTTTGCCTCACAGTTCGGAGCGCGAACCAATCATGTAGCCAGCTTCCCCTCTGATCACGCGCTGGATTTACAATTCCGAGCAGCTGCTTTAAAAAATAACTTGGAGCGAACGTAACGGTCGCCATGGGGCAACACGGCGCCAAGACTCTCGTATTCTTTAGTAGTTTTAAGGTGATGGGGAAGCAAGGTGAACATTCGCGCTAGACAAACAACTCAACTACAAGAGAGAAATGAGTTTGAGGTGATGATAAGATGTTGAAACGGACTGTATCTCGTTATACTGGAGAGAGGAATGAGACACGCGCTGATCAACCAGAGGCGACACAGATTCATGGCTCAACTGTTCTCAACTTCTGTTGAAAGGCAGCTGGAATGACTCGCTTTTTACAAGTACGGGAAATACAGAGATACTGTATATTCAAATATACCCTTTTACATTAATATGCGCAGTCCGCTCTGAAGTTTTTCTCTTTACTTCTTCAGGTTGCGTGAATAACTTTACTAACCAAACCTCGGAGAACAAGTTGGTCCGGGATGCCAGAAAATATCGCCTTTCTGACGAACAGCACAGAATTGGGGCACGTCGGTCGCGCGTTGGGTTCGAGCGCGCGCCCCGCCTGGGCAATAGCGGTGCTGGCCAGCGTGCTGATCTTCACCACTGTGGTGGATGTTTTGGGTAACCTGTTAGTCATAATTTCGGTGTTCAGGAATCGGAAACTGAGAAATGCTGGTGAGCTTTCATTTATCTTTATGGGCTACACTCACAATACTCGTGCGCTGTTCATTGATAAAACGATTCACGTGCCATTAGGCGCAAGTGTTGAATGGTGATACAGTTAATGAATAATTTACTAAATGACTTGTTTCCCCTTTACTTGACACGAATCTCCTTTGACATTCTGCCTTAATTGTAAATTATACATGGTGAAAAAAAAAAAAAAAACGTGCTTCTATTATCTGACATCCTCGCCTGTGTGTTTTAGGGGTTTGAGTTAGTTAAATGTAAACCGTTTACACTTACATGTAACTATTTACCTCACTCCTGACTTGTGGAGTAATTTACTAACATCATAGTGTTTATATAGTGTTAGTGAAGAATTACATTATAGTAGTAAAAAGAAAATGCCCTGAAATTGGCAAAACATCTTATATAACCGTTCCACCCAAACAGCAAAAGTCTATTAAAAAGTCAGCTTCTTTTTTGGAAGTAGACAGCTAAAAGTTTGTTTTCGTTAAAATGCAACATTTTAGCACTAAATGTGCTCATGCATAAAGAAATCGAGTCTTCCAGCAACCATATCAATATTTTTGTCACTCACAAGTTTTTTTGTGGAGAAACACCTTGTTTCAGCATTTTTTAAGTCTGAGCTTTAGAAAGTGTTAAGATCACCTCACCTTGACCATGTTATGAAAAATTTACAGCGGCTTATCATTCTCAGCAGTATGGGCTTCAAAGACTTTTGACTGTAGTTTGGCATAATTGGACATGTACATCAGTGAAAAATCTGGCACCCTTCTGAGCCTTGTTAGACCCTTGATTTAATTGTAAATGGGTGTGTTTGATGTTTTTAAATTGATGTTAAATCTAATTACCCACTTGAATGACCCCCTAACACATGAACAAATTGTGTGTTTTCACACATAATCCTGTCTAAATAAAATGTTTTAGGGGAACAATTGAACAACTATTGAACTATAACATCAAGCTGCTGCTTGACTTGTGATGTGTGACACTGAGGGTTTGAGAGGAGAGACAGATTTCAGCTCTTTCAGTGCCTTTGACAATGTGTGAATATATGCATGTGAGTGTTTGTGGGGTTGTTTCACACACCACTGATGCAATTGAATGGGACTGCATTCAGAACCCCTTGACAGTTTGTGCATCTGCAGATACACTCCTGGGGGAAAAAATAGGCCAAGCGCAAACCAAACAGTGGCAAAATATTTAGTGATCTATAAATGCTCTTAGTCACAAATCACTGGTTAGGAAATTAGCAAGAATTGCGAGAATGTCCTCCTCCAAAAAATTACCCTATAGGGCGTTTTTTGCAAGAACCTTATTACGACCTATATTTACCTTTTAAAGTCATGTGCCCTCTAGCTTGCGTAAAAGTAATGACATTGTCGTGTTACGTCTGTCGTCATGATGTATGACCATCGTTACCAATCAAAATGCAATGTGTGGACTTTTTACACAGTCTCTTACCCACCATTTGTCCTATTTCTATTTAGCAAAACTCATTGACATTTATGCATCTGGCAGATGCGTTGGAAAGTAATTTGCATATACACTTTATGAGCATGTGCGTTCCCTGGGATCTAACCCACGATCGCATGATTACATGAGTGCATATCATTGTATAATGCAATGCTCTACCAATTGAGCTACACAAAACCTGAATTATGACGCAGATAAAAGGGTACAATGCATTAAAATAAAAGTATCCTGTTGTCGATAGGGGCGCATCTTTCGTAAACGCTCCTAAGGGTCGTATTTCAGGGACGTGACAAATGACCTATATAGGTGTATTGGTTGGAGGACAGTTGCACAAATACTGCAGATAAAGTAACTTTGCAGACAGCTTTTTACAGGAAGAAGAGTCAGTGTTGTTCCACTCAATGTTAATGGCTTCAAACAGTTCATGAGTAGCTGAAAAATGTATCCTTGTTCGTTTGAGTTTAATGTAAGACCAAATATTCACTTTAGGGTTCAAACATAAGCCTGATGGACTTCTTGGGTGTCTTTTCAATTTTGGCAGGAGCATTGTCTTGTTGAAAAATAACATCTGATCATTCATCTTTAGATAACAACTTTTCATTTGTGGGAAGCAAGCCGTTCTGCAATATTCTCCAGTACTCCAAAGCATTAAATGACTTTTCACAGTCAAGTAGCTCACCAATACCAGCAGCTAAAAAGGCTCCCCACACAATGACACCTCTTCCTCCATGCTTCACTGTGGTAGAGATGCATTATTTTTATTATATTTCTCAGCAGATTTTCGAAGACACCGCTCTGGAGCATCACCATGCAACTCGTGTTTCATTGTGATTCATCACTCCACACACAACTTCCTATATTCTGCCAAAAATCTTGATTCTATCTTTGATGTTTTTCTGAGACAGCAGTGCCTTTTTGAGTAGTGCATTTGCTAATTTCCTGACCAATAATTTGTGGTTAAGACAATTAAAAGCTTAATGTTTAGCCTTTTTTTTTTTTTTGCCCAGGAGTGTAAGCTTGAAGAGCGTTCACAAAAGAGCGCACTTCAAAGCTCGTGCTTTTTCGCATTGAGCGAGAGCCAGACCTGTCTGCTTCAAAGGCGCACTCGCAGTCTTATATCACCCTCTGTCTGATAGACACTCCTGACTCTCTCTGCCTTCCCCCTCCAAAGCTATTCGAGCACATGGAGGTGGCATCACCGGCTTATTAGATTGAGTATGAATGCTGTCAGATTTTGTGCGTGGTTTCCCCCCGATGGCCGTGGCGACTGCCTCTGTCTTCTCGCCTCTCGCCTGAGTAGATCTTCTCTGAAGGAGGAGAATTTGTTTCTTCATCTTTCAGCCCTTTGTCATTGCTAGAGCCAATCAGGCATCTCACACAAGCAATAACACTGTCACTAACACCCAAAGAGGCATTAAAACACCACGAAATGGTGCATGGAGAAAATTGGATCTTTAGTGGTGTGCGCTGTGTGAACTAACAACAAGGGCAGATAGCTGAGAAACAATAGAAACTGAAAGCCTCATTCTTCAAACAAGTGTCTTCGGAATTATATGTTCCCAGAATCCCGTGTGCAGATTCACCTTGTAACCACCCCGACATAAAAGGTTTATGACTGGTAAAAATCTCTCATCTTTTACGATAACGAAGTACATTCCGGTGAGAGGACGGGTATGAAAGAGACTGTATAAAAAGACTCTTTCTCTCCACGCGTTTCGCTTCTCCGTTTATGTTGTGTAGAACTGATTTATGCTTTATCAGTCAGACATCCATGTTGAGTTCACATTCAGGATTACTTGTACAGCTGTAATTTGAAGGCACATGGCGACCAGGGCTTCTGGAGTATCTCTGTCCGTTGGCCCCTCTCCCTTGCACTGTCCCCTGTGAGGTTATGTAATCGTGTTTCTAGAAAGGGGGGTGAGTGCCAAGTGAAGTCCTCCTGCTGTCAGATTCCTGGCAGGCCTCTGCTCTGCCACACGAGTATGGATGTTACAGTAGTCAGCGTGACCGTCAGCACGTGTTTGTGAGCATTGAGGTATGTGTGTGGTGCATCGCAAGCCACAGGAGACCATGAAAATGAGTGGAGACAGACTGAGAGTTTCTGTGCTGTGAATGGGGAAGTGTAGTCTTATCATTTTAGCTTGAAGTCAGACAAAATAAGACATTAGTAGGCTTGACATGAAGCCGAGACTTTGGAGAGGATTAGTGATCGCTAAATGACTGTGACTGGTATGGCGTTAGTTGTAGGTTTTAATTTAGTCAGAGATCTGAGGTTCAGATTTATATTTGGACTTAAAGGGTTAGAAAACTGCCAACATTTACTCACTCTGACTGACATTGTTTCAATTTTTTATGTTTTTGAAAGAAATCTCTTATCCTCACCAAGGCTGCATTTGAAAGTTGTTTAAAATACAGTAAAACAATAATATTGTAAAATATTATTACCATTTAAAGTAACTATTTGAATTTTAACTTATTTAAAAATGTAATTTATTCCTGTGATGGCAAAGCTGAATTTTCAGCATCATTACTTCAGTCTTCAGTGTCACATGATCCTCACCAAGGCTGCATTGGTTTGATTAAATACAGTAAAACAATAATATTGTGAAATATTATTACCATTTAAAATAACTGTTTATTTTAACATATTTAAAATGTAATTTATTCCTGTGATGGCAAAGCTGAATTTTCAGCATCATTACTCCATTCTTCAGTATCACATGATTTGCTGCTCAAGAAAAAATTCTTTTTATTAGCAATGTTAAATAATGATAATATTAATATTTTGGTGTAAACCCTGATAAATTAAATGGAAAGTTTTTTTTTTAAAAAAAGCATTTGATTGAAATATTTTTTGTAACAGTGTAAAAGTCTTTACTGTCATTTGAACTATTTAATGCATCCTTGAATAAATTTTTTTTTTTTTTTTAAAAGTGTATATTTAATAATATTGTGCACTGTATGTATGTGTTATATATGTGTGTGTTTTGCTCTGTTCTCCACAAAATCCTCTTTTTTCAACTGAAAAAAGTCATATATGTTTTTTTACAACATGAATGAATGATTTTAATATTTGGGTGAACTATTTCTTTAAGGAATCTTTAGAGATATATTCTGTTTGATTCTTGTTTGTGTTTGGAGGGAAGTTTGTGCACTCATGCTTTTTTCTCGGCCACAGGGCTATGCATGATTAAACCTAAATCGGGTCAGTGTCCATCCGCAGAGATGTCAAAGCCTCTCAGCATCTGTGGTGCTTCTCGTATAAGGTGTATATTTGCTCTCTCTCTCTCTCTCTCTCTCTCTCTCTCTCTCTGTGAGTGTGTGGGATTTTGAATTTCTCCTTGCTGTCCTCATCACCTGCCTCTGAAACTCAGGGTGTTCATGTCCTGCACAAGTGTGGAAACACCTCTTCCTGTCACGCAAACAGACAACACAGGGAGACCAGAGAAGTTAACACCAATAGCAAAGCGGATGGGTGTTTGTTTGTCTGACATTTAGAAACTTACGAGGAAGTAGGAAATAAAGGAAGAACAGAGTCCTTCATAGAAAGACTGCCATCAGCAGCAATAAGCAGTAATCTACATCCCAAGACAAGCATGAAGATGGTCAAGTGACTTTATCGCATGTGTCTAACCCAGTTCAGCACCATGGACAGTGATAGACCAGTCTTACAAATACAAATCCCTTCTATATCTGTTTCGTATTCTTTGTGCATTTAGAAGAAGAAACTTATGTAATTGTCATTTAGGACCCTTGGGCAGTTCCGTTAGAAAGTGGGTTTTGGCTGAATTGCTGAGTATTGGATGTACATTGCAGACTGAAGACTGTTTGAACAGTGCTCAGAGAGGGAAAGAGTAGCCCACCTGCTGTTATTTAGCGCCTGGAGACCTTCCTCACAGGGCAGTAAAACTGTTTCCAGAAGCATCAAAGTTTAACGCGGCTAGGGTGTACTCTGAGGCAAGCAACACACTTTAAAAAAATTCAATACCAAGGATTTTAAACACCAAGACCTTTAGGACCATAATGTAGCAGATGATTTGCTGTGCTTTCTGTTGTGTATTCCTGAGAGCGATAACCTCAGGTCTCTGGTAAGAAGTCAACCTCGCTGTTTTTCTACTATTTTCAAAATAGTAGAGTCTTGCCTGTTATACAATACTTTTTGAGTTTTAAATATCTGAAAATAAACTTTTTTTCAAGGTCAGGCATTTAAGCATAACTTTTTACATTTTTAAATTTACACAGCAGCATTAAAATGAGCATTTTGCCTAAAAGTTAATAAAAGGTAGCCTAGTAAATTTTGACATTTTTTGCCCATGCCTGTTTTGAAATTTTGATATCACACAAAATTTCATGGATTGTTTCAGAGATAAACCAACTAATACAATATAATATTACAAAATTCATTGCTATTGTTATTCAACTACATATGCGTCACTTCCTGAATGACGTCATTATAGTTAAAGGAATTTAAGAAAATAATATCAAGATGGCAAGAGAATTATAATGTAATTATTATTGGTTAAAACACTATTCTCAAGAAAACATGTTTTGCTTAAAATATTTCAATTAGAGAATGAAAACACTACAAAAAAAGGATTTTCTTACTAAATATTTTTTATCTTGTTTTCCAGTACAAATGTCTAAACATTCTTAAATCAAGACACATTTTCGTGAGAAGCAAAATGACGAGACAAGATAGTAAGTCTTGTTTTCTGAAAGAATCATCAAAATTAAGTGAGTTTATCCTAAAAGTAAGAACAAATATCTGCTAGTGGGGTCAGACTAATAAACAAGATTATTTTTCTGAACCTGCACTAGCAGATATTTTTTCTTGTTTTAAGCATAAACACTTAATTTTGATGAAATTTTATGTAAACAAGACTTAATATCTTAAGCCATTTTGATTCTCAAGTAAATGTGTCTTGATTTAAGAATGTTTAGATATTTTTTTTTACTGGAAAACAAGACAAAAATACTACTTTTTTCTTTTAATTCTTTTTTTTTTTTTCAGTGAAAAACAATGAAACATTTGGAATATGTCTTATTAAATTGCCAGGATTTTTATTGACCCAGAGACAAACCATAGTGAAATTATTTAAATTTCACATTTATGTGAAAGTGAGTGTAATATTTTATTCAGTATATTTTGACAAACATTACTGTTGAGTAAGATTTTTTTTTAAAGAATTTAATACTTTTATTCAGCAAGGAAGGACACATTAAATTGATCAAAAGTGACAGTAAATACATGTTTCAAAAGATTTCTGTTTCAAATAGATGCTGTTGTTTTTAACTTTCTATTCATCAAAGAATACCGAAAAAGTATGTATAATGGTGTCCACAAAAATATTCAGCAGCACAACTCTTTTCAACATTGATTTAGAATAAGAAGTGTTATTGAAGCACCAAATTTTCATATGATTTCTGAAGGATCACGTGACACTGAAAACTGGAATAATGGCTGCTGAAAATTTAACTTTGCCATCACAGGAATAAATTACATTTTAAAATATCTTTTAAAAAAAAAGATCTAATAAAAAATGAGCCTAACAAACTTTTTTCGGAAAAAAAAAAAATCTTACTGATCCTTTGAGCGATATATGTAAATGATGGGGACATGAAAATGTACTTCATAACATGAATGACCCAGTAAATGTTAAGTGATTTTGTCTAATACATCCCCTGTGAAAGAGTGCTCATATATCCCTTACTGAATTTGGCTTGTTTTTCCAAGAGGCTTTAGAAGATCATATAATTATATTCAATCTCTTCAGCCCAGTTGAGCTATAGTAGCACCAGGAGAGCCTGTGTCAAAAGTGAATTCACCAATGTAACAGAACTTTGCTGGTGTCCTTTATTCCGTCTTTCACTTTTTTTTCTTTCCAGTCTTTCCCTCACTGATGTACTAGCAAATGTCATTGCCCAGGGAGGAATTTGAAATTTAATGGGTAGAAAGAAAAAATCTCTACCAAACGGTTTGTATTCAGTTCTTGTTTGACTCTACAGCAGGTTCAAATAGGAGACAGAGTTTTAGCTTCTCTTTCTGGTTTACTTGATGATAGGTTCACAGCAGTAACTGTTTGTTCTCTGCCTGTCTGTTCTCAGGACAGCAGCCTCTTTTAAACATTTTGAAAGATGCTTGGATTGGAATGCATTGAACAAAAATATGTCTCCGTCCAATTTAACAGATGCATCCCTGATACTCACTGGACCATGATGTTGTTGTGTCAGGATGTATCATTCAGCAGACACTTTAAACCAAAGGTCTTGCAGTTGGATTGTTGCAGTGACAGTATCAGTTGTCCTGGAGCCACTCACGATCTTGCTCAAGAACACTTTTTTTTTTTTCTTCAGTTTATGGTCACTTTTTTCACCCTCTTTCAGCTACATTTTTTTTTTTTACAAATGCATACAAATGCACCCATAATAAAGAATGCTAAATTACACAAGAACTAAACTGATGCTGAAGGGTTTCACAGCTTTGCAAACTTTACTTTGCTCTCTAGGCAAATGCTCTCTTTTACATGCTGCATGCTGACTTTACCTTGGCATGAGATAAAACAGCAAAACCCTGAACAGGCAGGCTGAGGCATCACCATTATCTTCAAACCCATCCCTTCTGTTTTCACAAACCAGAGACCCAGCAAAATAAAGTGCTGCATGTCAAGATTTTCGAGATCCATTTATGCATGCGTACATTGGGGCATGATCTGATCACTTTACTTTAATGAAATCCATCGTTCTACCCCCTACAATCAGTGATAATAATGCAAAGCTCTGGACTAAATCATTTGATCATTGGGAACTGTGGGCTGAGGCACACAATCTGAATTTCATGAACCCTAATTTTGATCTGATCAAAGATTGCATGCCTGAAGCATTTTAAACCCTTTAAAGCTTTACTTTTACATCAGCATGAAATAAAAATCCACACGGTTCAGAAAAAAAGAGGCAAGCCCAATGAAAACATAGATATCTTCCCACAAAAAATGTCACCACAGCTGGAGAAGATGAACCTTTGTAGTGTTTATTCTGCTGTTTGCGGTTACATAACATAATCTGAGACATTTTATTTACATTACTCTATGACTCATCTGATTCACTTTGAAGGAGTCAAAGGTCAACATGTTGACATTTTGACAGAGGCCTTCAACAAGGATATTGTTTTTTATGTGGCTGTTCAGAGCGCTGAATGATGTAATAGTGTTTTGCTGGAAGGAACTGAGGTTCAGAGTGGGCTGAATGATCACGGGGTGGATCGTAGAGAAGCAGCTGGTGTGGTTTGATACAAGTGGGATATAGTCTTTTTCAATTTGTGTTGGCAGAATGATGTGAAACTCATGCAGCAGTTATACTTTGAGAGTAATACAACAAATTCCAGAGTAGGAAGAGTAAGATTTTGAATGTGACATGAGCCTCTTTGTGTAGTACATACTTTGTGTACAGTATATGTTATTTAATGGATATTATACAGTCAGATGGTTATCGCAAAGTAAACCCATAAAGGGTGATCAGGTATGAGCAATCTCATGAGTTTATTTTTGCCATAATGGCTTACTGAAAATGATCCTGGTTATTTTACGACCAATTAACACTTTCCCTGCTATTGACGGAATTTTTCGGTAATCCATGTTTTCATTGTTGTATGGTGGGGGCGTTATTAAGCATCTTTGAAAATAGTACAGAATCTCTAGATCCAAAAACAAGTGAAGAAGTAGCAGAAACAACAAGGGATAGAAGCATTGCTTACACGTTGCTTACGTTTTTTGTAAAATGCAAAATGCCCTAGTAAGTCAAAAAACTTACTAGGGCTGCCTCGACTAAAGTTTTTTCTGGTCGACTAGTAGTCGTTCATTTTAAGTGATTAGTAAACGAATTGCATGTTTATTAATAAACCATATAAATCATAATAATGAGCCTTTAATGCCTACATAGTAATAAGCACTCAAGCACACTCATAAAGCTTGCCACAGCACACCGGCAGAAGTAATGATTATGTGTAGAGGAAAAAAAGCAAGGAGACTGCTTTAACATTTTAATAATTAATTTATAAACTAGTGTTTTCTGTATTTTCAGCTGCAGTGATGAAGTTGACAATGCTGACTCGTCATCTCCGCAGTAGTGCACGCATCTGTATGCAAACGGATTAGCCTACATAACCTGAGAAGTTTTCCATTTGAATTGGTTCATTTAAAAGTATACATTTCGCTTTCTATAGATATAGTTTTAATGTCTGTGAGGCAAGTTTACATGGAGTTTCGGTTCTTTTGTTTTTCTTGCTCAAGTTCACAGAGAGAGACGGCCCGCGGGATGATTTGAACTATAATAAAAAAAATAAATAAATAAAAAAAAATAGAGATTCACTGGTCATAAATCCAAACATTTTTTAGTTTTATTTTGGTTAATCTTTATTCCGGGCTTGCAAACAAAGTGCTTAATTTCCCAAAATTTCCTTTGTGTGGAAATATTTACGAAGTCTGTAAACAGGATGTTAACACAGGCACACGCTGAATACGGACGAGGAGAAGAGACGCGCCAGCAGAGAAAATACTCTACCATGCACAAGCTCACTGTTCGCGAAAAATAGGAAGAATAATATAAATATTAAACTGGGGTTGATATGAATGTATCGCTGAAGGGGACTGTCTTCAGAAAAGTTTTGATGGCTTTTCCTCTTATCTCCATATAAAGTAGTAGCCTATTCATCGAAAAGCGCTGCTTTGTGTATAGCGGTAACCATGGAAACGCTATGTCACTGCTGGTCCATAAGCGCCACCTGCTGTTAGAGAGTGAATTTGCATTTTCATTCAGCCCGTCTGCTGATTTTGTTTTGTGCAGGTGTCTTATGTAGCACAGTTTCACAAAGCTAAGGTCAGACCAGTGGCGCAAAAATGGGGTATGCAGTATATGCAGTGCATAGGGGCGCCGCGCGGAGGGGGGCGCCATTGTGCCAAAACTTCTTTGAAAATCTTTTTGAATAAAAGCCATGATCTTGCATAACCTTCAGCAAATGTGCAGTTGCGCCCCTGGGTCAGACCATGCTGTTTTTACTGTTAATCTTGAAATTATTAGTTTAATAATTATTATTATTAAAAACAACTGCTCATGCTCATGTGCATAACATCTTTGTTGGGATTGTGACAAAAATGCAGTGTTTGCCTCTAATATCAAAGAGCTACACATATTTGTTGAACAAATAAACAACAATTAAATTTGCTTTAAAAAAAAATCTGCAACCAGTATCAGAATCGGCCAATTTGCTTCTAAAAAATTGGAATTGGCCATGAAAAATAAAAATAGGTGCATCACTAATGAAAAAAAAAAAAACATTATTTTAAAAATCTAATAGTTTTTTTTCACTGTAAAAACAAATGCAGTTTTAAAGAGCAGTTTAAAACTAGTTTAAAACTAGTACACTAGCAGTGTACTAGTTTTCTTGCAAATTAATTTGTTGTTTATATGGTTAATATTAATGCAACTATCAGCACACTAAGGTTTTTTATTATTATTATTATTATTATTAATTCGGCCCACACATGGTTATTTTTTTCCAATCCAGCCCTCAACCTAAAATGAGTTTGAATAAATAATTAAGATGTTACCTCATGAAGCACATTTTTTAGGCTACCATTTTTTTTCAGTGCAGCTTTTTGTTCAAATTTTGCTTTTTTATGAAACGTACCCACATTCAAGTATTGATAAAAAAGAATGCATGAAGATAGACTAAAATGTTTTCTTTCTTTTGATATGCTATATTGTATGTTCAAATATTCAAACAACAAAATATTCTGGGACCATGGAAATTTTGTGAAAATGACCAAAATTCTGCTGGCAACTTTTTTAAAAAACACTGGTATGGAGTTAATAAAATGAGTTGATGTGAAATAACAGTAGAGTATGGAAACTTGTTTCTGCCACTGAATAAAAAATAAAAAAGGTATAATTGCAACTTTTTATCTTGCAATTCTGACTTTTTTCTCAGAATTGCGTGATATAAACTCACAATTGTGAGTTATAAAGTCAAAATTTGTTAGATAAAGTCGCAATTGCATGTTATAAAGTCAGAATTGCGAGATATAAACACAATTGTGAGTTATAAAGTCAGAATGGTGTGATATGAAGTCACAATTGCGTGTTATAAAGTCAAAATTGCTAGATATAAACAGGCAATTCTGACTTTTTTCTCAGAATGGCACATTTATATGTCGCAATTCTGACTTTTTTCTCAGAATTGTGTTTATATCTCGCAATTCTGACTTTATAACACGTAATTGCGAGTTATAAAGTCAAAATTTGTTAGATATAAAGTCGCAATTGCGAGTTATAGAGACATAATTGTGAGGCATAAAGTCAAAATTGTAATATAAACTCGCAATTCTGAGAAAAAAAGTCTTTTTTTCCTCAGAATTGAACTTTATAACTTGCCATTGCTAGTTTATATCTCAAAATTCTGAGAAAAGAATTCAGAATTGCGAGTTTATATCTCGCAATTGAAAGAAAAAAGTCAGAATTACAAGAAAAAAAGTCAGAATTCTGGACCAAGAAAGCAAAGTAGCTGAGTAAATTAATTACAACCTCTAAAAAAATTTAAGTTAAAATTCCCTAATATTTCCAGGTTTTCCATGAGATATTATAACTCACAATTGCGAGTTTATATCACGCAACTCTGAGAAAAGAAGTCTCAATATACATTTATATTTTTTATTTAGTGGCGAAAACAATCTTTCATAGTAGATAGTATAATTATAGTATAATAGTTAATTTTATGAATTGATCATGAAATAAGCAAGTTCATTTTCATTAAGCTACTTCTAATAATAAAAAAAAACAATAATAATAATAAAAATTCAACTACTATAATATCTACTGTTATTTCATGTCAGTTTATTTTATTAATTGGTAATGAAATAAGATGATGATGGTTGTATTATGTGAGAAGGAGACCTCAGAGAGACATTTATGACATGCCATTTGTTTAATGAATAGTAATCTTTAGCATTGCATAAGCTGTAAAAAGCTAATACTATATATATGTAGTAATAGCATCACGGAGACACCACATGACATTCACATCCTTTGGAAGAGAAGGGGAGCTGTTTGAAGCTGCAGTGGCCATGGCTCAAGGGCACAATAGTAGTGCTTGTCATTTGGTTCTACTGAGACTGCATGCTTCCGGGTACCAATTAAGATTAGCCCTTGGTGCTCTATTTGGGCCTCAGTCCAGTTTTTTTATCATTCCTAGTTCACATATCCCCAAAGACTGAACTCCTGCCACAATTTAAAATCCGTAAAAATACAACAAAAAAACATGTCACCATCCTCATCTGCATATCCCAAAAGTTGCAAAAGCTCTATAATGTGATTTCCATATTTTACCTAGTATGAAATGACCTTGTGAATATATCACTCCAAAGGAACAGAAAAGTGGTTCCTCAGTAATTTGCCTTTACCTGAGTCTTTCACCCTGCTGCATGTCATAATATATGTATAAAAATGTAACTGCTGGGCTGAGTATAACTCCCTATGAGGTTAATATTGATAAGTGCTTTAAACATTCAGGATCAAGGTTTATACTTTAACATTTAACCTATACATTTAATGCTACGCTCCTCACTGATGAAAACCTTTTGAAATGATAAAAGGTTGTGACCAGGTTATTTTTTTCTCAGGAAGTAGTTTTTGAGTAGTAAAGCAGATTGTTCATCATTTGAGTTCTCTTGTTGCATTCTGCACAGTACCACCCACTAACATCTAAATAGGAACAAAGTTGTAATTTTTATCTTATTTTTGTTATTTTTTATTTGCTGATATGATACTTTGAAATCAGTGGGTAATGTGTTGCTCATGCTTATGACATATGAGCTGTAGGTAACCCAGGTTTGAATCTGGTCTGCTTAATGCCTGATGCTGTCTTTATTCCTCTAATTCCTCTAATGATGAACATTTAATAGTGTGTGTAAAAACGGTTTGGCCCGATAGTGGCTTAAGTGTTACTAGCATGCTTTTAGAATTTTCTATCATGTAGTTAAATGTTGTCAACACATTTCTAGCTCTTTTTAACTTGTTGCTATCATGTTTTAATATGATACTAGCATGTTGGTAGCATGTTTCTAGCATGAATTCATTGGTAACATGTTTTAGCTTTCTCAAGCCACCATAATACAGTCACTGTCAATAACATTGTCAACATCAAGGTTCTGATTTCATTTTCAGTAACATTTTTTTATTTTATTTTTTTTTTCACTTGGTGCTTAATCATATGCTGTAGAGAGGTCGCATGTGGTATCAGCTTTTATCAATTATGAGTAACAGCGCAGATGCTGTGATAATGAGCACATAAATGAGGCTGCATGTGAAGCTTCTCAAGGTCATCCTCCTCCATTAGTAATTACACTTCTTGAACTCAAGTGGAATTGAGCTCGAAGTGAACCTTAAGCCACACTCAGCTAGAACAGGAGAAGTTCAATTTCCTCTAATTACACATGGATTACCTTTCACTCTCTGAAAGAAGTTTTATTTTGGGCAAAATCATTCATAGGTTTTTCTCTTGGGCTTAATAAGAGGAACATGAAGCATGTCAGAACACAAATCAATTCTGCTCACCCTTTTCCTCCTTTTAATTAGCTTACTTTCTTAATAGAAGAAAAGATCTGGAATATATACAACATTTGGGATCTGTACTGGGATATATATATATATATGTTGAAGAAAATAATACTTTTATTCAGCAAGGATACATTGAAATGATCAAAAGTGACAGTAAAGACAAATACATTGTTTCAAATAAACTTTCTATTCTTCAAAGAATCAAAAAAAAAAAAAAAATCACATTTCCCATAAAACAGCGAATTTTTAAATAAATATTACTGTGTTTGATCAAATAAATGCAGTCTGGGCAAAAGAGACTTGAAAGAAGTTAAAGGGTTAGTTCATCATTAATTACTCCCCCTCGTGTCGTTCCACACCCGTAAGACCTTCATTCATCTTCGGAACACAAATTAAGATATTTTTGATGAAATCCAAGAGTTTTTTTTAATCCTTAAGCGAAAGCAACGAAATTACCACATTCAAGGTCCAGAAAAGTAGTAAAAACAGTTAAAATAGTCAACATGACTGCAGTGGTTCAACCTTAATGTTTGAAGCAATGAGAATACTGCGCAAAAACAAAACAAAAATAATGACTTTATTCAACAAATTTGTCTCTCCCCTGTCATTTCTCCTACTTTCGGTGCAGCACTTCCAGGTTCTATGTCAGAATGCCAACTCTGTATTGGCCAACTCCTGTTCACGTGATCAGCACAACGTATGCGTGTGATGCTGACGCAGGATCAGGCCAATACTGAGCCGGCGTTTGGACATAAACACGGAAGCTCTGCACTGCATTCATTGCATCAATTGCGTACAAGTCTGACAAGATAGAGAAGAAACTGTTAAATAAAGTCGTTATTTTTATTTTGTTTTGCGCACAAAAAGTATTCTCGTCGCTTCATGTTGACTATTTCAACGATATCTTTAATACCTTTCGGGACCTTGAATGATGGTAATTACATTGCTTTCTATGGGGGATAAAAAAAACCTTGGATTTCATCAAAAATATCTTAATTTGTGTTTCGAAGATGAATGAAGGTCTTACTGGTTTGGAACAACATGAGGGTGAGTAATTAATGACAGAAATTTAATTTTTGGGTGAACTAAAAAATTTGAACGGTAGTGAATATATGGTGTGGTATATGAATGCATTTGTCAGTTTATATACACGTACTCTTTCTCACTAGTTGTTTGTGTTGTTAACTTTAAATGACTACTGTGTAAATGTGAATTGTTGTCATCCACACTGTGACATGGCTGGAGTTTGGTTTCAGCACCACGGACAGCACAATTAAATGCTTCAAGCCTAAAGAATGGAAGACAGAAAGCTGTCTGAAAAACAAGCAGGATTTGCTTGTATCAGTCAGAAAGACCTGCATGGATTTCTGCTGATGATTTGGCTTCATTTTCTGTTTACGCTCTGTAGCTATATTTACTGACCTTTTGGTTTTTCCAAGGGTTAATTTTATTATTACATTCATGATTAAACCCTTCAGGGTTTTTTTTTTTTAATATAAGGAATTAATCATACTATTGATTTAATTTCTTATATCAAAGAAAATATCAAATAGCCATTTATATCAAGGACGCACTACTGCACTGTACTGGCTCTCTTTCCCTTTTATTCTGTTGATTTGTGTGGTCATTCATTCCCAAGAGTTCCTATACCTGTCTGGATGAACTGCCTGGACACAATGAAGGATTTCCTCAGTGGCAATTGGTTAGAAATGGCAGGGTCAAGATTTATTATTGTTCTTGGCATGGCTTCATAAAATCTTTTTGCAAAGGTTGTCCAGATCCGTAAGGAAAAGCCAAAAAGGCCACCAGTCTTGTGGGCATGTTCAAGCAGGAGTGTCGTTGTGTCTTACAGCTGTAGCTCTTCTTTTTTGCACTTAAAATCTTTGACAGGTGAGCAGGGCATGCATGTATCATTTTATACTGTACTCTGAGGGTTTCGTAGCCCTGTGTGACCCTGTTCAAGTGCTTTTATAATGAGCCTTAGACATAACAACCCTTGCCTTCTGTTCTGTCTCCACAACTTTTCCTCAGATTCCTCTGTCAGCTGTTCCTCCACATTCTAACTATTCCAAATAGGAAACGACAAAGACATTTCTCATCTTCCTGTCCCTAATTGCTTTTCTTTTCTCACTCTCATTCTTCCTCTTCATATCTCCATATCGTCGCTGTTGGGCGGAAACCTTATGTCCAAAAACCCACTGTGTCGTCAAAGTTGATAAGAGACAATCATATGCCTTTAAATGTGCATATCAGAGTTCCCATAGTCCTGGAAAACCTGGAATTACTAGCCAATTTTCGAAAATCTTTGTCATTAAGATTTTCATAAGAAAAAACAAATTTCATCGGCAATCACAAATTACTGGTCATGGAAAATCATGAAAATGTATTTGTCAAAAGGTGTAGGAACCCTGGTGCACAATCATGAATGTGGAACGGTATATGAGCACAACTGAATGGCAATTTTGATTTCTTTGTACTCTTACTCCAAATAGACTCTATTCATGTCATGTGTTCATATTCACATCAGACTAGATTGCTTTGTCTAGCTCTTTCATACACACACACACACACACACACACGTTTGTTTTTGTGAATTGTGGGGACATTCCATAGATTCCATATGGTTTTTATACTGTACAAACTGCACATTTTTACTTTCTCAAAAAAACTCATTCTGTATGATTTGTAAACCTTTTGAAAAATGGGGACATGGATTAACGTCCTCATAAGTCACCCTCTCTTTGTAATACCTATGTCATACCCATGTCATTATACAAATTTGTGTCCTGATATGTCACAAACACGCACACACAGTACACTATTAATCAAACACATTACTCATATAGGTTCTCTTGTATATGTTGTTTAATTTTAATATATATAAGACAGAGAGAATAAAATGCTATGTACACATTACTATATTATCTTTCATTTTATTATTATGTTGTATTGTAGCTCCTTAATTTTTGTTCTTGCTCAGTGGGCAGCATTTATTTCGCTTTGTCTGAAACCACATCAATATTCTGCATAATCATCTCTAAATATGCAGAGATGCATTATATAAAATAAATAAAGAAATATGAATATAAACAGGAGCTTTTAATATGACCAAAGGCATTTTTAATGTAAAATATTAAAAGGCATTATTAAAAAATGTGCTTTTGTAAGAGGATTATATAGCGATTGTACCTTGTATGAAGTTCACACATTAACTGGCTTTAAAGATTTTAAATCTGTGCATGTTACTCACAGGTTGGTTTATATGTGAACACAAAAATGCCTTTTTTGTGACCAGCTGAGTCTCACATTGTGTATTATTTCATGGTACATTCATACAGCAGTATGACCTTGAATGTGCTTCATCTCAGGTTGAATTATAGTGGCTGGGGATAAAAGTCTAAAGAAAAGAGAAGAAAGCACAGAGAAGAAAGGTTGGGCGCTGGTAGGTCAGGGTAA
This sequence comes from Ctenopharyngodon idella, assembly GCF_019924925.1. Classification (NCBI taxonomy): domain Eukaryota; kingdom Metazoa; phylum Chordata; class Actinopteri; order Cypriniformes; family Xenocyprididae; genus Ctenopharyngodon; species Ctenopharyngodon idella. Next base: position 35,512,121 of record NC_067229.1, on the reverse strand, counting down.
TTGTGTTTATCATTTCGATAGCTTTATCCTGTGGATAAAGCTAAGAATAGGAAACAGCTGAAGAGAGAAAAGTCAGTGTCATTTTAACGTGACAGGCTGAAACAGTTTTTGGGTTTTTGGATCATTTTTAAAGGCCACGGTGATAAACAGATGAGAATGTTGGGTTATGATCTCTATAATGTCATGCTGGGAAGTGTCAGGATTGATTTTTGGCATTTGCTAAAAAGGATGGGGAAAAAACCCAGCTTTTTCCGCTTTCAATTTTTTTTTTTTTGGTTTGTATACACATTGCTGTTGGTGGTATCTGACAAAATCCAAGTGAAATGTTTTGCATCTGATTACCTGAAAATCTGATTAATGGGGGTCCCTTACGTTTATGGCCCTCACGTTTCATCCAGAGTCTTAGGGCTGGGATGGAGAAAGGCACTGACTGAATGTTAAAATGGTCTAGAGGTCTAAAAAGCTGTAGGCAATGAGGGGAAAATGTGTGCCTGATTAAAGCTGTTAACCTCTCATGACTTTGATACAATAATTTATTATTCTTTTAAAGGTGAATCTCATAAAACTCTGCAAGAATATGTCCAGATCACATTTCACTCCAAAAAGAAAATAAAAAGAAATAAAAAGAAATCATATTGTGCATAAATAAAAAAAAATCTTAGTTTTAGGACCATAAAGTTTTATTATTATTATTATTATTATTAAGTAATACAAATGCAATTCTCACTACATAATTGTATTGTAATCTACACATCATGTATTTTTTATGCTGCTTTTATATAAAAGTAAATGATATTCTATTATTACTACTGAGTATTGATTTAAATTATATAAATAAATAATTGTATTAGTGTAAGAAACCCCCCATCGGCCCAAAAACGGAATCCGGCGGCCTGGGCGAAGGGTAAACGTGTGTATGTCTTTTCAGCGCCCCTGTGAAGTTCACTTAATTTCACTCGTTTAATCTGACTCCAATTTCAAATGATTATTACTCTTAGGTTGTGTTTCCAATTAGAAATTAATCATTGGTTATGTATTAATTTAGATAGCTATTTGATTATTCTGGGTATCCCATACTTTCAATTATTCGTTCATTACGGACCCATATCGCTTAGAGTCACACGCCCCGGGTTTGCGCAGATCTCACGACACAAATTCGCCAGTTTCTGATTCTTAGTCAGAGGGTGCAGAGTTTACTAATGCATTTGAGTCGAACCGCCACATGCTTGTTCATACAAAAACACAGTTTTCTTAGTCACAATACTGCAACTTGCTAAGCCATTTGATAGACAAAATCAAAAAGTCCCATGATGTGCTAACATGCTCCTTTCATGGGCCTTTAGTTTGAATCTATCCTGACGCAGATTTGCGGAAATATGGACTCCAATAATCTACTGGTCATAATGATTTTAGAAGAATCCAGAGTAAATCAAATATAACATTTTATTTGTCAAGTAAAAATGTATCATGCCAATTACATAGTTGGACAATGAGAAGCCAATTCAGAAATAATAAATGCATAACATCAATTGCTCAAAGATGACTCTAAGAGTAAGAAATGCACATACACACAGAGGTGGATTAGTGTTTTTAAGACACTTACCCATCACTGCATGGGGGTTTCTGGCTACAGAAGATCCCACACGGCTGCTTTGCACTTTCCCTTAAATACCCAGACCAGGGCGCTTGATCTCAGTTTTTGTCTTAGCAGGAAAATCAAGTCTTTCATTAGTTTAAAATAATGTGTATAAATAAATAATATAACAACAAATTAAAAAAATGTGTAACACATTATGGTAATGTGTTACATTTTTCAAGAAAATAATATCATGATGCACAAAAATCTTACTGATCCTAAAAAAGATTTGATTATTTTATGCAAAATATATCTATTAATTTTGGGATAAAATGTGACCTAGCATGTTTTTGTGAGATTCTACTTTCCACTTCTTTCCACTTTCATTATTCTATCTGTGAAATCACTTTATGCATCTGAAGCAAATTTGTCTGTACGCAACAGATATTCGCCATCAGTAATGTGGAATAAGAGGCTATCTGGACTCTATGCTAATTAGATAGCTCTGTCAACTGTTTCTACATACAGTAATCTGTAAATGATGACTGTTTAACATGAGAAAGGGAGTAAATGGATTGGTCGACATAACAGAAGTTTTAACGCAGCAGACCATGCATGAGATTAATCTGAGAGGGCAGAGGCTAGAAGAGAGCGCATTGTTTTAGAGAACGATGTGTTTTCTGCTGTCACAGTGTAATCAAAGGCATCACACTCCCTGGAGATCCTGCTTTTGAAGTTGATGTGATTCAGTCTTTGTCTTTCGCTCTGTAGCTTTGTCATTCTTGATTCTCGTTTCCTCTTTTATTTTCTCTCTGGTTCTCAACTTGTCGTTCACATGAGTTTACCCCTATATTCAATTTAAGTGCCACAATACAGGCTTGGAGGGGCAAAGGAAGGAAACAGTGCATTGAAAGTGGTATGTATACTGTTAAATGGTGTTTTTTGATGCACAAAGTCAACGTAAATCTACTTACTGGAAACATTTTCGTATACAGCTGACAAAAACAAAATGTGTGCTTGTTGCCATGACAACAGAAACATTTTACATACAGTAAAAACTAAAAAGTGTAGTGTCAATGTACTACCCTTCGAAAGTTTGGGCTTTGTCTTTGATAGAAGTTACTTATGCGCACCAAGGCTGCATTTAGCTTCAGTGTCACATGATCCTTCAGAAATCATCTTAATATGCTGATTTGGTACTCAAGAAACAATTCGTCTTATTATTATCAATGTTCAAAACAGTTGTGCTGCTCAGTAAAACTGTGACTTTTTCTTCCAGGATTAATAGAAAGTTCAGTAACACTTTAGTATAATGAACATGTATTCACTATTAACTATGAATTTACCCTCAATCCCCTAATTTACTGCTTATTAATAGTTAGTAAGTTAGTTGTTAAGTTTAGGTATCGGGTAGGATTAAGAATGTAGAATAAGGTCATGCAGAATAAGGCATTAATATGTGCTTAATATTTAGGGCTGGACGATTAATCGAAAAGTAATCGAAACTGAAATTCAGAACCTCTAACCGACGTAATTTTCCCATGTCGGTTATTTCAGTTTTTTAATCCTGTTAATACTTCCCCCCTAAAAACATTGCGCAGCTGCATTGTGGCACCAACACTCATACAAACAGTAGCTGCACAAAACGTGAAGATCGCGCACACAGAGAGGAACACAGAACCTAATTGTCAGCGCTGTCTTGTGATTCATCACTAAAGTCGCTTAGAAACTCAAAAGTTATAGCATATATTTCTCTACTTTTGAAGTAACTATTTACAACACACAGCTTCACAATTAATAGAGAGACGGTATGACTAATTCACACACGCAATCGCTCTCATTACGTACTGGTACTGTGCTAATTTATCTTTATCTGATTTACAACGAGCAGAAATAGAAAAAATAACTGCTGAAAGTGAGCTGTTATGTCAGATCATTCTTTCATTAGGAAAAAATATCCCACCTTTAATAGTCAAGCATATTTACAGTACAAGCATTTTAAGTGAACTATGAGGGCAAAAAAAAAAAAAAAGAAACAAAATCATCGTTCATTAATCGTAATCGAGGTAAAATTTTCAATTAATTGAGGTTTTGATTTTAGGCCATAATCGTCCAGCTCTATTAATAATTACTAATAATCAGCCAATATCTTTCCGTGGTTGAAACACAAATAAAGTGATTACATGAGACACGAAACATTCCGTCAAGTTGTACTATATCTTTCAATATACCTTTGATGTTCATGCATGTTTTTCGAGATATAACTTGTATTGAAGAGGAAGAAAAGACTCGCGCTCAGCGAGCTGCCGCCTGAACTGAAGTATTACAGCGATCTGACACGTCACATTTAAGAGTGTCAAAACGCCATTTATTGTTTGAATTTCATGATAAAATTCCAATTCCAAATTTATATCTCGCATTTCTCACTTTTTTCTCACAATTCTGGCTTTTTTTCCCCCTCACAATTCTCTTTTTTTTTTAGAAATTCTGAGTTTATATCTTGCAATTCTGACTTATTTTCTCACAATTGTGAGATATAAACTCGCAATTGCAAGTCATAAAGTCCAATTCTGAGAAAAAAAAAGAATGACTTTTTTTGACAATTGCGAGTTATAAAGTCAGAAATGCAAGATATAAACTCACAATTGTGAGTTATAAAGTCCAATTCTGAGGAAAAAAAAGAATGACTTTTTTGACAATTGCGAGTTATAAAGCCAGAATTGTGAGATATAAACTTGTAATTCTGAGGAAAAAAAGTCAGAAATGCAAGATTAAAAAGATGCAGTTACCTTTTTTATTTTTATTCAGTGGCAGAAATCAGCTTCCATAAATTATAAATGTATAAAATCATAATTTTCTTTTTTTATTGATGCAATTTATTTATTTACAATTTTTCATCTGGCCACAGTATATATGCTAGTAAATACAAGATTATTAACAAGCCCTCTGTTTCTCGCTCTCCCTTGCACAGGTAATGTGTTTGTTGTCAGTCTGGCCTTCGCTGACCTGGTGGTGGCTTTCTATCCCTACCCGCTGGTGTTGTACGCAATCTTCCATGACGGCTGGTCTCTGGGGGACATCCAGTGTAAAGTCAGCGGCTTCCTAATGGGCTTGAGCGTGATCGGTTCCGTTTTCAACATCACCGGCATCGCCATCAACCGTTACTGCTACATCTGTCACAGTTTTGCCTACGGACGTCTCTACAGCTACCGTAACACGCTGCTGTTAGTGGCCCTGATCTGGGCGCTCACTGTGCTAGCCATTCTTCCCAACTTCTTTGTGGGCTCTCTGAGTTACGACCCCCGTGTTTACTCCTGCACCTTCACGCAGACTGCCAGCAGCTCTTACACTGTGGTGGTGGTGGTTGTTCACTTCCTGGTGCCCATCGCTGTGGTGACCTTCTGCTACCTGAGGATTTGGGTTCTGGTGATACAGGTAAGGCGGAAAGTGAAGAGTGAGGAACGCTCCAGGGTGAGGCCCAGCGACCTGCGCAACTTCGTCACCATGTTCGTGGTGTTCGTTTTGTTCGCGATCTGCTGGGCTCCCCTCAATCTCATCGGACTGGTGGTGGCCATCAACCCAGAGGTCATGGCTCCACGTATTCCAGAGTGGCTCTTTGTGGTCAGCTACTTTATGGCCTATTTCAACAGTTGCCTCAACGCCATCATTTACGGACTCCTCAATCGGAACTTCCGAAAGGAGTATGTACGGATCATGACTTCGGTGTGGATTCCTCGGAGGTTTGTGACTGAGACCTCCAGGGCCGCCACAGATGGGATAAGAAGTAAACCCTCGCCAGCCATCAATAACAACGAGTGACTTTTATTTTCAGCCAATCACTGTTCAAAAGGAAACATCATGGATGCATGAAGCAAATTTATACACTTGGAACTGTGAACACTTGACTTTTTTTAATGCTACAAAACCGTTATACACAACTCAGGGTGCTTGTTTTATTTTTGATGTTGTGATCCATTCCAAAACACTGAAATATTTAACTCGCAATTTATAATGAAAATTAAATGAAGTACCTTTTAAATACATGTATGTATGGACTGTTTATGATCCACGACTATTTATTGAAGACATTTTGTACAATTTTGTGGGTCTGTTGTATATATGTTGTATAAATCAGTATGCTTCACATCTTTATCAATTCAGAAATTCTGCCTTACACTTGAACTTTCACATGAAATATGTAAAAAATGCATTAATTCAAGGTGCCAAATGTTAACACATTGACAGCAAGTATCTGATATACCAAATCAGTTTGTCATCAAACCAAATGAGATTCTGAAAGCATCCTAATTTAAATGTAACGTCAACAGCTCTTTAATGAGCGAAGAGCTTCCAGCACAGCAAGATAAAGCACAAACTTAAAAAAAGCACCTCATGTGGATTCCGCTAAGAAAAATTTAGCTTTTTCAAAGTGAACGGTGACAGCGTGCGGTCAGTCAGTCTTCAGTTTCAATTTGTGTTCACCTCTTATCTTTTAAAAATTAAATGTCATTCAAGACTTTGGGGTTATTACTTTGTCAGGAATTGTGCAGGACTCTAAAACCGTACATTTTCTTCAGCAAATGATCTGTGAGCAAAACGCAACCTGAATTTCAATTAAGATAAAGGTTACTGGCAAAAAGGGAAAGTATTAACGAGACCTGGTTTTTGAATGTATTATTGTTATCTGTGCTTGTTTTTACTTGATTTGACAATGTGCGTTTTAATCCTTTCGACATTACGAGACGTTCCATGCAGTGGGATTGTGCTGTGTGAGAACATGCTTCGCCATTGACCTCAATAAAACAAAGGAACCGAACTGATGAAAGCCAAGTCTATTGGTGATTGCGCAACCGCTCTCTGGTATGAATGGGCGATGAAGGGATTATATGGAGAGATTGGGATGAGCTTGCTCCTTATGGCCACATCTGCACAGGGAATTATGGGGGATGTGTGGCTGGCGTCCCAGCAGATGGGGGACTGAGGTGGTTGATAACATAAACACTTGGCCAAGTTGAGAGCCATCTTGTCTTCAATCTGCTGAATGCATTATCCAGAGGGGTTTCAGATAGGGAGTCGGTTTGAAAACCGTAGCAGAGATTCAATGGGAGTAGACAAGCCTTTGGAATATAGAGTACAATTAGTGAAAAAACTAAATGGACAATTTCAGGCTATTTTGCAAGCTTCTCGTAATTTAAAGTAGTCACAGTAAAGCTACTCTTTTGAACGTTACCTACACTCTTAGAATATAAGGTTCAGTGGGGTTCTATATACAGTAAAAGGATGCTTGGCTCAATTTTAAAGAACACTTTAAGGTTCTATATAAGGAGAAATGTCTTAAATGATTGCATAATACTTTGATTTTTAATGGGTAATTTCATTATTTTCAAGTGATAAAATATATTTATGAGCTGTTCAATACATAAAATGTAATCAAAATAAAAACAATGGTTTAAAACAAAATTGATTAATTAAAACTAAATCCATAAAATGATCCCATGATGGGAACCCCTAAAATGTTCTATATATGAAGCACCTGACAAAACCCTTTAATAATGATGCATTTTATTTGTAATGCACTTTTCTTAAATCTAAAGTGCTACAGTGAAATAAAACAAAAACAACAATAAAAACAATACAATGATGTGTTTCTGATGGTGAGAGGAAGTGCATTCCATTGCTTGGGGGCTTTGAATGAAAAAGCTCTTTCCCCCATGGTCTTAAGTTTACATGAAGGCTGATGAAGTAAAAGAGAGTTGACAGAACGCGTGATGGAGAGTGTGATGAAGTGTAAGAACTAATAAAATCACAAAGATACGATGGTGCAGTCCCATGCAGTGCCTTATGTGTTAAAATTAGAACTTTAAAATCTATCCTAGCATTAATGGGAAGCCAGTGCAACTATGAAAGCACCGGTGTAATGTCTTTCCGAGGAGAAGTACGAGTAAGCACACGAGCAGCAGAATTTTGAATATACTGTAGAATGCTTAGAGATTTAGCTGGAAGGCCAGAGAACAAGGCATTACAATAATCTAACCTAGTTGTAATGAAGGCATGTTTAAGCCTTTCTGCATCAGCAAAAGTGAGAAAAGGTCTAAGTCGTGCAATGTTCCTAACATGGTGAAAAGCGATTTTAAAAATGTGTTTTATATGTGCGTCAAATGTTAACTGTGGATCAAAAATGAGATTCTGCACCTGTAAAGTAGGAAGTACAGTGCTGGAATCAACCACCAAACTAATATGATCAGCTTTACGAGTAGACGCCACTGTATCAATCAGCATCAATTCAGTTTTGGAGCCATTCAGCATCATAAAGTTATTCTGCATCCAGATTCTAATCTCTTCTAGACGCTTACTTAAAGTAATTAACATGCAATGGACATCAGGGCCAGTGGTGATGTAAATCTGAGTATCATCCGCATAGCAGTGATACCCAAGACCATATTTCCTGACAATCTGCCCAAGTGGAAGCATATATATGCTAAATAAAATTGGGCCCAACACTGAACCCTGAGGAACTCCCTGTCGAACAGGCATGGTATCAGATTTGTGATTACCTAAGTTAACAAACTGGGAATGATTGGTTAATTGAGATGGAAACCAACCGAATATCGTTCCAGAAAGTCCCGGCCAACTATGCAGCACCATGGCATATGGTGTCAAAAGCAGCACTGAAGTCTAACAAGACCAAGATACTGCATGCACCAGAATCAGCTGCAATAAGGAGACCATTAACAACCCTCATCAAAGCTGTTTCAGTACTATGCCCTTTTCTGAAACCAGATTGAAAAGTTTCAAAGAGACTGTTCAGTGCTAGGTGATTATTTAACTGAGTAGCCACAACACGTTACAGAACTTTAGCCAGAAATGGAAGGTTAGAAATAGGCCTATAATTATACAAACCAGAAACATCACAACCAGGCTTCTTAGGGACTGGTCTAATGGCAGCTATTTTTAATTCTGGTGGAACAGTTCCTGAACTCAGTGATAAATTCACAACTAAAGCCATATGAGGACAGATTGATACAAGACAGTTCTTAATAACTGAACAGGGAAGCGTATCTAAAATACTGTTAGTTGAATTCATGGACTTAACTGTCCTTACAATAAAGTCAATTCTAACCATTTCAAAGTTCGAAAAAGTAATGATCAGAGCATTTAAAGGCTCAATATCAACTTGCTCAACCAGGGTGATAGAGATTAAAGAATTGTAAGTGCCCTTAATCTTACCTGTGAAATAATTAATAAACTGATCAACAGAGGAGTTAACCATATCCTTAGCTAGTTTAAGAAGTTTGTCAACAGTATTAAACAGTATTATGCTGCGTTCCAGGCAGGTTTTTGAGCCCGTAAGTCACGACTTCAAACCATGACTCACGACTTTGTAGTGTTCCAGGCAAGTCACGCCAAACTGCCTGAACACAAGGAATTGTGGTAGCTAGATGTAAACAAACCAGCATGGCGGACCGTACGGGGCTTATGCTCATTTACAATCATTTCTATCGCCAAAGGTGCTTAACATTGTAATACATAATTGTGTGTGTATTTTTTATCATTATTATATTATTATTAATTTGATTGCAATGTTATATTGTCCTAAAGTCTATTTCTCACCGTGTACCACTTGCACAAACACCGCATCCGTAGGGACTGCCATTGTTGTTTTGCGGGCTATGTGACGTCAGGGCGCGGAACTGGGAGTACATCGATTTAGTACGAGTTCACGGGTGGGAAGTCACGGGTTTGACTGCCGTTCCAGTGCACTTTCACAGGTAGAAGGTTAGAAAAACACGGGTTACGGGTTACCTGGAACGCGACATTATACTCAGGATTATAAGTGGTTTTCAACCAGGGGGCTTCAAGATGACTTAAAGGTATTTAAAATGAGAAAAAACAAGAATGAATATAAGCTAAAAGAAATAAAAATCAAGATATCTCTTATTTGGCTAATTTGAATATATATCTTTTTAGTTAAGAAAAGCTCTAAAATATTTTATCAGGTAAAAATTGTGAGTGAGGGAGACATTCAAATATTATTGTGGTAACATAGTAACATGAAGTAGCTAAATCATTTGAAAGTTACTTAAATATAATTAGATAACAAAAACGAACAAAAACAACTAGCCACACAAACATACACACTGTATGAACTACAACTACAAAAGATAAAAATAAAACTGTTCTGCACCAAAAAAAAAAAAGGTTTATCACTTGTGTTATATAATCTTCAGTAAAATCATATCGTGGATCTTGGACTGAAAGCCTAAAAAATAAAAATAAAACCCCCCACAACAATATACAAATATAGCAGATCTTGAAAAGGGATTTGGTGTGTTGAATCCAATACAAAGAGATATTCTGCCAGCACATAGATATATATGATAATGAAAGTAAATATTGTAACAAGTAATTTTTAAACTTCAAATTAAACCGTAAAGCACAGTGTGAAGTGAGAGAACTAAATGGTTCTCTCAGCAGATGAAACTGCCCTGTGGGAAAATGATCATACTACAAGCCCATCTAATTTACCTTTGCTCTCGCTTGCATCTCTCAAACACACACGCGCAAACACTCAAACGGGAAACCTTATTTAAAAACATTTATGCAACACACTTAAAGGCCTCAGAGACTGGTAAACATTCAAACATGCACACATATGCTTGCTTAAAGAAACACTTTACATATAAATCCATGTATGCACATATGAAGACTGAGTGCATACATGCACACTTATGAAACGCATGGGATTGTGGGAAAGCAATCGCGGGTTCAGTCACGGGTCGGGTGATTTATTGCAATCTGAGTTCAATCACTATTGTACCCTCTGAGAAAAGCCCTTGACCCTTAATTTATTATGTCTGCTGAATGCTCTCCACGTGCTGTAAATTTAAAAAAAAAAAAAAAAAAAAAAAAGATGCTTTATGTTATGTTAAATACACATAACATTTTTTTTGTTTGCAACATGTTGTTTACACTGCCATATCACCCTGTAGCCCAAGACTGGTTGCCCACTGAAGCTAAGAAGGGTTGAGCCTGGTCAGTACCTGGATGGGAGACCTCCTGGTAAAACTAGGTTGCTGCTGGAAGAGGTGTGGGTCTTACCGCCACACAGACCACTAAAAAAGCACCATCCTTCAGATGAGAGGTTAAACTGAGGTCCTGACTCTCTGTGGTCATTAAAAATCCCAGGAAGTCCTTTGAAAAAAGAGTAGAGGTTTAACCTCGGCATCCTGGTCACATTTGCCCATTGGCCTCTGTCCATCATCATGGCCACCTAATCATCCCCATATATAGTGATTGGCTTCATCACTGTCTCCCCTCCACCAATAAGCTGGGGTGTGGTGGGCGTTCTGGCGCAATGTGGCTGCCGTCGCATCATCCAGGTGGATTCTGCACAATGGTGGTGGTTGAGGAGATTTCCCCCTTCCATATGTAAAGCGCTTTGAGGGGCAAATAAAACAGCGCTATATAAATATAATGAATTATTAGTAATTATTATTACTGTATTATTTAGTATTCATTACTTTTATAACACACCTTAAAATTTACATGACAATTTTTCATTCAGCAGTGCTTTCATTTAAACAAGTGTACTTCACTTACATACACACAAATATCCTTAAAAAACAGCCATAGTTAAAAATGATACTCACTTTTGTTTTCAAAGCCAGAAGAACTATATGCATCTGTCATATGCCTTTAAAGATTTATGTACATTTGCATGATTTGATTTTTACTCAAATCCATGTGGTCACAACAGTTCATGGATGAACTGGGACTAAAATCAGCCCATCGAGACCTTTATCAGCCCATCACAACCCTCACACGGATAATCCCCCAACCTCATACACATAAAATACAAATAATACTCTCCTCCGCTTAAAACGGTCTACTCTAAACAGCCTACTCTATTGTGTGTAGTATACAGATGCTTGTACACTGTACACTGTACTGTACAACAAATGTAGAAAAAGTTGACAATGCATAATTTAAATAAATCCAGTTGTCTTCAAGTATTAAACAAGAAAAACTTACAATGTCAAGTTTAGTGGTGAAGGTCCAACTAACAGACTGTTGAGCATGCTCAGTTTGGTCACGGATGATGCACGAATGATTTGGGTTTTTTGGTGAAAGCATGGACACTTATAATGACATAAATATTTGTTATTAATACTGCTTTAGCTAGCTAGAAAGTGTATTTGATTATATTTTATTGTAAAAGTTGCATGTTTTAAAGGGTTAGTTCACCCAAAAATGAAAATTCTGTAAAAAAAATTCTGTAAAATTCATTTATTACTCACCCTCATGTCGTTCCACACCCTTAAGACCTTCGTTCATCTTCAAAACACAAATTAATATATTTTTGATGAAATCTAAAAGGTATATGACTCGTTAATAGACAGCAATTTACAATTTCAAGGTCCAGAAAGGCACTAAAGACATTGTTAAAATAACCGACGTGACTGCAGTGGTTAGACCTTAATTTTATGAAGCGTCAAGAATACTTTTTGTGTGCAAAAACAAAAAACAATGAGTTTATTCAACAATATCTTCTCTTCTGTGTCAATCTCATATGTTGTTCACATTCAGCCCTTCCAGGTTCTACATTAGTACGCTGACTTATTATTGGCTGACACCTGCAACAGCATCACACATCAGTATTCTCTTCTGTAAAGTTTATTCCATTTCAGAGAGTATATATAGGCCTACAACTTGTTTTGGCGTATAGAAATGAAAGCTCTAGCATAAGTTCTGCCGGGAAGACTCTGATGTTACGTCACTTATTAGTTTAGATCTAACCAATCATTATCTAACACTTGGAGTATAAAAGATCGCTACTTACATATGTCTGAGTTCGCAGATGCTGACACCAACCTTCACCTCCATCCTCCCCACCACCACCAGGATGGTCCCTGTCCATACCTCCCAGGGGGTCGGCTACGCCCCTGCCTTCATCTCCAGGCAGGAAATGCAGAGTCCGCAACCCTCAGGATGTGTTACAGACGGGGCCTACGCCAAAGAACTTTATCTTAAAATATTATGCTTGCTGATTGTTAATAAATAACATTGTTACATTACTTGCCTCCCGAGTCTTTCTGGTAGAAGTAATTTTATATAACTTTCATTTTGCTCAACAAACTGATGCATAAGTTAGACTCAGATCTATCACTATTAATCTATGTGTGTGTGTGCGTGTGCATATAATCTTCTAGCACATGTCCTTGCATATTATCAAGAGCAAGAATGAAAAAAGGCGCGAGTCATTAACAATCACCATTACATTCTTGTGCATGACATTAAACCCCCAATTGCTACAGAAAGACTGTCCATGTAATAAGTGTCACTTTGGATTAAAGCATCTAGTAAACAACTGCTTACAAAAGATTTTATGTTGCCTCAGGGTGACGCTATGTAGTACAGGGTTAAACAAACACAAACAGACACACTTTGTCCCACACAGCACAGGAGGGAGTGTCATAAATGACAGGGATCAGCAACAGCTTACAACGCATCATGGCATCCGTTAGCTCTCTCTCTCAAACTTTAGATGTCACATTTTATGACCTTGTCTTTCCAAAATCACAAAGGACTTTATTGGGCTTGTGAAAATATGATATCAAATCGCCAACACGCAGACAGGAAATGCTCTTTGGCCACAGACAGGCACTGATGTAAAACGGCTTCTCATGAAATGTCACATGCATGCATGAATAAGCAAAACACACACACACACAAACACAAATCGCCCTGGGTTCCAGCACCACCGCCGTCAAATGTTGATCTGAATCTTGCACGACATGATAAAAGCTTCCACCTCAGCTTCTATACAAATTCATTTATTGCCGAGAAGTAATTTTGCATTCAAGTTTCTTCCTCCTAATGACTACGGAGGCATATTTTATGACATAAAGGCGAGGACGCAGCACGCAGAGCTGCTGTTTGTTCTTAATGAGAGCACTGGAGAACATTTCAGCAGATTATGGGGATGTGCTTTTAGCTGTTTAAAAAAATGTTGTGGCTGGTGGCTCTGGTACACTCTAAAAATGCTGGGTTGCTTAAACCTATGTTTAGGTCAAATATGGACAAACCCAACTGTTGGGTTTAAAGTTCAATTTAAAAAATATTGGGATTGGGATTGTCCATATTTGACCCAAACATGAGATGAAATGACCCAGCAGTTTTATATACAGTTATGAAGAGCATGATTTTCAACCAATGAAATTTCACTGTGAGCAAATTTCACCTAAAAATGTAATTCTTTGAATTACTTTTTTCCCCCATACATTGAAAGTCACTGTTTGGTTACCAACATTCTTCAAAATATCTTTTATGATCCGGAAAAAAAAAAAGTCACAAAGTCAGGTTTGGAATGACATGAGGGGGAGTAAATAATGACAGAATTTGAATTTTTGGCCAAATTATCAATTAAAGTGGCAATGTCAAATTGAATAAACACACTGACTAAGTACTAAAAAATAATACAATTCCCTTATATGACACACACGCTGCATCCAAAATCGAATACACGTCTACTATATAGTATGCAAAAGGACCAAGATTGAAAACTACTGTATTATAACATTATGCATGTTACATGTTAATTTTGACAGTGCTAGTACAAATACCTTCTGGGTCCTCTGTGTGTGTACAGTTTTGTTTGTGTGTATATACATTATGTGTGCACTCACAAACTAACAAAGTGAAAAACTGAAACCACGGCCTGAAATAATAAACCTCACTTCCTCCAGCGACCTTAAATCATCTTGCGTACCATGACCTCACAAAACCCAAACAAAAACCCAGAGCTCCAACATGCCTGGAAGTCACATCACCCATAAGTGCACATGCAAAACCACAGGTGTACTAGCATGCCATCTGCACCATAATAAAATAATAAGTACACACTTCTGAACTCAGCTGGGTTCTTCTGGAGCGAAGAAGCTGCTTGTAATGACAGAGCATTTGTTCTGGTGGTGTGGCAGGTTCCTGAAAGGCAGATGTCCTGAAGGACAGAGTAAATTACTGTGTATCTGTGCGGCCTGCCAACTGTCAGCTCAGCTCGTTGCCGATGACCTTGGAATACTATTGTTGTTCCTTTGACTAGGCTTGAGTAATTGCACTCAAAGCTTGTAAGGAAGGACAGTGTGATGGGGAGGGGAACTTTTGAAGACCAAAAACATAAATCAGGTTCAATCAAGATGTGCGGTCAGAGACGAAGATATAGCAAGATAAGTGTACATGTAAGCTAATATAATTGAAACTAATAAAATAAAAATAAATAAATAAATAAATAAACTTTTTTTGTTACATGACATAAAAAAATGTATGGCATTAAACCTATTTACAGGATATAAGTTGAAGGTCACCTATTATGCCCCTTTTTACAAGATGTAAAATAAGTCTCTGATGTCCCCAGAGTGTGTATGTGAATTTTTAGCTCAAAATACCCCACAGATCATTTTTTATAGCATGTTAAAATGGCCCAGTTTGGGGGGTGAGTAAAAACACGCCATTTTTGTGTGTGTCCCTTTAAATGCAAATGAGCTGCTGCTCCCGGCCCACTTTCAAGAAGAGGGCGGAGCTTCAATAGCTCATGCAACAAACAAAAAGGACAAACTCAAACATTGAAAATGTCAGAAACTGTCAGTAATGGTGTTCAGTTCGATGACAATGATGCATACAGAGCCAGAGAATATATGCTGCATGGAGACAGAACAGGTATAGTTTAGTTTAATTATGGTTATAAATTATGTTGTCATCTTGCTTTTATCCACTATTAGTTCAAGCCTGTTGTAGAGGACCCTGTTCGAATGATGGCCAAAACTTTATTGATGAGTTTTATGTAGTTTATTGCACATCACACAAAAGATGAAGCATCCGTTTTCACTCTAGAAAATCACCGTAAGAGCTGAATAAAACACAGTACAAAAAGTGTGCGGTAAAATCATAAACTCTCTCTCTCCCTTGCATTATCATCAACATACACAGCGATCGAATTACACAAAACACTCGTTACAACTAACAGTAAACAACTGTATACAGACCTTATTCTTGTTTTTGACGGGGGTGCTTAATAAACTGGTAAACTTTATATCTGCAAAACAACTCTGATTAACTGTAATAAAGTGCATGCTCTCCCTTGATTGCTGCTGTAACCAGCATCGCTCCGGAGACCATAAGCTGGATCACGAACAGTTTGTACTGATCCATCCTTGAGTAACAACTTTTTAGCAAAACCTGGGTTTTGTATTGTCCCTTTGCATTGACCCTCGTTCACAAAGCAGTCTGGAGTGAAATGATTTGCGCAGACATAAACAAATTTAGGTATATTTTGCATCCTCAGTGGCTCAGATGTTGGGAGAAAATGAAGACGGATGGCGGACAGCATACACCTTGCTGAGGGCGTAAACTATGGTAATACAGGACTGTCAGTCAGCAACTGTGGGCGGGGCCTCAGCAGTGTGACGTCACACATTCTCCAAAGCTGTTTGCCAAGCTTTCGTTTAAATTCCATATATGAAATCACCAATGAAATCTGACAACTGTCTCATAAATTTTGTTTTTTGTTTAAAAAAATTGCATTTTTCAGGCTGGATCAAACTAATGCGCATGCTCAGTCCTAAGTGCGCATCTCTTGTGTCTCATTTCGGAGGCGCGCGTCTGACTGTTTGGAACCGGAGCTTCTAACAACTGCTGCAGTGACACAATGACTTTACCAATCGGCGACTGGCTCTTATTTAGAAAATACTAAAACAAAAATAAAAACTAAAAGTGACACTAAACTAAGTAAAAATTAACTAAAAAATAAACTAACACTGAAAAATACATACAATAAAAACAGCAATGTATCATTTAGGAATCAACTTGGTTTCTCCTGAGTTCCTTCTAAAATAGACAAGAATGAGACAATTGTTCAGATGCATAACGGATGCATTTTTTGGTCCTTGAAATGGGCTGAGAAATGTTTCAGTTCATATTGAGAACTTTCTGTTGTGCAAATTCAAGGTCAGTTTAAAGTTGTGATGAAACACAAGTAACGACAGATATTTTCTTCCATATTTTCACAAACATCTGAGTGTAATGGATTATTGAAAATTAAAAAAAAAAAAATTAGGACAGGGACTTGGTTCTATACATCAATTGTTGATTGGATTTTTAGATGTGGGGCCTGTACCATGACTGTAGTTGAAAAAAACTCAGGGTTACATGATTAGTTTTGAGTTGACAAAACCAAACCAATCCAATCAGGCTTTGTTGGTCCCATGACGGTGATCATCCACTTCTCAGTCAACTCAGGCTTTGATCCTGAGATCATGGAGCGCGTGCACATGAAAGTGTGACATCAGTAATGAACAGCCAATCACATGCTTTGAAACATAAAGAAACCTTAATGTTATTTCTACGAGTCCGCACTTCCATGATGTAATGGCACTTTGACTGTGTGGAGCTCGTTTGTGGGCTCAGCGAGGACCCATAACGACTGCAAAAAGAGCACTTGAATAATTTCGAGAACACGACACGTAATACTGTACTCAGAGCTGTTCGCTTAAATGTAAATGAATCTGCATTGGTCAGGTGGTACAGCGGTCACGTGGCATAAGTAGGAGCTCTTAGAAAATCCCAAGCTTACAAGTTGTAATTACGAGCTCTACGAGGACATGAACTCTCTTTACAAGTTGAAATCTCGTCATATGATTTGTGCCATTTGGAACAGGGCCAAAGCCTTGTCCTCGCCTGCGCCATGCATTGTTACAAACCCGCTGACCATAGACTGCAGCCCAGAAACGATACTACAGGCACATGTAAGTCTTTTTCTCATCAAAAGATTCTAATTCCTAAATAAATGAGCCCCATTTTGAGCCTTCTTCTGCTAATAAAAAAATACTAAGGTGGTACCATGTTGATGGTACCAGATTGTAATGCCATGATACTTTTGCTATACTACTAATATATGACCTTTTGTACTGTGGAATTTACATACTCCAAGGTGAAGAATACATACACTAACATGGTACCTTGTCCATAATTCATTTTCGTTAGTTAGTATCCTGACTGACTGTTCCTGCCTCTGTGCGTTTCTCACAAGCTATTTGTTAAAACAGCACGATAAAAACGTCTCCATGACTCCCGTGTGCCTCGATTGCCCTGTCACGCCCTTGTGACATACAGCAACGGACACACATATCTCAAAGCCACTTTCTCCCTCACTTTTCTCTTTCCCCCACTCTACACAAAGAGACAGTTAAAAGCCATTACTTGATGCAAAGACCTTGGAATATGAACAAGAGAGTTCCTTTAAAGAGTGGTTTTCTGAGATGGGCCATGATTGGAGGTCAAACAGAGGCTACGACGATGAAGATGATGGTCCTATTCTCCTTCATCATACTCAAATGCCCCTGGAAGCCTTTTGGCAGCTCAGAGTAATCTCCTGTCAGGTTAATGACAGAGCGAGCGAGCAAGCTATTGCCGAATTGAAGGACACTGGGTACCATTACCTGTGTTTTTTGAACACCTGTTCTGTCATCTAAATCCTCTCTGTCATGTATAAGTTTGACAGCGTGATACAAAAGTGAGAATTACACTCAGGGTGAGAGGAACCCTATGAAATAAGCACTTGGTCCACATGCTTTGTGTTTCTCAGCCACTCTAGCACAATATGTCAGTCCCATCAGACTTCTGTCATCTTGTACAATTAATATATATTAGCAATACAGAAATGGTTGTATTTGTAATTCACAAAGAACAATTTGATAAATCTTGTGCAGTAATGTACAATTTGGGAACAAATGATTCTTCTGAGTCAAATCTTTACACTGAATCAGTTCACAAAACCCCACTGCATGAAACGGGTTAAATCTGGTAATATCTGGCCATGATAAACTGCCATGGAATTTCAGGTTTGCCGAATGTCTGAGGAAAATACCTAAGCCAAGTTACACAGAACAGCAAATATCCAGAAAAACCCAGAGAAACAATGCTGGTTGTGAGGACTGGTGGCTGTCAGGTGTGAAGACCTTTCATATGTTAATGATCAGCAGTTAAAGTGCTTGCTTTTTTTCTCGGATAAAGGGAGGGAAGTTTCACAAAATAGCCTCAAAATAGTCTTAATATTATTGAACTCAAATATAGCTAGCTTTATAATTTTTGACAGAGCCATTAAAGAACATATCTATGTATGATTTACTTGCCATGGCAACAAATGGCCATTGCACCGACGAATACCTCAGGAACATACATCCAAATTGGTATCATTTTGACAGTATGCGGACCTGTGGTATTTCCCATATCTGGTCAGTAATACTGCAGTGTATACAGAAGTATACTGACCCATATACACATCTTTTCATGCTGTGCCAGTGTAAATGATTTGTTCATGAAACTGAATCCATCCCACTACAGTAAAACTTAAACTATGAAAAATTGGTTTCGGTAATTAAAATAAAGCTGAATAGAAAATGTGAAAAAAAAAATGTCACGCTGCATTGATTGAAGCTATTATGAGCTAAATTGTGTCTGCTGTAAAACTGCACAATTGATTAGTAAAAATGTATTCTCTTAATACGCTTAAGACACAATTAACATGTATTTTAAAGTTTGTGCTGCCGGGCTTAGCCATTAAAACCATAAATTAGGCAATGTATGTAAGACCTAATCAACATTTATAACAGCCAAAACACTGAATGTAACAGAGGATATTTTGTGGCATGAACATTTCCATTATAATCTATCTCCATTAGAGTGGGCTCAAAACTGAACTGAGACACATGAAATTACAATAAACACCCTAATTAAAATAAGTTAATCAGAAAAGCTGTAACAAACCACAATCTGTGCATAAAAATGGCATTATGAGAATGTGACTATTGAATATGCCACAACAGGAGTCAGGGAACACATAACAACAACGCAAAAGAACCACTGAATCGCTTTTTGAACTGGTTCATCAAAACTAATTGTCTGAAAGAACAAATTTGCAGAAATGAGTCAGACTTCCCATTGCTAATGGATCTCTAAACCTTCAGAGAGCATGATGATGCTATTTGCAAATTTGTGGAAGTAAAACTGGCTAAATATTTTAAGGTAGAGCTCTGTAAACATTGGTTGAATGCAACAGCAAAGCAGACAGCTTTTTTTTTTTTTTTAGACGAGTTTGGTGCCAAGGTTCCTGGATCATTCTAGTGTTGCTTTCAGTTTTAGTGGCTGTACAGTTAAAATTGAGTAAAACTGAGGTGTCAGTGTTGCTGTTATAAAAGGGGAAAGGAATGTAACAGTGAAAAACATCACTCTCACACATCAAAAAGCTTGTGACTGACCGTTATTCCAGTGGTCAAGTGTCCTTCTCGTAAGAAAAGTTACACTTTCCACAGCCAAATAAAGATGATCATTTCTGCATGATATTAATATTTCACTATATTTTACTGCTATTCTGTCAGGACTACTATTGTCAAAGATGATTGACATTTAGAATATAGTTTGGATTGGCGGTATGGTTCTGTTCTGGGCAAGAACTCCCTGTCCATCCATGCAGCCTAGCATGGATAAGAACAGGGAGAGCAGTGATAACCCACCGTAGGGTAAACAGAACAGAACCAACATAAAGGTATTGCAATATCATTAATGTTTTTAATGACAATAATTTAATGTAACAACATCATTTAAGAAAATTAGTCTGATTCAAAGAGGAATTTTGGAGTCCTGACTGGATGAGAGGGGGAGCTGGGGATGGAGGAGGGTAATTCTCCTGAGCAACACGATAAGGCTGCTGATAATACTGAATGGATCTTATATAGAGATGCTGTGATAGGCATCATATCCCTATAGGTAGACGTGGATTAGCTGAGAGTTAGCTGATGCGAGCTTGACTAATGTGACCTGCCAGAACTAACCTTAGTTGGTCCTTAGCTAGCCATGGTTTAAGCTTGTCACGTGCTGGTCCTAAGCTGGTCCTAAGCAACTAGCTCCAGCTCAGGACGAGCTTATAACCAGCTCAGGACCAGCTTAAACCAGCTCATGACCAACTGAGGACCAGCATAAACCAGCTCAAACCAGCTGCCATTCTTCAAAACATACCTAACCAGCATATGCTGTTTTTTTTCAACAGGGACTATTCAAAACTTAACGTCATGAGGAAGACAAAAAGGAAAGAGAAATGCAAGAGGCTTCCTAAGGTCAGTCAGGCTCTCTTGGTCCCTGTCCAGATGGTGATTTGAGTCTGTTGTCCTTCTGCCAGAATTGGCCCAGCTGGGAAGTCATGAGGTCCATTTACACACCAATGAAGCCCATTTGTTGATCCCATTTTGGGGGCTGATGTCTTGCTAACAAAAGATCACTTACCCTCATTGAGGTGCATTTAAAGGCAGTGTGTTTGCTCAGACGTGCACTCACATGGACACACACAAACAAGCTCCGACAGACTCGTTTTATAAATACTAAATGATGCCTCCACCTTAGCTGGTTCGTTCTGTCAGATGTTATGTTTGTCTGGGTGTGTGCTCGTGTCCTCTGTGTCTGAGAGAATGAAAGGAAGCACAGTGGTGAGGGAAAGAGGGGACTTGGGTATTTGAAGTGCACTTGTGTCCCTGTAGAGGAGAAACAGACAGAAGAGAAAGTTTAAACAAAAGTCACGCTAAGAGTGACGTATGGGTTATGAGGAAAGAAAAATCAAGTGAGCATAACGTAATTATTCATATATTATCATATTGAATCACAGGTTTGTTCAAGACAGTAGTCATACTGTGTGAGTATGTACTACATTTAAATTTGAATTTATTTCGCAACAGTTAAAAAAGTATGTTCTATATAGTATGAATATGGGTAGTATGAATGCTATTCGGACGTACTACATCACGTGACCTACCAGCGTCAGTTGCGTCGCTTCACTTCCATTCATAAATCCCCATAAATCCCATGGCCATCAAATGTAGAAGTGTACAAGTCATCCGGGACTTTTCGCCTACTGTTTTTCAAATAAATTCGAATAATAGAACAGGAGTTTCCAACCCTGCTCCTGGAGGCCCACTGTCCTGCAGGGTTTAGCTCCAACCCTAATCAATCATATAATGTAATTTATGATACAATGTATAATTTCCTAAGTTATCCTGAAGACTTTGGTAAGATTTGTTTGTGTTTCAGGTGTGTTTGATCAGGGTTGGAGCTAAACCCTGTAGGACAGTGGGCCTCCAGGAGCAGGGTTGGACACCCCTGTTCTACCATAAAATGAGCTGAGTGAAACTCTGCAAGAAAATATCTAGTTAAAAATGCAAAGATGTAGTCAACTAAACATAATAACATCAGTTTTATGAGTGAATATTAACATTTAACATTTGCATATTTGTAACGTGCCCTGGGAGATACAGCTCATAAAATCCAAACTAAATATTTCAAAAATTCCTTTGGATATGTTTTACTTAAGTCCAGATGATATAAAAAGTGACATGAAATGATTTTTTTGCTGATCATTTTCCAGTCTTGCCTGTTTAAGGGTTAAAGTAACATTACGCTCATATCTTAAACGTAATAGCTAATGCTGTATAACTGGAGACAGCTAATATTAAATTGTACTTCTTAAATGAAACCTCATGAACCCCCTAAATAAAGGGTGAAGGTAAATAAGACAGTAAATAAGATGGTAACTGTCAGAGGAGTTTTTTAAAATGCCTTTTTAGGCAAAAATGGGGCAAAAGTGTGCATTAAGTATGTACATTTAAATAAACGATGATTTGACCAACCATGACATTAAAACAAAAATAAGTTGCATTTTCTGTGGGGTCCTTATCACTTTTGATTTAATATGCAAATTTGTGAATATTTTGCATATTGTAAAGGCTCAAATGGTTAGAGTCACATTAAGCACTTAATACTTAAATTACATGATGTTCTGTATAGTAATGCTTCGGCCTACATGCGGACTGAGTGAGTGGCCCTTCACAATAAGATGAAATGCTCTGATTACCATATCAGAGTCGTTTAACCTCAAAGCTGCAGATCAACCTGGTTTCAAATGAGTTAACGACTGTAATTTCAGGTCCTTCAGAGTTATCTTTTTTAAACTATCATTTAACCTGTCAATCCAGAGGACGTTTCTCTCCCTCTCTTTCTTTCTGTTTGCACTCACATACACACAAGCATCTTTGATTAAAAAGTAGTTTACCACTAAACGCCTCTTACATAATCTGGATATGTAAGCCTTTGCAATAATTTTAAAGTGCAAAATCAAATGTTAAATTACTCCAATATAAAACCTAATATTTAAATGTTTTTTTTTCTCTCAATATTTTGAGCTCTCTGAACATGATCTGCTTTTCAGAAACATTGCTAAACACATTTAGAATGTATAAAGTATAAATAAAGTATAAAGAGATTTTGCCACAACTTACACATGCATGAATTTATTTAGCAACCTGTCTTTTATTAGAAATTATTTAAATTCTTGTTATTGTCTCAAGAGATTCCCAAGTCAAAGAATACATTTTCAATTCTTGTCCCGACAGAGCTGACATCAGCAGTACAACACCAAAAAAACCCATCTTTCATTAGAAATTCAACCAACGTAGTTTCAATGTCACTAAGTGTCTAAAATAAATAGTTTTCGTTCACATTTTATTGCTCTTTTATGCATTTTTTCAGCTAATTTACTCTGTCCTACCATTGCATTTCCATCTTCAATCATCTGCCTACATTTGTAAACACTTTCTTGATACATTTTTATATTTACCCAGCTGGATCTCTTTTGCATCAAGGGTCTTTTCAGATATTTGCCAAACATTCTATGTCTGAATAGTGTTGTACATAAATCTGGATATGTGGGATTTGTTATGGTTATGTAAAATACGGCCAGATGAACATGTTAAAATCATTTTTCCATTGGTCGCACATTCAGAAGAGTGCTAATGCTCGTAATGGTCCAATGTCTGTGACGAACTGATAGTATCTTTTCTACACTGCGTTTGCGATGAACTCTGCGCAATGTTCATGAGTTTGAAGTGTGTGCCTGTCAGCCCTATCTAGCCTAGGAGGGCCATCCACGCTGTGTTAACATAGATCTAAGAATAGTCTCATGCTGGGAACATTACTTTACTAAATTCTCTTGTACTGAAAGCCAGACAGGTGCAAGATAATTGGAATGAGGAGTGTGTGTTTGTGAGTTTATCCATGTATGCGTCCTCACACATCAGTGGGTCATTACGCTTCTTCCTGGAACCAGGCATCTTTTCACAAGCTTACTGACTGAAGATGAAGCATTACCCATAATGCACCTCTCAGATAGTCACCCTCTGTGCCATTTATCTGCTTGAAATAAATAAATAAATAATTGAAAGGCTTGCTCAGCAGAGAGGTACAAGACAAAGGCGGGAACAGCATGAGCACGTCTTCCATGCTGTTGCATAAATTAGTTTAAGCATTAAAGGCCAATTTGAGATTAAGATCCTGTAGCTGACGTGGCTCGAGCCCAATCACAGCATATGAATGCACAGTCTCTGGAGAGATTAAACTCATTACTCACATGCACTGACAAATGGGCCCTGGCAGGCCTGGCTTCACTGCGGCCATGAACACGTACCGCACTCATTCACGGGTCACGCAGATGTTGGAATGCATGGGTGATCTGTGCGTAGAAGAGGGAGACATGGAGAAAGAGAGAGCGATTGATCTCTCTCATTATCCTTTTCATGCTGAGAGTCCTTCTTTGTAAATCTTCAGATCTTCTCTTTCACATATATGGCAATGGTCTTCAAATATCTGTAAAACAGAACAGATATAACAGACTTTGACAGACCTCCAAACCCATCAGTTCTCCAGTCTACACAGAAAACACAGTCTATAAAACCTTCTCAAATGAAACCAAAGCCCATCTTCAGCTGCTCCATGGGGGTCCCAGACATGTACATGGACTTCATCAGCCATTTTGCCACTGTGTTCAGTTTGTCCCAATTGATGCTTTTTCGGCAATTAAAGAGCAAGCAAAGAGTTTGATTGACAGGCGATCTAACCAATCATAACGCCAAATCCACCGTTTTGTCCGACAAAGCAGTCAGGGGAGTTAGTAGATTAACGTTGGTAGATCTGAACTTAAAAAATGGTGATGTCTTTCCGCGGTTGAAACAACATTCCTTCTGATGTTCATTCATGTTTATTTGATGCTATAAATTAACTAGTAGGAAGAGATGATCAGTTCACGAGCCGCTTGAACTGAGGTGCTACAATGTTCTGTCATGACACTTTAAATAGCCACAAAACGGTATTTATTGTTTAAATTTCTTTGATATATTACAAATTTTGTAATTTTTAATGTAAAACATATCAAAAGTAACCTGCTCTGTCTTGTCTGTCGATGCGCTGTCAGTGTTCTCTTTGCTCTGCAATGTATTTTTCACTGCATGAGAACATGATGTGTGGCGTGAGAGCGGCATGACTTGTTGGACGTAGTAACCGTAACTAAAGGGGGCGGGTCTTTGCGAATGGTCAGTTGGAATCTTTCCTAAACAGCATGTGAGATTACAATTAGCACATTCCAAAATCATTGCCTCTTGCGCATGTAGGTAGCTGCAATATAAAAAAAATGCAGAGTTTAACAGCACAATGGCTGCTAAAAATGACAACAAAGCCAGCAAAGATAGCAGTTCAGTCTCCATGTTATTGTTTACACGGTCGTCAAGGATACTCAAAGCGAATGTGGGCAGCCACGCCATCGTTTTCAAACGTTTTTGAGGTTCGAAAATGCTGGCGTAGTGTAAACGACAGGTGTAACCATAGCAAAACGTATACGTTTTAAAACAAAAATGCACTAATGTAAATAGGGCCTCAGTATACCAAAACTGTTCAGAAAGTAGGTTTGTCCCAATTTGTGAACTTATGCACTATTTTATGCCATTTTGTAATATAAATAGTGTGTGTTCACACTGAATATCCCAAAAAGATAAAGTGCACTTCAAATACCCAGATGACACACTTAATTAATCAGAAAAACAAAGTGTGGGATCTTATGTTAAAATAACCTTATAAATTACATCAGACAGTAGAGTACATAGTGCATAGCATAAGTGCATAGTGTATATATAGTGTGTCATTTGGAACAACATCTTGTACACTGTTTTCAGTAGATTTTCGAATAGTGCGTCCATGCTTTTTCTCACCCCAATTTGTGATAAAAAAAAAAATCTTCTAAATGTAAATTAATGTAAATGTGAGGCTCAAACATGTCCCAGTACTTACTAGATGCTAATACTTAGTTATTCTAGCACACAGATTTAAAGGGGGTCTGAGATATCAAGACAAGTTTATGACTTGTTATTAGCATGTCCCAATACTGGTGTAGTATCTGCTAATGCTTAACTATGCTTAATAAATACTAATACTTAACTATGCTAACACTTATAAGCAAATGTAAAATGGGGGTTTGTGATATTAAGACACAAGTTCATTGCTGAGTCCCCACTTGCCTACTTATATTACACCCTTAAAGTATGTACTCTTTTTGTGAAGAAAAAGTACATACAGTGCTTTTAAGTATGCAGCATGAGTAGGCAAGCTGTGGGACATACTACTTCATCATAATTGTATCTTTAACCGACCGCTCCTGTCACTGTTTAAACTGCCCTGTCAATCATCTTGTCACAGTTAACATCCTCCCCATTTCATTCAATTAGGCTACCTACTGTATTAGAGAGAAATGTAGTAGACCATTGATCTGCCAGTCTTTCATGCGGAGAACTCTCCTCATGTGTTTGCATAATGGTGCATTTAAGTTAATGAAGTTAATGAATAATTATTTTTCATTAGGGTAGATAGGCTACAGATTAGATAAGCGCACTCAAACCCCTTTATCTAAACCTTTCGCACATCTGCCATGTTTATAGTTTATTAGTGTTTGCAGTTCTAATCGAATCATTGTCCAATGTGCAATGGGTTGTGGGCAATATTAGCCATTAGAGTGAGCATGGATCTGCACTTCGAATTCTAACCGAGTAGACCATCCTGGTATCTGTGGAATACTCATTTCAACATACTAAGATTTGGGACACACTAATTCTAATTTCGAATACTATGTAGAATAATGGATAGGATGTAGGATGATAGTATAGCCTATGCAGCACATGACTTTTTAGCATGTCCAAATACTGGTGTAGCCTGCTGTCTCAAGACTAACTCATATGCTGAGATCTAAAGCAAACATTAAAATGGGGTCTTTGGTATCAAGGCAGATTTATATATGTGATATCATGTCCTTAATGGACATACTTAAAATATACTAATACTTAGATACGCTAACAATTGCTTTTATGCCAAAATTAAGGGGTCTGTGACATCAAGACATGGTTTATGACTTGTTAGCATGTCCCACTGGTGTACTACTGTATATTAATAGATGCTAATGCATAGCTATGCTAACACTTAAATGCAAAGGGGGTCTGTGATATCAAGACACAAGTTTATGATTTGTTAGCATGTCCCAATAGTGGTGTAGTATCTTAATAGATGCTAATTCTTAGCTATGCTGAAACGTCTACCACAACGCAAGCACTCAAAAGTAGGCTATGTACTTTCCCATCATCAGTGAAGTACATACTTTTAGCGCATAGTAGTCTATAAGTTTGCAAATGGATATGCAGCCAATGTGTAGGGAAGACGAGAGATCAAATTACATACTCTGTCCTGTAACTCAACGTAATAAGAAAAGTTTGAGTCAAAGCTTTAATATCAAAGCCAACTTCAAATGCTTTAATGATGTATGAACCGTTGTCATGAGCCGTTAGCGTTATTATGCAGCACTCAGAATGTTCTTTTTTTTTTTACCAGTTCTCATGCAGTTGGACTTTTCTTGAGTGCTAAGATTCCCACATAGTTTAATCATTTCTGTCCTTAAACTGCTGATTTTGCACGTCTATATGAATGTGCGTAGGTGTTTTTTATGAAGTGAATCTTATCTGGATTTTACTGTCTTTTTTTTTTTTTTTTTAAGTTCCTTGAGCATCAACATACAGCCACAGACATTTCAGTTGGAATCTTTTAGAGATGCTGGATGCTCATCAAATCTCTAAAATGAAGTTGTGATTTCAACTGATCAGTCAGTTCTGATCATATCAATGCAATTATAACAGGCAGAATACAGATTCCCTATTTTGGAACATCAAGAGTGTTATATTGATTAATTTACTGATTAATGATTATTAATGTCATATCTTTAAGATAAGTTTGTAAGTTAAGCTTGGAATTTTAAAAAAAACTGCAGAGTATAATTGCATAATATAGAGTGGGAGACTCTATAGAAATCAGCAAAGACGTCAGCAAAGAAACTTGCACCCCCTCTTTTCCTATTCTCACATATTTCAATATGTGGCAATAGGAGAATAGCTCTCTACTCTCTCCCATGCACAAACGCCTCCTCCCAGTCCATCCAAGCAGAGGCGGTTTGTTCAGAAACGTCCCACCCTAATCTCATTCTGAGTGTGTGCTATGGATTTGAGCAATTTCGCCTCTCTGGAATGCTTCAGTGACGCCGTTAATTGTCATGATTCAAAGTTGTGAGTCATGATTCATTTGTCAAACCCTGCTCTCCTTCACATTGGCCCCACTCTCCCTTCTTCATTGAATTGTCATGTCTATTAAATAATACACAAATTGGTACAGATTTTGGAGGACACTGTGTTATTGAGAAGTTATTTATGACTAAGTAAGAAAATTAATTTATTAACACAGCTGAATAGAAATTGATTTTGGCTCTCTAAACACATTTACTGTAGAGTATAAATTATAATGAATTGTTGTATAAAATATAAATTGGCATAGGTTTTAAGGTATGATAATGCATTTTAAAGTAAAACACAATATTGACCATTTTATGGGTATAAAAGCAGACACACAATAAAACTGCACAGAGGGGGCAACCAAACACGTCATGTAATGTAAAACTTTCATTCCATAAAGTGGTTATGTAAGATAGTCCTATTAGTGAAGGAGTTTGCTCACTGAGATGTTTGACCTCGGCAGTGATACATGAGGGACTCCAGCCAAACCATCTACATCTCTGACAGACAGCTTTGCCGGCTGATAAAATGTCCCTTTACTGCGCTTATAATTGGCTTTGTGTGTGAGCCAAACTTTGGGGTTTCTTTTCCTATAGGGAAACAAAAGATTACAACTTCTGTAAATAACTTTTCAATCCACTTGCTGTCTGTCAACCAAAACGATGTGCCTATACAGAGAAATGGAGAAATTAAAAAAAGGTTGTAATGAATAAGGGTGTGGACAAAGCAGAGGAGCAGAGAGGATGAATGTGGATGGGAACACCTCCTGTTTCTCTTCTGCATGTTGTATAAGAGGGGATTTTTGGACATGGCGTTTTCACTGCTTCTCCCCTAAACCACTTATGGCTTTGCCGTTTGCAAACATGTGTCAATTGTCTGCAAGCACAGCAGGGTGGGACTGACCTAGTGGGCATCAAATCCCCCAAAGATCCCATCTGCAGTGAAAGAATGAGGTTTTAGAACTCACAGTTAAAAAATTAGTTCACTTTAAACTGGACTTTTCTTTAAAAGAAAAAATGCCAAGTTGCCATGACTTAAAAATTGATATGTCTGATAACAATTTTAGGTAAGAAGAACTTATATTTCTTAAATTAAGATATGCAGATTATCCCCTTTATGTATACACTCTATAAAATGCTGGGTTAAAAACAACCCAAGTTGGGTTGAAAATGGACAAACCCAGCAATTGTGTTGTTTTAACTTAGCGGTTGGGTTAAATGTTTTCCCAACGTGCTAGGCAGTTTTATTTAACCCAACTATTATTTAAAAATTACTGTATTGCTTGCTTAAATTGAACCCAAAATAGGTTGGAAATTAAAAATCAGACACATAATTACTAGAGGCAACAATAATAATCAAAAGGTGAACATTTATTAATAAGCCATTTAATAATGTTTATTGTTTAATTAATATTAATTAAACATATTAATAAATGTTAATTTCCAACATACTTTGGGTTCATTTTAAGGAAGAAATACAGTAATTTTTAAACAATAGTTGAATTAAATAAAACTACCCAGCAGGTTGGGCAAACATTTAACCCAACCATGGGTTAAAACAACCATGGGTTTGTCCATTTTCAGCCCAACTTGCGTTGTTTTTTAGAGTGTAGTTTTAAATTGGAAAGCAAGCGACAACATTTTTGTCAACTGAATTAAAACATAAATTGGGAAAAATAAAAACATATGTTAGGAAAAACTGAACCAAAATACACTTTTATGATGTTTATAAACAGGGTATATTATAAAAGTGTAACACCAAAAAATATTTACATGATAATAGTTGGCAGCCATAAAATACTAAAACTATAATACAAACAAAAATTAAATGAAATTATAAAAAACTGGGGAAAGTTTGTCAAAAAATGAACAACAATGGAGTGAAAACTAACAAAACATAAATTAAATTCAAAGGACAAATAAATACATAAAACAGAAATAAAAACTAAATAACTTCGAAACAACTGACAACATCACATGAAAACTCAAGAAATACAAACTTTAACATTCGAATTAAAACATTAACAAAAACAGAGTATATTTAGATAGCTGCACTGGAATGCAATACTTGTGTTACTTTTTGTAATAGTAAATTTATCCAAACAACTAAAACTTAGTTATTTTGCAGCATTTACTTGACAAAGACAAAGACTCAACCAGCCCCCTAGAAAACAAAACATTCTAGTGCCTACAGGCTCCTTTATAAAAGTCTCAAGAATTAGTCTGTGTTGTCAAAGAAACAACAAATAAAAAAGCTTGTTTAACAAACCATCATATCTGCCAGATCATTACAACTTGTACAAAACCAAAAGAAACAAGCTGAAACACACAATGGGGAAAAAAAGATTAAGAACTGCAAACTTGGACTGAGGCAAACCCACTTATGAGAGTTCAGCGAAGTTTCTTGCTTTGTAGTTTCATGAAAGAGCCAAAAAATCAATAGTAATGCTAAAGACCAAATCCTGTAATGCAGTAGAGGGGAACACAGCGAGATGAATACGACTGTAAAATCTGGCTTTAGTCTGCGTGTGATATACACAAAACTGAGCTCAAGCCTCTCACTGAAGCTTTTAATGATATGAGAATTTCTGTTGTATTTTTCAATGGAAATGTCCTTGGGACCTACAGTAGCAGCATAATACGGATGATTGTCCTGAACTAAGTAAAGGAGATGCATATTCAGCTGTTCTCACATGCATGCACACACTCTTCTAAAAGAAAAAAAAAATCACTGTTGCCTCTTTGATTCCGCTCCCCAAAATCCATTAAACAGCACATCTTAAGCAGAAGCTGTTTTTCTTCCTCTTTTGCATCCTCCCTTCAGGGGCCCTGAAGAGAATACAGTGTCTGACACATTCCGTTTTTCTATTTTTCATCGTTGTACCTTATCTGCTCTGTTAAACTAGTTTGAAGTGAAAGCAATAGTTCATCCAGGAAAGAAAATTTCTTCTGTGAAACACAAAAGGAGATGTTTAGTAGAATGTTTAAGCTGTACTTTACTATAGAAAGTGAATGGTGACCATGTCTGTCAAGTAAGATTTTCGGTGAATATCTACAATTTTACTCCATTCGCCACACAAAGCTATCAAATTTCTTCTGACGACTTGGAATATATTAGTTGTGACATCCTGTTATGATGCATTTATGGTGCGCTTTTGTCCTTTTTGAAGCTTGACAGCCAATAGTCCCCATTCAGTTACATTGTGTTAAAAATAGCAGCTTAATTCTTACACACTTCTGTACATTTCACAATAACAACATGGATAATAATGTAGAATTGCCTGTCAAAAGTGCCCACAAGCATTCTGGTCACTATTTGAAACTGGTCTCTCCCTCAATGAAAGCCTATTATTTGGTCCATTTTATAATCCTAGCACCACAAATTATTTACAAGCAATCAGGACTGAAGTGTATGATGGGATATTGTCTGTCTTAGGCCACAATACAAGTACCAGACTAGTTTGACCGACCATTTCTGTCACTTGCATCTGCAATAAAAGTACTGCTTAGACAGTGACAATGTTTGCTGTCTGCCACAGTTCTCTGAGACTGTAATCAGATTAATTGTGCTTTTGTATTTTGTATTTAATCAGAAGTGCTAATCAGTATCGAGCAATCAGCCTGTTAATCAGTAGCATTGTGACTACAATAATTTCACAGCAAAGATCCTTCACAATGTAGGGTACTTCTGCCACTCCTGTCATTTAAATCCACAGAGAAAGTGATGATTAATAGGAAAAAAAAAAAAAAAACAATTTAATGTACTGAAATTATCAGTGTATAAATACTTTGCTAGTATGAGAATTTGAACACACAGCTTTGGTGTTGTTGAGCTACAACATTTCAAACTATATTTTACGGTCACTGAACACAGAAAATAATGGTGTCACATACTCTGTATTCATGAGGTGTCATGTTGGCATATGTGTGTGCAGGTGTGTATGTTGGTGTGTCGGGCAGATGGTGGGGATGGACCAGAGAGAGCTGCTTTGTGACCCACAGGTGGCTGTTCACAGGATACGACCTGCTAAAAGGCAGACCAACACCTGGAGAAGACTTAGAGTTGAAAGAGAGAGGAAATAATGAGTGGTGAACACACTCTCTCACACACAAGAGATATACAGTGAGTAAAAGCTAGAGGGCACAAAGGTTAAAACGGGAAGCCAGGACTCTCCACATATTTCTCTCTCACGACAGTATATCTCTTACATAAGGGTGGGCTATATGACCAAAATCTTATATTGCAATATAGGTAATTTTATTTCTCAATAACAAAATATATCACTGGAAACAAGGTTGTTATGATGCCACCATTTTAGATGACATAAAAATTTCACAATTCAATTATTCTAACAGTACAAGAAAAACTAATATTAGACTAATATTAGCCTAACAAAGCAAAAAGTTCTTAAGCTTATTAAAGACAAGTAAACGGTCAGTAATAAAATAAAAACAAAAAATAATTACAAACAATAGAAATACAAATGAAAAGAAATAAAAATAAAAAAAATGTTTAGAAGAATGTTTAAGCTATCATTACAATAGAAAGTGAATGGTGACCATGTCTGTCAAGTAAGATTTTCGGTGAATAACTACAATTTTACTCTGTTCGTCACACTAAGCTATCAAATTACTTCAGAAGACTTGAAATATAATACATTAGTTGTTATGATGCTTTTATGATTCATTTTTGTCCTTTTTGAAGCTTGACAGCCACTATTGTCCATTCACTTAATGTTCTAGAGGAACACATTTGTCAGCATGAGAGGAGGGCTATATATACAGTACAGTACATGGTCAACTCAATGTTCTTTGACAGTTATCTGCATTTGGCCCCGTCCTAAGTGCCCAACATGTCTGAAATTGAGCTCTTGCCATCTGATGAAGAATCTTTCGACCTTAGGGTCCCCATATACCAAGACGCAGAGGCCTACCCTGGCCCTGCCAGCTAGACATTCGCCATTTTCCTCCGTGTCTTTCTCGACTCCAGCCCATTTAGTCATCCCTGCCATAGAGAATTATAAAGTTAAAGAGTTAAAGGGTTAGTTCATCCAAAAATGAAAATTCTGTCATTAATTACTCACCCTCATGTTGTTCCACACCCGTAAGACCTTCGTTCATCTTCAGAACACAAATTAAGATATTTCTCATAAAATCTGATGGCTCAGTGAGAGCAAGTTAATTTACACTTTCAATGCCCAGAAAGGTACTAAGACGTATTTAAAACAGTTCATGTGACTACAGTGGTTCACCCTTAATGTTATTAAGTGATGAAAATACTTTTTGTGTGGCAAAAAAAAAAAAAAAAAAAAGACTTTATTCAACAATTTCTAGTGATGGGTGATTTCAGAACACTGCTTCATGAAGCTTCGAAGCTTTACGAATCTTTTGTTTCGAATCAGTGGTTCGGAGCATGTATCAAACTGCCAAAGTCACGTGATTTCAGTAAAAGAGGCTTTGATACGTCATAAGTGTTTCGAAACCTTTCGAAATTTCAGTGGTTCACCACTGGGGGGTGATTATCTCTGTGAACTAGTGATGGGCAGAGCGAGGCTTCGTAAAACATTGAAACAGTTGAAGCAAATGAGCCGAATTGTGTCGAGGCTCCGGAACAATCTGACACCCGTCTCCATGGTGACACTTAGTGGTCACTTGCATGTGTTGTTGTTTTATTGAAAGCAAAATCTATAAATTATATAATAAGATTGAATATCACGTGTATGTATAAAATGCCTTCTTTTATCAATTTTCAGGGCTTGTTTTGTCTGTTCCATGGATGGCTCAGCTAAACAGGTCAATAAAAGACTATTAACTACTATTATTCTTTTTTATTATAGGCCTACTAATGTCTAATTAAAATGTCTACAAATGTATAAAACTGATCAGAGATCAGGTAAAGCCTATAGACTTGATACATGGGTTCACAGAGACCATCGCCCCCTAGTGGTGAACTATTGAAATCTTAAAACACCTATGAAGTAATGAAACCTCATTTACTGATTTCACGTGACTTTGGCAGTTCGATACACGCTCTGAACCACTGATTCAAAACAAAAGATTCATAAAGCTTCGAAGCTTCATGAAGTGGTGTTATGAAATCGCCCATCAATAGAAATTGTTGAATACAGTCATTATTTTGTTGTTTTTTTTGGCACACAAAAAGTATTTTCGTCACTTCATAACATTAAGGGTGAACCACTGTACTCACATGAACTGTTTTAAATATCTCTTTAGTACCTTTCTGGGCATTGAAAGTGTAAATTAACTTGCTGTCAATGGAGACCTCACTGAGCCATCGGATTTTATCAAAAAAATCTTAATTTGTGTTCCGAAGATGAACGAAGGTCTTATGTCTGTGGAACAACATGAGGGTGAGTAAATAATGACAGAATTTTCATTTTTGGGTGAACTAACCCTTTAAGATTAATTCAGACAGTCAATTTTCACACTAAAGCCTTAGATTCTGTCCCAGCCCAGCTCTTACTCTCCACCCGTCTGCTCAGCCCCACAAGAGCACAGCTCAAATCCTTCTTGTGTTCTGTCCCAGGTTGAATTTTTCGCATAGCTTCACTACACCGAAATAGTTTGTTTAGCATTCCCCCATAGACAGTGCAAATTAAGTGACTATTTTTATACTATTTAAACTTATTATGATTTTTGGTAACACTTTAATTTACAATGCCGTAGTTACACATTACTACATGTACTTACTATAGTAATAACAGTAAATTATGCATAATTACAAGTAACTAACCCTAAACCAAACCCTAACCCTAACTGTAACTCTATAGTAAGTATATGTAGTTTATTAATAGTACTCAGTACTTATTTGAGTAATTACAAAGTAACTACGGCACTGTAAAATAAAGTGTAACCTGATTTTTCCCCTCTTCTCCTGAGACTACATTTTTGACCGCCAATAGATCGAGCTAAACCCATAGGGCCCCGAACACTTCTTCTTCCTGCGCAGACTGGGCCCTCTTTGATTGTTGGGCTGTGGTGGTAAGCCTTCAGCAAAGTCTGGGCCACACCTCAGATCCTTCCACCACCAGGCCCCACTTTTCTCCACCTCCAGCAGCAGACGCTAGCGTAAGGCTGCCTCTGCTGGCGTTGTAGGTTAGTCGCCACTACCTATTCCTCCCGTTATTTCTAACCCTGTTCCCTACCCTTGGGGTCCAGCTCCAGCAGCAGATGCTAGTGTGAGGCTGCCTCCACAAGTGTTGCAGGCCCAGTCTTCACTGCCTTTCCTCCCCGCTGTCTCTAACTCTCTTCCCTACCTGTGGCCTCCAGCTCCAACAGCAGACTCTAGCGTGAGGATGCCTCCATTAGCAGCAGAGGCCCAGACGTCACAGCTTCTTCCTTCTGTTGTTTCTAACCCTCTCCCCTCTCCCCTGTCTGTAGCCTACAGCTCCAACAGCAGACCCAAGCGGGAGGATGCCTCCACTAGAAGCGCAGGCCCAGAAGTCTTATTTTCCCACTTTCCCTACCCTCCCTGTTCCTCCCCAGGTCCCAAGCGTGAGGCTGCCTCCACAAACATCCTCAGCCTTGGCCCTTCTCCCTCCTAACTCTCTCCCCCAAACTAGATCTGCGTTCTGTCTATTCTCCACAACATCAATGCCCATCCACCGAACGCTATCGCTCCTCTCACTATTAATCTCATCTTAACCTGACCCTTCAGCTAGTTCCATTAAATGCGTTGCCTATAGAATGCATTGCGAAATCTGCATGGGGAATTTTCTGCTCTCACGTGAAAGTCACAAACACGTAGATTCCTTTTTAAATGTCTGACTTTTGCTGAACAATAGTAAATGTTACATGACAAGGCCTAAAAATGTATGAAAAGTTTTGCAACACAACATTGCATGCCACATGAGCAAAACCGCAACAGAGATAATATTACAAAACTCATATGAGTTATTCGACAATGGTCTACCAGTATATCTCTGAGCCATAGCTCAGACACAATTCTGACTAAAAGAGAAGTTCTTTCTTACCGACATAGATTTATTCTGTTTGTTTTAAGTACTGCATAGTAATTCATACCAGTAATTCACATCTCAGTTTGTGTATGTGTGTCTGTATAAAGTGTGAATTAAATTCTCTAACGCAGTATAAATAGGTCACTTCTTATGAGATTCAAAACATTAAAATTCCTCAAGGCTCCAAACTTTCAAGTCCTTGTTAGGGGTGTGGACTGCATCTTAAATTATACCTATTATCAGAGGCAATACAAACTCATTTTTTTCCCATTTCAGAACAAAACATTTCATCTTAGTCATGGCACACAAGGGTAATTACTCTGTACAGTCATCGTTTTGTTGCCGCACATAAAGCATCCAACCGCAAACAGAACTTTTAATTAAGGTTAGTACTTGAATATTTTATTCATTGCTGTTTGAGGACTTCTCCACATTGGGTTGACTGTACTTATAAACAATTCAATATTAGCATGTATTTTCATTAATGATACTATGTTTCCTCTGTGCACAGCATAGGGCCTGCTGACGTTTTGATGAACTGACAAAGAATTAAAAAAAAAAAAAAAAAAAAAAAGGCGAGAGGATGAGACCACAACTCCACCCCAGAGAATGAATAAACTGTCACAACTGCTGCTGGACAGATATCTTGAGACTTCCTGAAGTTTTGACACCTAAGGCTAAAATAACTCACTCTCATGCTTTGCACTATCACAGTTTTATTGTTTTGAGTCATGCATCAGCAATATATTCTTGGTTTGAACTTGGTGGCCAAACAAAGACCAAATCCTGTCACAGTAAAAGAATAGTCTAAATAAATGTGTCCAAAACATGTTCTTAATTATCAGATCTAAGCTTTTCTTGTACATAATCCCTTACGGAATAAAAATATATGGGAATATACTACAAAATATAATGCAATATATTACATAATACATTTCCATATATGGGAAACCAGTGCTTATATTTTTCAATATACTGCAATATGCATGTATGGCTATATATTGATACATATAAAATATTTATAAATGAAAACAAAAATAGCATTACATTCATACAGTTTTATCCTTTATTGTGTACATATATTGCACATACATGTTCCCATATAAATGTGAATGTATTGTACACACATATATACACACATTCATGGAATGAGTTACAATCAGTGGCTACAACAGACTTCTAGTTCCCAGCATGCTTTGCTTCTGACTGTTAAAGGAGAGTAAATGTTAAAATTAAGTGCTATTTTATGTGTTTTGCTCAATATTGATATAGGAGGAGATCTGTTAGTGTTTAAAGTTGTATTATTTTGGAATTTAAAAGGTTTTCTGGAATGTGTAAGTTACCAGTTACCATTGTGCTGAAGAGTAGAGCCTGTGTTTAGGTTTATGATTGGCTGAACACCATTAAGACTATAATAGTTTTATTTTAAAAATAACAGCTGTGCATAACACAGTGATAGTCTCTTTGGTAGAAACTTTAGTACATGCAGGTGTGCTTTTGTTAACTAACTTGAAAATATTTAACATGTAAATAACTATAAGAAATGTGTTACATGATATATTTTACTATATATATGTTTATGCTGCATGAGTAAATATATCTGCAATATATTATGCGTTCAGTACCATATCTGATCACATATAAATCTATATATTATGAAGTATATTACTGAATATAAAATGACATACATTATGATATATTAGTAAATTATATTATCACATATTTTTTCAATATATGAAAGCAGCAATTCCTTATGTATTATTCAATATATTGTAATACAGTATATTTACGCAATACATTTTTCTGTATATTTTCGAATAAATCATGTAATATATTGATCATTCATATATAGAGAAATATATTTTCTTTCCATAAGGGATGCTACATGATTTTGGACTTCACACATCTATCTCATAACAATTTTGTTTTCTTGTTTAGTTTTCTCTGGTGTTAAAAGTCAGACAGACAAAGACAAGCAGAACAGCCAAACTAAACAGAGCTACACAGAGAGAGCATTTAGCATTAGTAAGATGTTAATGTCTAACTATGAAAGACTAGAGATATCTGGGGTTATTTATGAAGAGTGTGAGCAGGACTGAGCTTCATGGACCTTGCAGTGGAGTTCAGGAATTTAATGTATCCTCTGGTCAGAAATCACCAAATTGAACTGATTATTATCTAATAAATGATTCTCACAGTCAGTTTCATTTCACACAGAAAGCAGCACTGAACAAATATTGCTGATCTGTTGATGCAGATCATTTGAAGATTATAACATGTTAATGTTCTTTAAAACAGCTTTAAAAATACTTAATAGTTTTATGTCACGTGATCTTGAGCTTCACATATTTTTTATGACAGTTCCGTTGTGTTTGTTTTGTAAGCGATGAAAAAAGCAGAAACGCAGCAGAGACGGGCAGAGCTGAATGACAGAAAGAACATTCAACATTATCACAGAATAATAGCAGAAATGTTTAATGGTATTTATGACAATGTAATCAGGACTGAGTCTGCGGGAATGAACAGAGAAAGAGTTGTTTTGACGGTGGCTATCTATGAGAGTGCAGATTGTGTGAGAGATCATGACTTCAGGACAGAGACAAACACACACCAACCACTGCAGCGTACAGGTAAACACATTCATAACTGTGATGAAAACATCACAGTCTGCACATGTTCAGTCATTTATTTTAATATCTGTGGTGTTCAGGAAGTGATTGTGTGAAGATCAGAAGCTCCAGAGCAGCTCCAGTGTGTTTGGTGCTGCTGTGTGTTCTTCTGCTGACTGCAGTCATAGTGCTGTGTGTCTACATCCATACAAAGAGCACAAGCCTCACAGAAGAGAGAGACCAGCTACTAACCAAGATTAGCAGCCTCACAGAAGAGAGAGATCAGCTACAAATCATAGCTTTCAAAACAGAGAAAGATTTATTATCCAAGAATGATGATCTAATAAAATGTCTTCATGAAAAGGGTAATCATGACCACAACTATACAATCATTCAACATTACCAATATAAAATACTAATCTTTGGAACAAAAGATAAGCTGTGTAGTTCAGTGTGATGGGAATGAAGAGCTGATACTTTAACTGGTTGTGTTTACAGATGGAAGGATTTACAATCAATCCAGTTTTTACTACATTTCATCTGAGAAGAAGAGCTGGACTGAGAGCAGAAAATACTGTACAGAGAGAGGAGCAGATCTGATCATCATTAACAACAAAGAGGAACAAGTGAGTGAAATATAGTGTCTGTGTGGTCCTGGTAAACCCTACATTTTGTCCCAAAAAGGGTAGTAATAACAGAAAGGTTTGACTTGTGAGAGACATTTTGCTGAATGTTTTCTGTGAGGGGTTGTGTTTAGATTTTGGGGATGGAATATAGAGTTTGTACAGTATAAAAATCATACCTGTGTCTATGGAAAGTGTGTGTGTGTGTGTGTGTGTGTGTGTGTGTGTGTGTGTGTGTGTGTGTGTGTGTGTGTGTGTGTGTGTGTGCTTGCTTTGGTTGGATGTGAAAGTATGTGTGAAGTCAATTTTGTCAAGTTTGTCATTATCAGATTACAATATAATGGTTCTCCTCAGGATTTTGTTAAGAAAATGTCTGATGGTGTTAAAGTCTGGATTGGTCTGACTGACAGTGATGTGGAGGACACATGGAAATGGGTTGATGACACCTACTTGACCTCTAAGTGAGAAATCACTGAATTTAACTGATTTTATCTAATAATGATTCTCACAGTCAGTATCATATCACACAGAAAGCAGCACTGAACATCTAATGCTGATCTGTACTTTCAGCTTCTGGGGGTCTGGAGAGCCAAATGGACGTACAGGAGAGAACTGTGTTCTAACTGATTCATCAGGATGGGCTGATTATCCATGTCATGGTCATTATCAATGGATCTGTGAGAAAACCATTAAAACAAGTCATTAAATCACATACTTGTTTATGATGTAAATTACGAACAGACAAAAAGGTCTTTCTCTCTTTAAGACAATCTGAAAAAGTGAAAGTGAAAGTGACGAGACATGTAGCTAAGTATGGTGTCCAGTACTCGGAAGTTGTGCTCTGCATTTAAGCCATCCAAGTGCACACACACAGCAGTGAGCAAACACATACACACACCGTGAACACACACTCGGAGCAGTGGGCAGCCAATTTTTGCTGCAGCGCCCGGGGAGCAGTCGGGGGTTCGGTGCCTTGCTCAAGGGTCTCACCTTAGTCGTGGTATTGAGGGTAGAAGAGAGCTCTGTATATTCACTCCCCCCACGTCAATTCCTGCCAGTACTGAGACTCAAAATGCAATTATTATAATGCATTTTAACTTTGGTTACAATTATTTATTAAAAGATGTATTGCATTATAATATAATGCTTTATACAGAAAGGCTTTAAGTAAAGTGTTACCATAAATTTTACTGAGGAAGACTCGAACCTGCAACCTTGGGTTACAAGTCCAACTCTCTAACCATTAGCCCACAACTACCCCACAAAATATATACACACATAGGTTCTCTTCCTCAGTAAAAATTATGGTAACACTTTACTGAAAGCGTTAATGTATAATGCATTATAAAAGTGTTCATAATGTGTTATAATGCATTATAACTTTTCATAATAGTAACTGCATTATAATAATTGCAGATTCCTTGTTCTGAAATTGTTTGTTTGTGATGTGTTTTAATCCATTATAGATTCTAAAGGTGTACCATAAGTATTAAAATGTATTATAACTGTGGTTAAAAATTATTCATGAGATCATACAATGCATTATAAGGTGCATTACAGGGAGTTTTAAAAGTACTTTTTTATATAATGCATTATATAAAGGCTTTAACTAAACTGTTACCAAATTTATATTCAATTAATCACCAGTGACGCTATAATAAATAAATCTGTTTTATAAACACTCTTATTTGTATTAGATTATTATTTTGTCATGTGTTTGAGTGTCTGTATCTGATGGTGTCCATCAATGTGTCTAATACAGAGGAAGTAGAATACTGTGATCATTTAACATTTAATCCTTTAGAAGATGTTTTTTTTTCTGGGAAGACCCTGTAAATTTGAGCAATTTTAGTCTATAAAACACAAACTAGCACAAGTAAGCATAAAAGAGCAAGTGTTGGAGTAGTTTACAGGTGTTTGTTTGCATCTGTGTTACTGATGAGAGTATAGAGACTCATTCTGAACTTCATGTCTGTTTGTCATCAGGAAGTGATTCTGAAAGATGGTGCTGCACTTTATACATCTTTCTTAATTCAGACACTTCCTCCTGTAGCTGCTTCAGTATCTTCATCCACTCTGCCTCTCTTTTAACATTTAACACTTGCTTTACCCAGTGCTGTTATTCATAATCTAATAAAGTGTTTGTCTATTATCACTTGTTCTTATACCAAATCTGTACATCAGAATGTCAAGTGATGTTTAATCTCATACATTTCCCCATGTGGTGTATTATTATGTGGTGTAAAGTATTTAGTAATTAGTAATTAGTTACTGTACTTAAGTATCTTTTTGGCTACTTTGTAGTTTCACTGAGTATCAAAGATATTAGCAACTTTTACTTTGTACTGGACTACATTTTTGAATAAGTACAGTAAATGTACTCATTACAACAATACATTTGTGATGAGTAATACAATTGCACATTACATTTTGCATGGCACCTAACTTTTTCTGCAGCTGTTTATTTCTGCTATAAAGAAGCAATATCACCATCTAAGGGAAATGAACGTACTATATCTTGTGCATTTTGCCTTTACTCACCCAAACTTGTCAACAAAGTTACTTTACGTGAATGTGAATGCATTAGCAGGTAGTTGCTGAATCGCAAGTTTATGATTAATGAGATGAGGTCATGGCTGCAGCCGGTGTTGAGGCCGAAACTAGCACATCCAGTGTTCAGTTCAGCTTTATTTATTTGTATTCAGTAAATTTCACTGTGGATTCTTTGGTAAATCAATCTCATTTCGGCGCAAGTTTTGCAAACAGACTTTTACGAAATGGACTCAACACTAAAGCAACAACATGTAAGTAACTGAATCAATTCTAATGCCTGATCTGATATGTAATGATTTGTTTACAGTCAGATGTTCTTTGTCTATGTGCCAGTAAATCAAACCAGTGACTTTTAGTTGACGACGGTGTCGAGTAAATGGACCCTAAGCCCTCAGTTTCCTGTTTCAATGTCCAGAATTGTTTATGTGTGTAGTTGTGACTCTTATTCTCCTGCATGTTTTCCTTGTTCATTAAAAGACTCTTTGTTAATCTTTGACTCGTGTGTGTGTGTGACTACACATGACACCGTGAGTTTTGAGCTGCTGCTTTGTATTGTTTGTCAAGGTTACCAGCATGACAAAAAAATACCAATTTATCTAAAGCAAATGTTTCAGGGAGATTTTAACCATAACTCAATAATCTTGTATTAACTAGTCAACATCTTTGCTGCAGAAATTTTGTGAAACGTTTATTCAGCCTGCATTAGTGTGGATGGTCATACAGAAGTTATCCCTGCTGAAAAATCCAGCATAAACCAGCATGAATTTCATGCCGGTCCTCGCTGGTTTATGCTGGTTAGTGCTGATATAATGTTGGTATACTGCTGGTCTAACTGGTAGACCAGCATAGTCATGCTGTTCATAAGCAAAAAGGAGCTGCTGTAGCTTGTTCACCAGCATAGTCTTGAGGGGTTGAGTGTGAATAGGCCAGTTGTCTGTATTCAAGCAGTGTTTTGGAATAAGCATCATTTTTGCTTGTATATTTCAATATTTAACACAAAGATGTAAAGGAAAAACAATATAAGATTAGAAGTCAAATCAGTTAAAAAGAGCTTGTGTATATTTCCAAACAAAAACATATATTAAAACATTAAAACAAAGAAAAATGCCAAATAAAACAAAGAAAAATGCCAAATAAAAGCATAACCATAAGCAGTTTGTTCAATAAGTGAAGTTCTTAAATGTAATTTCGGGAGGACTGAACTCATCTAATCTTTCAATTAACTGCCGGAGCTTATAAGCAGCCTCTCACCTTGCTCCGGCATCAGCTGTTTTGGCATCCCTC
Organism: Ctenopharyngodon idella; assembly: GCF_019924925.1. Lineage (NCBI taxonomy): Eukaryota > Metazoa > Chordata > Actinopteri > Cypriniformes > Xenocyprididae > Ctenopharyngodon > Ctenopharyngodon idella. The sequence continues at coordinate 35,468,976 of NC_067229.1, read as the reverse complement.
GCCAACTCCACCAACATATTTAGGCATCTTGCCTAATAATGAAATGATAATGAAAGTTCAAAATTGAAAGTTGCTGTTTTTAAAGACTTTCATGCTCATTTGGGAACTCACATGTGTCAAAATCCAGCTCTCAGTTACTGATTCCAAAAAGTGCACATAGTAAAAGGTATGTAAATGCAGTCAAGAGCATGAAATACTGTTGACAATAGTGATAGCATGCTATCTAGAGTTGCTGGAAGATAATGAATTTAACCAAAGTCAATGGCCAAGTGAGAAACTAAAAGGAACACTAATCACCATATTGGTGACTTCAAACAGACTTCAAAAACTTTAGTACATATACCACATGAAAGAACTAAAGTCACACAGGTTTTTTATTAATTATATATGCTGTTTTTGGAGTTGTTCAAGCATCCTCTGGTGAGATATTATTGATTTTATTTGGAGTTGATTTCATCTAAGGATGTGTGGCTGTGAGTCAGTTGTAGCTGTTGCTGTCTGCTCTCTTCTCTTTTTTTCTGATTTTGTTGTTCCTTCAGTGATTCTACTTGTTAACTGCAGGTGTCATCACTAATGGATGGTCAATTATCACTTGTAGAGTGAATCAGCTTTATTTCTCTAACTGCAAAACTGCTTCAGTGTTACTTTTACTCTCCATAGATTGGGACCATTAGCAGAAGTGGTTTTAATAACTAAACACCACACAGATCTAGACCAGAGGGACTGTGAACAAATCAAAACTGATTTTGAAGAGACATTTGTACTTCAGCTTATCCATGCAGAAGGATAAAAAACGCCTCATCAAACTGAACAGCATTGTAGAGCAATGAAGTATCCACAGTGGTCTTTATGTAAGTAACTTTCTCTTTATTCTCAAGGCCACGATTTTTGTCCTTGACGGTGAAAACTTGAGGATGTTCAATAATTCACCTCACACTGTTTTCCAGCAGCGCCAAGCATTCAGGCTAGCTGAGGCTTGAATGATAAGTAGCATTTAACAAGGATCAACACACACACACACATTGGAGAAACTGGCTACAATGCAAAGTCTTATTTTTGTTTTATAATGATTTATTGCATTTAATATTAGGGATATTGCTGTTTTAGCTTTTGAAAGAAGCTTCTTAAGGTTTTACCTGTTCGTATTGTAGAGATATGATGAATATAATAAATTAGGAAACTAGATGAGATACAGTAAAATAAACACTGCTGCATATGAGTTGATGTTTACTTGATTTGTGCTTAAGTGAATGTAATGTCTTTACATTAAATGTAAAAAGAATAGCCTATATATGTATGTATGTATATATGTGTATAATTTTGAGCAAAATAATCATTATCAGTTTAACCATTATCATGCAGCCCTATTCACAGGTAAATTATGCCATTATAAAAAAATGCAGTTATTTTTATATGAGTTTGAATTTTTTTTATGTATGACAACATAAATTACACATACATAAAAACGGCTGAAAGCACCAAGTACATTCATAACTTAAGTGCAGTATGTTGCAATAAGGGCGTTTAAAAAAAGCCTTCATGCTGTATGGAGAGATATTGTCTTTTCTGATGGTGTTTGGAGGAAGTCCCATTTGTTGAATGGACTTCAGTGTCACATCAACAGAAAAATAAACAAAAAACTCAGGAACAATGTAGCAAGCTGGAATGCTAGAAGGTTTCCATGGAAACGGTGGTGAACGGAATATTTCTCAGGATGTCTCGGAACATTTCATACTCCCGTTTTCTGGTGGATGGGAAGACCTTTGATCCTCTTTAATGGTCTGATGTGGAGCATGCTCCAGATTATAAGTTATAACTTATAACAAAAAATGCTGGGCTGTTTCAACCCAGCCGTTGGGTTACATTTTTTAATTAAAGCATGCCCAATTTTGGGATGAAACGACCCAGCATTTTTTAGAAAGTAAGTAAGCCATTGTACACACTGCAACACAAGCACGTTTGTAAAGCAAAACTTTCCAAAATATGGTCACCAAAACTATGTGTTTCACTTCACACAGACATTGCAATGCATTAAGAAACAGAGTGAATATTTTATGCTAGCAAAATGTCAAAGATTAGCCTCCAGGCACTTTCATATGTGGCTTTGGGAGCAGGAGGAAATCAATGCTGACTGCTGACCATCTGAGAAGCAGAGAATGCTAGTTAAACTCCTGAGTGGGATACAACAGGAACCTGAAGCCTGAAGCAATACCGTGCAAACTGATCCTGATTGAGATAAAATGACACGTAGGCGCTGAGACATGAATCTATGTTGCACAATGAGCAGTTGCAGTGCCAGCTGTTTTTAAAGACAGAATATGTACATCAAAGAGTAGGACGTATAGAGCCTCAGGACCAGGATGTTAGATACTCAGGTCAGAGAGTGCCATGCCACATTTTTTTTGCACTAGTCGACAAGCTGATTATTAAGTTTAGTGGTTGTCAAGCTCTGGAATTCCACCTTGAAATGCCAAAAAACACAACAGCGGTAGATTTTTCCGCAAGCGAAATAGACAGACAATTAAATATGCATTCTTAGCTTTGTATAAATCTGAACTAGATCTAAAATAATGTGTGCCTCAGCATAACTATAGAAGAAAAAAATCTGAAGAAGATGAAATCAAATGAATCAATGAGCAATGTAAAGATTTCTGCACAGTTTCGGCATCTTGCTTTTAATTTTAATTTAATCCCAGGCAAGATTATTAGATTCAATGTGCATTTGTTCATCACTAAATCCCCTTTTGGCAAGGATTTTATTTGTCAAAAGTGTTTGTCAAAGATCCAAAAAAGGTATTTTTTTATCCATCAGAGAGAGATTTGATTCATTTTTCCATCCAGCCGTGAGCCAGCCCGTTATCCTCATATCCTCCAGTTAAAGCATGGATTGTGAAGGGCTTATGCAATCCAGTCTGCTTTAGAGCACTAATACTGCGATGAGCTGCTACATATACAGAAGGAACAGATAGTGCTGACAACCACAGGCACAACTCAGACAAATAAGCATGCAATGATGCACACACGCTAACTCGTATGTTCAGTCTGTCACATTTATAGACATATAGTTTAAAGAAAAAAGACTTAATGCTACAGCATACAATGACATTCTAGAGCGGAGCTTTTCAAACTGGGGTTTAGAACCACCAGGGGCCAAAAGGGGGGGCTATTGAGTCCGCAAAAAAAACACACACATACACACACATATATAGTTATTATTATGAAGCTGTAATTGACTCAAATTAAAATTAAAAGAATAATAACAGCAATATCTATCTATCTATCTATCTATCTATCTATATATATGTGTGTGTGTGTGTGTGTGTATGTGTTGGTGTTTTATATATTTGTTGTTATTTTATTTATCATAAAATTATAGTTATTTATAACTCAGTGATGGGATTTTGAGCATGAGAACCGCGTGTACACCGTCGCTTTGCCACTATTAGAAGAACTACCACCGATTTGTGGCGTTCGTGTCTCTCTTATTGAAAATGAACTAGAGACTTTTGTTTTGCGCGTCCCGTAAACTGTCTTTATGTCGAAGTAGGCTACTGCCGGCCCAATTTATCAGTGGCCCACCAGGAATTCTCCCGAATTTTCAAGGAGATATTCTTACTATATAATTACAGTTAGTGGTTACGTGCTGATTATTTTTTACGTTGCAGAATGAAAAAAAAAAGAAAAAAAGAAATCCGAAAACATGCTTGTACATGCTTTTACTTTAGTGCAAGTTTATTAATAAATCAATAAACAAAACCTTCGTCGAAGAACAAAAGTTCTTTGACTTTTATACATAATAAATCTGTCTATGAATAAAGATTGATCTGTTAAAAAGAAGCTATTTTGAGTTAGATGCCAAATGTTCTCCTCCTATTTAAATTTTACATTGAGGGGGTGCATACAACATATTTGCCCACCGGCAACTATAGTTAGATAATTTTCAAGAAAAAAAAAAAAAAAACCTGGGGAAAATAAATGCAGAACATAGGACACTATTAACACGACTATATGCATGAAACCATTCAGAAAAACTTGGTCACAAATGGGTTAATGATAATGATAATAATACATGAAAAATATTTTTCTCAAATTTTAAATGGGTTCTTTCTTGTATGTCTCTGTTCTAGAAAATGTCCAACTTTTTGGGACAACAGCTTGGGGCATTGTCTGTTTCTGCAGTACAACATGGGTGTTCAGTTCGGGGTGTTCAAATTGGCCATATAAAGTTAGTTACTAAACTTTTCTTTCCTCTCTCTCTCTCTCTCTCTCTCTCTCTCTCTCTCTCTCTCTCTCTGTATCTCTCTCTCTTCATGCACACAAATACAGATGCAGTCATGCATAACAGCAGACTCTGCAATATCCACGCTGTATTTTGGGGCAGTAGGGAATTATCCACGAATGGAGCAGGGCCAGAGAGTTCAGTGTGGACCCAGAGAGTGCTGGAGGCTCATCAGATGGGATCGGCCTAAACTAGGAGGGCAGTGTTCTCGACGTCATTGGAATCACAAAACCGCTTCCCCCAAAATAGCCTGATGCGTCCAAGCACAAGTCTCTGAGGCCTATAACAACAGACAGCAGAAAACAGAAAGGAGAGAGAGTAGGACAGTGTACGGGATGGTCCGAAGAGTCACATGCCTAGAAACATCATTTTCTCTTACTCGTTCTGTCTTTAGCCTTTTTTATTTTTCCTAAGATGTCTCCTACCATCCACCTCCTTCTTTTCAATAATTCCACACGGTAACAACCACAATTTCTGAAATGTTTTGACAGACACAGCCCTGATCGCTATAATAGTTCTTTCCTTTTATGTATTTTGTTGGATTATTCGCAAATCCTCTTTTGAATGCACAAAATCAGCAGATTTCTGACTTTACCTCTAACAACACTCACAATTTACTTACCCCGCCCCATCTTTCAGTACAGACTTCAATTGAGTTGGCATTTATGAAAAGCATATATGTTCCCAGACAGCATATAATCCAGTGCTATTACGGCTGAACTGTATTTCAACAAATGCCAGAGGTGGCAGGACTAATTTGCAACAACAAACGGAGGAGAATGTCTCCTCCTTTTGAAGATGATTGTTGGATGCTGTTCTCTTGTCTGTGATCTCAGAAAATGTTTTAAAAATCTTTAAGCTCTCCGCAACATACAGACTCTAACAATGTGTTCATTTTCCTCAAAGAATGACAGAAAATCTTTCAAAATTAGTAATTAGTGGAGTTGCTGTTCATAACGTCAAATCACTCCACCATCAGGACTGCCTTTGCAAACCTTGCACTTTGTCAGTTAAAAGCCAAAATAGTTTCTGACGTGCCCAGTGGTGCCAAAACAGTCTTGTCATTTCCATTACACTATCTCTGTTCCATACGCACCTCCTTAATCTTCTCTTCAAATCTCTTTTACGGCTCCTAGAAGGGTATTTTATCAGATCATATACTGTTGCTGTTATTTCTAATGCCACTGTTCTGAAAATCTTATTTTTCCAGTCATTCAATCAATCTGGCTCAATCTTGGAAGTGTAATGCCCTAAAACAGGGATTACAGGAACTGTCATGCAAACAAGAAGATTAAGGTTACAAAAAAAAAACAAAAAACAAGTGATATCTAATCAAATTCTGTGCAGGAAAGTGAGAAATTGTTTCAGAACTGTTACAGGCATCATCACAAACAGTGAGATAAGTCGAATGAATTTACCACACAGACATTCATCCTGGGGAACATTCCGCTAATCTGTTTTCCGCGTCATCTCTGAGTAGGCATATGTCCAGTTATAGGATTTATGCCAAAATGTATCCTAAATTGACCTCCTTTCAGCCAAAAGCACAAGACAGTGAGTCATTTTCCCCCCTCTTTTACATAATAAAAAAATATATTTAAGTTAGAAGTATTAATATTTAAGTATAAGTATTGATACTTAAGTAGTATAGTATAAGTATTTTGAAAAATGTAATTAATCATGGCTAAATGTAAAAATGTCATTCATTCAAAATCCAAATACTGTTGTGTGTGTGTGTGTGTGTGTGTTTTAATGCAACTAGAAAACTTATTTTTTTCACTGCAGCTTGTGTGTCTGTGTGCGTAGTTTATGTTGTAGTACAAAAAAAAAAAAGGTCTTCTGCTAATTCTCTAATTCTAATTCTCTTCCAGGTTTTAGGATTATTAATTCAACAGCTCTACTTAAATATTTCATTGTTTGGTTCCTATCTCACATTAGAGTAGAATAATACAAAACGTCTCCCTTCTCATTAATCTTTTTGCAGATTATAGATATAAATCCACTCTGCTTTGTGGATGGATCTGCTAAAAAACCATATGCCAATATACCATTGGGTACACTGCCTGTGATCCGACCTGATTTAGTCTTTAAAAATGAAATGAAAACACACCAACAACCTTGATGCTGTTCAGCCGATGCAAGAAAACAATTATCTATTATCAGAGCAGATATAATTTCCAAAACATTTATTCTTAATATTTAACATGCATGAATGACACTACAAAGACATTCTCAGTTTTGTTTTCATTATTTGCCTAATTACAAGATAAATTAGCACTGCTTTAAGTCTTTTTGCACTTAAAACTGAATACCCATACATCACAGCGATAAAAAAATTATTTGTAATATCTCTATAATTGATTTAAACTCATTCAAAATTTCATCCTTTACTGAGAATTTAGCTACATTCAAATTTTGAGTATTGTAGGAATAGCTTATCTAAACATGCTGCTACTACCATCAGAATTGCCCACCTTCAAAAACAACCACTCTTGTTGCTGTTACCGATAACAACAAAACAGAGTGTTCAAAGTATGAGGCAAACTGAGGTGATGAAAGTCTGTACCATTCTCACTGACACTCTGACAGTAATAATCCAAAAATGCCTCTATTTTTGCCTGCCATAGCGGGCAAAGCATTATAACAGCCTGGAGAGGATTGGCTGTATTGGCTGACATAATGCCATATTCACATAAAATCCTACCTCTCATTGAACCAGTATATTACAATAAATTGACTAAGCCTGAAGCAGTTAGGCTTGGCTCAGAGATATTTCAGTAACAAAATCATCCGTCTCTGCATGCAGAACTCTACACAAACCATTTATTCAGCCCCAGTATCAAACACATACAGCTTTTAATGGGAAGCTGCAAAAACACTGTTTCAAGTTCATCTCGATAAACTCAGACTCTCTGGATGTAGAGTTAAAAGTAGCCATATTTTCAGCAGGGGGTTGATAGGGATTGGTGGAAACAAAATTCTGCTTAGCTGTGCAAATCCAAAATCAAAAGACAACTCCAAAGCTGCAAACAGCTTTGTTGTTCTGGCAAGAGTGTGTTGGCTAATGATAGTTTAGCCATGTGTGTAGTCCTGTTATGTAAAGGCCTTGGGAGTTTGTCTTGATGTGTCTCTTTAGGCTGCAGGGACATCATAAAGTTTTGCCTTCTAAACAGTGCCAATAAGGCTGGCTAGAAACCCCACTGATGTAACTAGAAACTATCTGGGCTGGCAAATGACAAGAGCCACTCAAATCACTCCCATCCCATACCGAGAAAACATGTTTGCCATGTTATTGGCATGAAAGATTTAGAGTTTTGCTTGAAGCACTTCACTAGCAAGTTAACTAGATTCACATGCAGAAGATAAGAAGTTCAATACATTTTATAATGGTGGGTCCCTACTTGACTAGAGCCCCAGTTTAGTATGTATCCTTTATTCTCAGTAACCAGCACTGGTAATTGTCACTCCCATGATTTTTGCAAGTCGCTTTAGTAGACAGCATCGTTCAGAGCATAAATATACAGTATAATATGAGTAGGATGTTTGAACAGCAATGCTGCTGAGATGCCTAGCTCAGCTAAATGCCTGAATTTGCTGTCATAACGCTGTCATACAATGACCTGGAAGTGCCAATCTCAAGGCCCTTCATGCAACCAACAAGTCAGCCGTGCCTACTCCAAACCCAAAGGACATGTTCCTTCCTTCTGCCTTTCCTTCAGTACCACTTCCTCTCAACTCTGCTCGTTGGAGTGGCTACTTACAAACAGAAAGTGAGGAGACAAGTGGGATAGAAAGAGACAAAGGAAAAAAGTGAGAGAAAGAGTGTGTGGGGATACAGAAGAAAAGTATGATTATGTCTGATTATGGCTGCACAATAATGAAAGCAATTTGTCCCTTGATACTGCAGTTATTACTTTTGATGAATAGAATTTACATTAAAGGGGTCATAAACTACATTTTTTATAATGTTCTCTGAGGTTCACTTATAATGTTATCAAGATGTTTACATGAAAAAACATCCTAATTTAGAAGTAATAAGCAATTTTCTATCCTGTTTTTGACCCTCACTTTCAAACACTTTGTTTTGATGTGCGTGCTGCATTCAAGACTTGGAAGTAAACGCCCACTGTTGTGACTGGGTAACAGTTTTGTATATTAAAATCATCTTCAACAGCCCTGCCTTCATACAAGTAGAATTATAGAAAAATTCCTATGTTAAAAAATATCTCATTTAGTAGTTGAAACATTTATGAAGCATTTATGCGTATTACATATGCTTTATAAGTCTTGGTTGTGGCAAATAAAGTTTAAGTACTTGGAGTTACCACTGTTATAATTGACAAAGGATGATTTACGGTGTTTTGTGTAAATGGAATTATGAATGAATGTACCATTGTTTGTCACACTGTCGTTCTTATAAACTGTTCATAGTTCATCCTTTATAGTAAAGTGAAAGAAGTATACATTGTCATTTGCAGTGTCATGTTTTAACTTTTAAATACAATGAAACATTGCAATGTTTCAATTACAATGTTGTAATGTCTTACTGATGTCAAAACAGAAGATCAAACTCACTGAAGCTTTTATTCAGTATTACAGTGAACTGCTTCAATCAAAACAACAAAAGCAGCTTTCTCTATGTGCTTTCCTCCATATCTGATAACCAAAGCATTAACCCCACCTGAAAAGAATAGCAAATCACAACTATTCAGTTTAACTGCGGCACCATTCAGTTTAACTGCGGTTTAAATACTCAGTATATCAAACGATCTGTATCAGACAAAGCAATAGTGACATATGGTAAAAACACTGCTACTTACACTTGCGTGTTGCGACTTCACTGTTGGATTCAGTATAGTCAGCACTCATCTTTCATTTTCAGTCTCTCTGAAAAGCCTGCGTCGAACTGTGCCTTGTTTAAAAACAAATCTGCTGTAAAATGGATGTCTAGGGCATCAGCCCTACAGAAGCCCGATTGGACACTTCACTCTGCTCTTTAGCCAGGCCACATCCACTCTTCAATATCACTCTATCTGTCTTCACTCACCTTGTCATATCCAAAACAAGCTGGTGGTGGAATAGATTTATGTCAGTAAATTGAGATGGCACCTTCACATTGATTCTTTTAGCAGCAAAAAAAAAAACTAAACTAAAATTTTGAATATATTAGTCACTTTTTTGCATGTCAGGTGAGGTTTAATCTGTGAACAGAAGTAGAATACAACATGCATCTCATTAGGACCAGCTGTTGTGAATGATTCAGTTAAATTGCTATTTTGTACAGAATAAATGTCACGGTTCTGTGAGAGAGAGGACTCAGATGCAGAATGAGCAAGGGGTGATATTTATCAACTATTGACAAGACAAGGAGGGTGAGGTGTGAACACAGTCCAAACAATAGGGCAAGGCACACAACAGGAGCACAGCCTGGTCAGGGATGAGGCAGCTCCAGATGCCAAGGCAATGAAAGAGATAAGATAGTGGCTCAAGGAACTAGAGACTTAGGCAAGGGGAGATGAAACTGCAAAAGCACCAGAGTAGGTTGCCAAGTAGGCATGTGACGGTATACATTTTTCATGTTGCGATTAATTGCTGAAGCTTTTATCACGGTATACGGTATTATCACGATATTGAAATAAGTTGCAAAGAAAAGTGTTGTCATAGTATAACAGGTTTAAGAACTCTTTTTGTAATAACAAAAAGAACTCTGAATGTTTAAATACAATAATACAATACACAAAAAAATATATAAAGTACAATTTTCAAACAGATTAAAGTGCAACAGAATTAGGCTATAAAAAACAACAGGTAACACTTAACAATAAGGTCTCATTATTAATGCATTAACTAAGATTGAGCAATAGCTACATTTGTTACAGAAAGTATTATTTTTTGTTAATGTTAGTTAAGAAATACAACTGATCATTGTTAGTTTTATCTCAGGTCCATTAAATAAGTTCTTTTGATTTTAGTAATGTTATTAAACAGTAACTAAGAAATTAACATTTACTAAGAATAATTAATGCTTTATAAGTTTTTTTTTTTTTCTCAGTGTCAGTTTAGTAATAATGAATTAACATGTTAACTAATGAAGCCATATGTCTCAAAGTTTTACTGAACAATAACAAATAATCAGAACATTTCTAATCATTTGGGCATGTTGTAGTCCAGATTAAAATATAAAAATGTTTAAGTTTGAAAATAAATAGCCTATTAAGTCTTTAAGAATTAAGTATTTGGTGCTGTGATGAACAACAATGACAAAAAAATGAATGGCTGTTTGAAGCATTTTAAAAACTTCACTAGCGCAGTTGCTTTGTTTGCGGTTTTTCCGGGGTAACCGCTGCATTCTGCTGTTCCATCAGCGCCCTCTGCTGTCAGAGAGTGAACATGCACTTTCATTCAGCACGTCTCCTTCTCTCGTTCCGCCATGTGCTTCTCGTGCACGTTGGGCTTGTTTACATCTGAGGGCGTGTCCCTTTGACACAGAATACAGCGGTGTTGTGCAATTTATACGGTTGATGGGGAAAGTATTCTTAAATGCATTATAACAATTTTAATAATTGGTAATACATTATTATTTACGGTATTTTGAAGTGCCCACGATAACAATATTGTGCATATTCCTTATCGTGATATATCGCATTACCGAATATCGGCACATGTCTATTGCCAAGTCAGGAGAGTCAGTGACCAAGGAGGACACAGGAAGCAGGGCAGCAACCAACACCCACAGGACAAGACAACAAGAGATTACAAAAGCAAAATAAAACTGGCAATTATGGCTAGAAAAAACAAAATAAAGAAACAAAATTATAACTGAATGAATGAATGAATGAATAAGCGCTTCATTATACATATATAGCGCTTTCATATATACTACTGTACACCCCAAGCACTTTACAATTGTATCAGGGGTCTCTCCTCATCCACCACCAGTGTGCAGCATCCACTTGGATGATGCGACGGCAGCCACAGTGCAGCGGCGCCAGCGCGCTCACCACACACCAGCTACATGTGGAGAGGACAGAGAGTGATAGAGCCAATTCAATGGATGGGGATTATTAGGAGGCCATGATTGGTAAGGGCCAATGGAGGGAATTTGGCCAGTACACCGGGTTTACACCCGGATTTTTAATGACCACAGAGAGTCAGGACCTCGGTTTAATGTCTCATCCGAAGGATGGATATACCAGTAGAATAACTGTAGCTAGCAACGAAAAAAACAAATCATTTCTAGAAATGACTGGAACTTGCAATCAAAAATAAATAAAACAAGATTGCAACCCTGCAGGGAACTAGGAAAAAAATACGATTTGTTAACAAAATAAAGTCAAGAGAGAAACCAGAAAATAAGGCTTGGGAGAACTAGAGAAAAAAATAAAGACTAGAACTAGACTAGAGTAAAAACTAGAATTTATCAATAAGAAAATAATACAATACAAGACTAGACTGGCAGGGAAAAAAACTAGTGATGCACTCAAAAAAATGATTTTTTGATGCTGTTCACTTTATTTAAACAACTTATTTTGATTCAACACAATTGTATTAGGTTTCTGGAACAAATTTAATTGCTTCATGTTAAATTGACTTGAAACGATTACTTTTTGACTTAACTTGATGTTCTATTCTTACTGTTCTATTATGTTGGTATTTAAAAGTTTCTGTTATGTTAATAGTTTTGGGGTTACCATTGTGGTGAAGTGTAGAACATGTGCTTGGGTTGAGGACCTGCTAACAACAATTAAAGCTGTTTTAATAATAAAATAACTATTTTGGGCATGCCATAGATGGAGTAAAACCATCTTCTGGCTGACATGTAACAATAAGAGTCTTTACAGAGTAAAGATTTTGTAAAAGTTATGAAAATTGTTCTTGAATGCATCCACTAAATAAACTAACCAATTAAACTGGATTTTTAGGATAATTAAACTTAATGGTTTTGGACAAAATTAAGAATATTAACCTGATTCAACTAAATAGCATTGAGTTAACCTTATGTAATAAATTTAAGTTAACTGAAATAAATAATGTTAATTAAATGCAACATAACCAAATTACGTGGAACCTGTTGACATAAAAAATTAAGTAAATCCAACGTATAATTTTTTTTGAGTGTGGGACCTGACAGTAAACACATGTTGTAAATGAAGTGAAAGTGAAAATGACATGACTATGCTGTCCCATACTTGGGATTTGTGCTCTGCATTTCACCCATCAAAGTGCAGTGAACACACACACACCCAGAGCAATGGGCAGCCGTTTTTTTGCTGCGGCGCCCGGGAAGCGATCGGGGGTTAGGTGCCTTTCTCAAGAGTTGTGGGTAATGAGAGTGGAAGAGGGCGCTATTCATTCACTCCCCCACCTACATTTCTTGCCGGTACTGAGACTTGAACCCGCGACCTTTGGGTTACGAGTCCGACTCTCTAACCATTAGGCCACAACTGCGAGTCGACCTAAATGGAATGCTGTAAAGTGACACTTTTCAACACTGCTTAATCTTGATAATGTTTTAGATTAATTCTGTAGACCTATGTCTGATATTAGAAGAGATGCTAAGCTCAGAATGAGTTCTTCATCAGGCAGGCATGAAGAGAGAAAGGAAAGAGTAAGAAATGATGGGCAAGAAAGGTGGAAGGAGAGAGCGTGATTGTTTTTTTACTCGTCTCACTCCAGGGGAGTTATGTGTGGAGATGTGTGTCAGCTGTCTTCCCACTGCGCCTTTTCTCTGTTGTGCAGGAGAATGCTACAAAAGCACATCTCACCCTAATGACTCTGATGAAAGGGGAATGTACTGGTTTATGGCCGAAACAGCTCTCTGTATGAACTAGGCACATGAAGCAACTCACTAGGAAAGTTTCAAAAACGAGGTGTTGAAGTTTCAAAAATAAGAACTTCGACTAATAATGTTTTTGTTTCCCAACCCCCTCCGGGGAAGTCTCGGTTTGAACTCAGCAAAGAAAGATCATTACTTTGATACTAAATTATTTCACTCACTGCTCTAGAGGAAGTGATAACACTTAGACCATTACATTCATAACTAGCAGAAGCAACAACAACAACAAAAAAAACAGCAGCGCATGTCAGCAAAGCCAAACACACACCGGCAAAAAACCCTAAGAAAAATCCAAACTACATGTATTTCTTGATGTGGTTTTACAGCCAAATGCTGGTGATATGTATCTGGTACTGAGGTATTGGTTTCACTTCGCTGACTTACAGGATGTTGTGATAAACCTTTTTTTAGTAGTTGCAGCTACTAGAACTCACGCAAACTCCCTGGTTCACATTTCTGATTCACCCAAGCAACGGTGCGTCAGTCTCACGACATGCGTCACACATAATAGTCTGTATTTTGAATGTAATTAAATGATAAAGCCAGTCACAGATAAAACATAGCCTCACAGAGATCTGTTGAAAATGAAACAGGCTGTTATTGTACAATTGTGAATAGAATGTTATCTGAAATTGGGAGGCATGGTATTACAACATGAACCTGACCTGAATTTAGCAAGCAGTTTCATCCTGGGTCATATTGCACTTTCATCAATTCAATGACTTGCAAATTGTCTGCCAGTATTTTCGATCTGGTTATTTACGTATCAAATGTTGAATGATTAGAATTATGATTGTCTCTTACAAAAAGTTTCATCACACTCTCTCCTGTCATTTTTTTGATCATAGTCCAGTTTTGCCTTTTGATGTACAACATCATCAGAGAGTCTGACTCATGCAACTCCTGCCGGCTAGAATGTCATTATTACATCTTGATAATGACTAGAACAAACTATCTCAATTCAAAGAACTTTAACTGGCAGGAATTCTGTAACTTGGATGTTTTTAAAAAAAAAAAAAACAAATCTTCTTTGTTTAGGGAGCTACTCAACTTCAAAAAGCTCAAGGACCATAAAGAAAAGTTTTAATCATCATATTGCAAATACAGCTTCAAATTATAAATTGTGATGTTGCTTTGCAAGCATAAACAACCAATAGTTTGAAAATGTTGCAATGTGTAAAAACGAAATAACCCTCATTATAATTAACGAACCTGAAGTGCTATGACAGTTTACAGAACAGATTATAGTTTACTGTTTGATGCTGAGTTAAATCACACTTTGAATATAAAGCAGTATAAACGGTATAGCAGAATCTCATTTGCGCTACAAAAAAATACTTGAGGGCTGCTTTCAGTAAAAAAAAGAAAAAAAAGAAAAAAAGTCCAGCTTATTCCCTGAAGATAAAATTGCTTCTTTGATTTTTTTAAGGGAAAAAAATATATATATATGTTCCATGGATATTTGAATAGAATCTCTCTCCTCACTTTCTTCTCCACCTCCTACATCCTTTGCAGATGCACTTCACTTATGAAGAGTGTTCTGAAGAAAACTCTTACCTAACATGAAGAGGAAGATCATCATGGGTAAGATGAAGATGGTTAGTCCAACTCTTGCTAGCTCAAATGTCAAGATTAACGCCCTCTTACTGCTCTGGATTCAAGAAGCACAATTCAAAGAGAATCCACTTAGTAACAAGAGTGAAGAGAACCCCTTATTATGGGCCTGCATCTGATACACAGAAATAGTGATTTAATTGTTTTTGAATTGTTTCAAAAACAATTAAAGTCCCCCGTGGTGAAAATCTGGTGTTTTTAACACACTTTAAAGACAAAACGTGCAAATTCATAAGTCAACACAACTGCTGAGTATTTTCTCTTTAAAACTGCAATAAAGCAAAGACAGTCTCAAACCCGCGGTTTGAAATCGCTGGTGTTTCTGATGTCACAAACTACAAACTACTATTTTTCTGTTGATATGAAAAATCGGATAGATTTAGCAATATGGCGGGTGTATGATGCATATTATGATGTTATGATGAACTATATGCCTTTCACAATCTCCATTGATGTTCTAAGTTGTTCAAAGCGTTTCTAAGGATACTGACTGTTAGAAGGCAGCTGTCTGACTCGTGAATGTGAACATGGATTGGGTAACATTAGCAACACATTATTAGCTGTTTGATAACATGGTCAAGCAAAACGCTAATCATATTAATTACCGTCCTGTGTCCAACATTGTAAACGCAATACCAGGAAGTAAACGAGATACCATTGTGCAGCGTTTACCTCAGTAAGATGATTGAGTGGATCTTGTCTGAGCTCGTGCGAGTGAGTGGAGGCGGGGCTAATTAGCATATTCATAGATATATATTAAATGAGGCAAGTGTGTAGAGTTACATTCAAGCTATTTTAAGGCATCAAGATTTTTTTTTTTTTTTTACAGGAAAAAATGTTTAAATATGTAATTTTGGTGATCAAAGATGAGTTTTAAGGGATACAATTATTCACTACAGGGGGACTTTAAGTATACTGCATAAAGATTGGTGAGTAAAGCCAAAACACTTATATTCAGAAAAGAATGCAAAGGAAATGTAACAATAAATGATATGATATGTGAAATTGAGCTAATCCCAGTTAGTAGGATGCACAGTCTGCATTGTTTTAGACAGCAAAAACAATGGCAACATTACAACACAGAGTTCTTCAGCTTTCTGTTAGCGGGCATGTAGCTCAAACAGTACATGAAGGTCACAGGGTTTGAATGTACGTCTATAAAGCAATGTACGTCTCTTTGGATAAAAGCAACTGACAACTGCATAAATGTAAATGTTTCATATACTGAATAAGTGGTTAGTTGTGTCACAGTACTAAAGACCTGAAGGCACAATTTTCCTCACGTCATGCCTGATATATTCACCTTTTCCTCTCTATTTTTGCTCATTTTAAAAGTGTAAGGTATGCGGCGCTGTGAGGAGAGGAAAATATGAGTAATTGAGGACAGGGTCAAATGAAATTAACCTGAATCAGATTTGAAGCACCCTGATTCATTCCTGTGCTGTGACCTCAGTGCAACAGAGTGCAGAACCTCGTCACCAGATGCATAACTCTTACATCATCAGAAACACACATGCGCACACACATGCTAGCACACTTACAAAGACATAGTACTCACATGAGGGCAATCCCTAGGACATGTCACATCGCATATAAATCAAAAATGGGTTCACTAGGTCTAACTGCTTTTTTTCTGTCGAGAATATGCATATGCCACACAGTTTAAAGGCTTTCTTGTTTTCCGCCCTGTATTTTTGCATAAGTCACGTCCGGTTTTGCGGCCTTTGGTCTGAAACAGCCAGAAAGCACTTAGCAACTCACCTCGATGACTCACTCACAAGTGATTAGCAACTGTGATTGAGTTTGAACTAGTTTCCATGTGGAAAACATGTGCACTGGCGCTCTGGGCTCATTTCACTGCCAAGACATTAGGAATCATTTGCACGTGAAATATCAAGCCTCCTTATCAGCTGTGTTTTTCAATCAAAACATTTGCATGCAAATTTGCCTGCAATTTTACAAATAGCAAATCATGAAAATTTTGCAAATTTGCATGCAAATGCAGGCATATTTGGCTTTACATTTTTTATTTAAAACAAGTGGCCTTTAAAAAATGCGGGTTTAAAAAAAACTGTTGAACTTAGACATGTAATCTGTACTTAAGATGTAGTGTGTAGATTTTAAAGGATTAGTCACTTTAAAAAGAAAATTACCCCAAGCTTTACTCACCCTCAAGCCATCCTAGGTGTATATGACTTTCTTCCTTCTGATGAACACAGTCAGAGTTATATTAATAAATATCCTGACGCATCCAAGCTTTATAATGTCAGTGAATGGGAAACAACAAGTATGAAGCTCAAGAATGTGCATCCATCCATCATAAACGTACTCCACACAGCTCCGGGGGTTAATAAAGACCTTCTGAAGCGAAGCGATGCATTTGTGTAAGAGAAATATCACATTTAACAAGTTATAAATTAAAAGAAGGACTTTATTAACCCCTGGAGCCGTGTGGAGTACATTTATAATGGATGGATGCACTTTCTTGAGCTTCATACTCATTGTTTCCCATTCACTGCCATTATAAAGCTTGGACGTGTCAGGATATTTTCCAATTGTGTTCATCAGAAAGAAGAAAGTCATATACACCTAGGATGGCTTGAGGGTGAGTAAAGCTTGGACTAATTTTTATTTTAAAGTGAACTAATCCTTTAAGTCAGGTGTCCCAAACAAACCCCATAACCACAACCAGGGTTGCCAGATCTCTGTAACAAAACTAGTCCAACTAGAAAAAACTTTAGTCAAATATAATTTATGCAATATGTCACACCTTTAACCTGCATCAACAGTTTAAAAGTAGCTGAATTCTGCACGACAGACTTAGTAACCCTGCCTGCAACCTGCCACTTGTTTGACAAAAAAAGTTAGCCCCGCCCCCAAACTCCTGCGATTAGTTGAGCTACTTTTGCTGTGTTGGGCTGATTTAAAAAAAAAAAAAAAAATACTTTGAAAGTGTTTACACTTTTCAGACTAATTGACTGAGAAATTGATATATTTGTTCAGAACCCCTAACTGCAAAGGCACGTTCACCAACAATTATAACTATAACAATAACTAGCATTCAAATAATATAAAATAATATTTCAACTACAAATAATAAAAAATTCCCATAGACTTTTGGCAGTATACCCTAGCAACTGCATAGTAACATGCTAAAAGCCACTCAGAACACCCTAGCAACCTAGCTAATAGAATGTAACAGTGCCCATCCCCTTTTTCAGTGGCACTGGTTCCAGAAGTACTTTTTTCATTCATTTCTGCCATAGGTATTTTAAAATAGTCTTCAATAAATAGTTATAAGCAATGAAACAAGCTAGTCAGCTACAAGGTGAAATCACAACACTACAAACTTTTATTTGAAGCAAAAAAGTTCGGACAAAGAAAATCGGACAAAAAGAAAAAGGTACAAGACTGTGTACTTAAAAAATACGGAAGGCCAGACCGCCTTCCGTATTCTCCAAAAAGCTTACACTGTATGTCCTACAACTTCCCTATTCAACTTACGGAACGAATGCTGCGCCAGTCCCGTTTTTTCCATAAGTTGAATAGGGAAGTTGTAGGACATACAGCGTAAGCTTTTTGAAGAATACGGAAGGCGGTCTGGCGGAAGCACTTGCGAGGTGATCATTTGTGTTTATAAAGCATATACATTTTTATTTCTTTTTAGAAAATGACTGATCGTTTCGCTAGATAAGACCCTTATTCCTTGTCTGGTATCGTTTAAAGCCTTTTGAAGCTGCACTGAAATTTTGACCTTCAACTGTTTGGGGCCAATTGAAGACCACTATAGGGAGAATAATCCTGGAATGTTTTCATCAAAAGCCTTAATTTTTTTTCGACTGAAGAAAGAAGGACATGGACATCTTGGATGACATGGGGGTGAGTAAATTATCAGGAAATTTTTATTTGAAAGTGGACTAATCCTTTAATGGTTTTAGTGAGGGAAAGAACTACAATCCCATGAAAAAATGCAACAATGCGAATACTGTTTATTTATATAAACAATATATTTTAAGTTTATTGCAAAATATGCTTATATATACAAACATTTCAGTATTTTGAGAGATCGACTCAATTGCATCATTTGCAATGCTTCATGGGAGTGGGCAGAGCTAAAGTGCTATTTTGGAGCATGTTGCTTTTTCCAACTCTCTGATTGGTGTAATTTTCTGTACAGCACCACGGGTAATGTAGTTTTTTCACCAAGAATTCCACTGTTAAACACAATTATTTTAAAAATAAGCTGAAATAACGCAGGCTGATGGTTTCAGCAGAAGCAAATACCATGGATTAACATCTTCGTAGTTCACAGTCTGTCTTTAAAGATTTACAAGTTATGGTTCAAAATCAATTTCCTTATGGAGAAAATAAATGGAGTTTTTACTTCCGGAACCCAACTGCTGTACTTATTAGAACACCTAAGCAACCATATAGCAACACCTTATCATAGTGGTGAAAATGTAAAAATGTAGTTCTTATTTCAATATTTAAAGGTTGTGCCATTGTTTATTTTTTACATAACAGCTAACATTAGCTATTACTTTTTTTTTTAGTTTGAAAATGGTTCTAATATTCTCTGGGACGAGTTCTACTGATGAAAGGTAGCCAGCTGTGTCACAAGCATCAAATACGACAACAAAACTCTCTTTCAGTGAGAAAATGAGCCAACTCTTGAACCTAATAAGACACATTGTGAATATTCATGCAAATCTGAGATTAATCACCTACGCTTGATTCTAATGGCGGATGGTACAAAGCAAATAATTATGTGCAATTTAGCTGGTACTAATAGTGATTAATTACAGCATTGCCATTTCTGGTTATGGAAGTGCAGTCGTATTACAGACACCTGATAAATGGCTAGTCAGATAAACCCCTCGGATGCCCTCTTCAGTTAGTTAATCCATCTCTACAGGTGTGGGAGGGAGTATCTGAACGCAGTGTTTCAGTGAGTCATTACTGCTCACAGTTCAGTTAACACTGATCTGACATCAGCTGAGTGTGCCAAGATGAATGGCCCATCAAAGGAGACTCTCAGTGGAGGCCCCACTTCCTCCCTCTCTGTTATGACAGTGGGGACGCTTCATATTCTCCAGCGACTGATCTGTTGGAAAGGCTTGACACTGGTTCACACCCCCACAGTCCTCCGTGTTCAGGTATGGCCCATTGAGACGAGTTGAGTCATGGATCAGTTTCGTTGGGTATTAGCCATGTTGCTGTCTCAAAGGGGGGTGGTGAAGTCACCAGGCTTACACATTCATCTCTAGTAAGGGATTCGTATGACAGCAGATTTACGTGCAGTACATTTGTTAAATTTATGGGTCTGAAACACACAGACAAACACTTTTATTGTTTTGGGGTTCTCTAGAGAACTCCAGATGTCTCTCAGTTAGGAAATTAGTCATTACTCATTAGTCACGGATTGGCTCCCACAACACACGCTTCTGAAAGAGGCTGTTTGCAGTTGAATATGGAATATGTTTGTGTTGCTCTTTGGGATGTTGGATGTTTACTGAGACATCCGTGCCAAACACTTATCTAGAAGAAGAGCTATTCCCACTTGGGATTGAGACAGAGACCCTTATTATCAAGTGCTGGAATATTTGCACACTCATGACTATTGCACACACACAAGGGATGTGTGGTGTATTTGGGTTATTTCAGTCCAATATGAATTCATATTTCAGTTTGATGTTAACACAGTTTTCAGGTTATATACACAAACTTATGTTCAAACGTTTGTGGTCAGTAAGATTTTATGTCTTTGATTTTAAGTTTCTAAAGCTCACCAAGGCTGCATTTATTTGATGAAAAAATACAGTAAAACTGTAATATTCTGAAATATTATTACAATTTAAAACAACTGTTTTAATATATTTTAAAGTGTAATTTATTTCTGTGATGGCAAAGCTGAATTTTGAGTCTTCAGTGTCACTTGATCCTTCAGAAATCATTCTAATATGCTGATTTGCTGCTCAAGATACATTTATTATTATTATGTTGTGCTGCTTAATAATATTTTTGTGGCAGCCATATTTTTTTTCAGCATTCTTTGATTAATAGAAATCTCGAAAGAACAACATTTATTTGAAATAGAAATCCTAACGCTATAAATGTCTTTACTGTCACTTTTTATCAACTGAAACCATCCTTAAATAGAAGTATTAATTTGTTTCAACAAAAAAATACCCCACATATACATTAAAAAACAGGCTATTTTACAAAAAACAGGTGATTTATGTATATTTTAGCATTGCGCTGTTCCATTTGCCTATATTGAAATTTACATTTATAATTAAATGTCATTTAGCAGACATTTTTATCAAAAGCATAATGAACATGACAATACAAGAAGTACTTAATAGAGCAGCAAAGCAAATGCACACCTTTGGAGGAAACTTAATGAAGAGAAAATAAAACTGCACACTCTCTTAAGCACATTTTATTATTACCAACGTTTCGGCTAAACAAGTAGTCTTTGTCAAGGTAAGATACCTTGTCATACCTTGACAAAGGCTACTTATTTTGCTGCAACGTTGTTAATAATAAAATGTGCTTAAGAGAGTGTGCAGTTATATTTTCTCTTCAATACTAGAAGTACTGCAATGTCTTACCCAAGAGGTACAGAAGCTAGGGCTTAAGTAAAAATCCAGAAATCAATTGCGAGTTAAGTCTCCTGTGTGCTTTGCGTGCAAAGCTTTATTTGTATGTAGCCTTTCAAAACATCCACCTATGCTTTTGATTTCATTTAGGATGTTTCCTTAGTAGGCAGCTGTCTGTGTAGGCAGTATGCAGCGAGGCAGCTCACTAGGTTTTGAACTGAGCTATACAAAAGCACACGTCGCCTGATCTTTCTTTCTAGCTCTCTCTTTCTTTTTTGTCTCTCACTCACGCACACTTGCGACCACACACAGCGTACAAATAAATGCTGCTCGGGCTACAGGCACCTGTCGTTCTTGATACTAATTGACATCTTTGTGATGGCAGGAGCCCCTGTCTGTGCCCGTCTCTGTCAGGATACGGCTAATAGCTTCTGGCACTCTGCTACAGTAAGTGGTCGAGAGATTTGATCAGGATAAAGCAGCCTCAAAGCCTTGCTTTACCTCCTGGTTGTCCCTTTAGCACTGCTGCTCTGAGGGAACAAATGAATCCCATGAAGAGCACGATTCTGAGGGAACAGCATCCTGTGGAGGATCAGTAAACAATTACTTGAAGCTTGCAGGAGGTGTTGGCATATTAGTCACTGAACAGTGCTGTGAAGTACCCAGGTTATCTTGGATACTATGTCAGAATATCACAGTTAACACCATTCTCTGGTTTTAAAGGGACAGTTGGCCCAAAAATTTAAATTCTTTCATTTCCTTATTTTTTTTGAAATTATAATAATTATTATTGCCCACATGCCATGTCGTTTCACACCTGTACGACTAATTTTGACTGTATGTGAGACCAACAATATGTTCATTTAACAATTAATACTTCTCCAAAACAATATTTTTAACTCTTTTTGCATGATTGACTATATTGCATAAATAGATAAACAAAGAAAATAAATGTGTTTGCCCATAATGCGGTTTCCCAAATCACACTTTCATATGTCTAAATTTGGTCAGTCAAAATTAAACAGATCATTTGCTTTAAAGGGGTGGTTCATTGCGATTTCACTTTTTTAACTTTAGTTAGTGTGTAATGTTGCTGCTTGAGCATAAACAGTATCTGCAAAGTTACAGTGCTGAAAGTTCAATGCAAACGGAGATATTGCCTTTTAAAGAATTCTCTGTTTAAGGACTACAACAAACGGCTGGTAGGGACTACAACGAGCTTCTTCCCGAGTTGGGGACATCACTAACCTTAGAATTTACATAAACCCTGCCTCCGAGAACAAAGGGGGCGAGCATTACATATGTTACTGCATTACATATGTAACACAAATGCAATAGCATGTCATAAAAGATACAAAATGACAAGTTATAACTGTAACTAAACTAAACTATACCTGTTCTATCTTCATGCAGCATATATTCTCTGGCTCTGTAGGATCTTACAACAATTCCCACACAAGAGTTTTATAGATTATCATAACAGAATACGCTAATTAATGACTTTAAGACTTGTTTTCGTTCGACCCTAGACAGACACCGCTAACAGCACAAAACAGCAACAACAACAACAATAGCAGACTACATGCTTGTGCTCGTGCTGCAGAAGCTACCGAGCCTATTAGCTTTACTAAAATAAAGCTTTATTTCTAAGCTTTATTTTGTATACAGCGCGCAGGTTTATGCGCATGCTCCAAGTCTTGTTCTCCGTTTTTAGTCTATCTCTGTGTTAGAATTACAGCTTCACATACTGATCTGGCATGTATACTACATTGAGTTGGTTTCAGTGGTTTCGTGTGTATGCAGATATTTCTTGAGATGAGGAAAAAAAAAGATCGGATAGGGAAAGCTCTGGCTTCGTGTGGATGTAGCCTGGAGTCTGCGTGAGGTAAGGTTAATCGGAGCAGCTAAGTGCTAACACAAGCTCCTGAAACTCCGCCCCCTTTTGAGAGCAGCAGCTAATTTGCATTTAAAGGGACACACAGAAACGGAGCGTTTTTGCTCACCTTCGAAAAGTGACAAATTTAACATGCTATAAAAAATTATCTGTAGGGTATTTTGAGCTAAAACTTCACAATGGGGACATCAGAGACTTATTTCACATCTTGTAAAAGTGGCATTATACCACCCCTTTAAATTACAAATTCATTAGCTAATGTTGCTGTCAAATTTTTTTTTTTATTCGTTTAATTTTTATATATATATAGATAGATAGATAGATACACATACACACACACACTTCAACAAACAACAATAATTATTGTTATTGTTATAAATAATATAGTATAAAATAAAAATTTTATTGTTAAATTATATATAAATTATATATATTAAATGATAATATGATTGCTGTTGTTATTAATAAGAATAATAAAATATACTAAAATATAAAAATATATTGTTAATAATAAATGCAAATTCTTATTATTATAGTATAAACTAACAACTGTTATAATTATTAAAAACAATATATTACAGTTATATTAATGATGATAACAACAACTATATATTATTATATTGTATTAATAATTTATTATTATTATTATTATTAGCAATAATAATTATTATTATTTCATAAAGAACAATGATAAAAGATAACAAATAAAAAAAATACTGGTATTATAAACTGGTACACAAACTCCTCCACAAACTTTTGAAACAATCTGAAGGTCTCCCAATTAATATGTGAGGACATTGTGTCACTGCACTTTAAATTAATCACAAACCGGTCTACTTTAAAGTACCCAGTAGATTAAGCATTAAGCACCTTTTGCAGCTGTGAACCAATTTAAACACCTGATTAATTATATGATATACACTAAATCTCTAAAGCACAATCCTGGAACCTGTACGTGCCCCTCGACTTTTAACCCATGTGTCTTTACAGAGCAAAGGCACTGATGGCACGATCCTAGGAAGGGCATCTTTCTCCACGCCTTGGAGCGTGTTTTTGTAAGCTAGCATAGCCGGAAACATCTAGAGGCCCAGTATCAGTCATTAAATTAATGAGCATGTCTCTGGAGATCCTTCATGCAAAACAAAGATGTCACAACAGGCTGTTCTTCATGACGAGATCTGTTCATCCCCGAGCAGTGGTGCTGACATGGTGTAAGAGGTCCTTATGCACATTTGTTCCTCCATAATGGACACATCATCTCTTTTTAGTTATGTTGTGTCCTGAAATGACCAATGTTACTGACATAAGAAGGTTGGAGATTTTTCTTCAAAAGTATACAGTTTGAAAGTCAATTATCAAAACAACCAGCATGATCCAAGTCACCTTGACAACACAGTGTGAAATGGAGGGCTAAACACCACCAGAAATTACAGTTTTGGAAGAAAATCAATGATATAGGCTGAGATTAAAACAGTCTCCTGTGGACACTCAATGACAAGATATTGAGGAGAGCTTTCCAACCCTCTATTCAAAGTAAACAAAAGTCAAGAACGTTTTACTTGCACACCGCAGACGTGTTCAGACTAGTGGACGACATAGAGTCCGACGTTAACATTCAATTACAGATAGTACAAGGGGAACAATGCTCAGACCTTCAAAGGTAGCATTACACATCTGGAGGGAGGTTCAATTTAATCTCCAAAGCAAGCTGGAAGCAGCATCAGGGGTTTAATTAAGAATGAAATTTAATTTCCAAACTTCTCTTGAATTAACGAAGACAAACTCATTATTAAAGCCTGCATATAAACAAGCCAATTACACAGAGAGTGAGGCGTGAAAAACATAATAGCCTATGAAATCACGTTTTAATGCAGTTTCAGTTTCATACGATTAAAATGAAATGAACATTCGGCAGTCGGACAGAAGATGAAACAATGGGTCGAGGTGTCGATATTAAAACATGGGTTCGGGGATGGCACGAGATAGAGAGAAGTCCAGTCATTTAATGAAGCGCTCATTAAAGTAGATTCACTTCACAGCACCAGAGCGCCTGGAGGAAGGAAGAATGAGAGAATGAAATGCAGAAAAAAGGCATGTTAAAGGACAGAAAATGAAAAACAGATGATTGATTTTAGCTATCAGAATTTTGCAGGTGGTCTATGGACAAAGATGTGTGTGAACTGGATGTATATAGGGAAGGCTGGCACTAGTTTTCATCATTATTACTTCAGTGAATATTCATCAGGTTGCATTACTTATTAAAGGCCACTTTATGTATAATCACTTACATTAAAGATTTGGCCAAAATGCAATGCAATGTAATGTAATGTAATATGATAAAATTAATAATGAAATATATATAAATATAAACTGTTGTCTTGGCCAATAGAATTGCATACTGTAAAAAGTAATAAAATGTATAAACAATTGGCTTTTTAAAAAAATGCTGGACCGAACATTAAAGGGTTAGTTCACCCAAAAATGAAATTTCTGTCAGTACTCTTCGGAAAACAAATTAAGATATATATAGGTTTTCTGAACCACAGTAATCACGGTGACTATTTTAACAATGTCTTTACTACCTTTCTGGACCTCAAAAAGTGCAATGATGTTGCTGCTTACTTCAGAAACCCTTGGATTTCATCAAAAATATCTTAAAGGGGACCTATTATGCAAAAATCACTTTTGCATGGTGTTTGGATATAAATGTGTGTTGGCAGTGTGTGTACACAACCACCCTATAGTGATAAAAATCCACCCACTCCTTTTTTTTTTTCATTCCCATAAATCATAAGCAGTGTCTCAGAACAAGCCGTTTGCAGGTTCCTGGCAGAATGACGTCACATTAGCCACAGGCCCCGCCCACGAATGTTGACAGACACTGCCGTTTTAACATAGAACCGCCCTGAGCGAGTTCACAGCGAGTTGTACACAGTCCGCCATTGCTGCACTGATGAGAATACATAGCTCTCTCCATTTAATCCCTAAATCTGAGCCGCTGAAGACGAGGTGGATTAATTTTGTTTTCAAAGAAAATCCTCCCTCAATTCTACCGAAATTCGTTTATGTCTGCGTGAATCATTTCACACCGGACTTTGTGAACAAATGTCAATACAAAGGGACAATACAAAACAGAGGTTGTGCTAAAAATGTGGTACTCAAGGATAGATCAGTACAAACTGTTTGTGATCCAGCTTACTGTCTTCAGAGTGATACTGGATACGGCAGTAATGAAGGTGAGAGCACTTTATTACAGTTCATCGGAGTTGATTTACGGATATAAAGTTTACCAGTTTATTAAGCACAACCCGAAAAGGCATAAGGTCTTTATATATTTGTTTACTGTTAGTTGTAACGAGTGTTTCTGTGTACTTCTCTATGTATGTTGATGATAATGCAAGGGAGAGAGAGAGAGAGTTTATGGATAATATTTTAATGCACACTTGCACTGTGTTTTATTAAGCTCTTACAGTGATTTTCTAGAGTGAAAATGGATGCTTCATATTTTGTGAGTACAATAAATGTCATAAAACGCATCGGTAAAGTTTTGGCCATCATTCAGACGGGGTCCGGTACAACAGGCTTGTACTAATATAGTGGATAAAAACAAGAAGACAACATAAGTTATAACCGTAATTAAACTAAACTATACCTGTTCTATCTCCATACAGCATATATTCGCAGTTTCTGACATTATAGTGCATCCTGACACTGAAGAATGAGCTCTTGAAGCTACGCCCTCTCAGGCTGCAGCAGCTTATTTGCATTTAAAGGGCACACACTGAAATGGCATGTTTTTGCTCACCAATTTTAACATGCTGTAAAACATTATCTGTGGGGTATTTTGAGCTAAAACTTCACATACACACGCTGGGGACATCAGAGACTTATTTTACCTTTTGTAAAATGGGGCATAATAGGTCCCCTTTAATTTGTGTTCCGAAGATGAACAAAGGTCTTACGGGTTTGGGACGGCATGAGGGTGAGTAATTAATGACAGAAATTTAAATTTTGAGTGAACAGACCTTTAATAAAAGTTTGTTTAAGAGATAGTGTTCCCCCTTTTACTTACAAATAGACCTTGGTTATATAGCTGACCCCTGAATTCTGAATTTATGTATGTCAGTGTAGTTTTATTGCATTTAATTGTTTGAGCAACAGCTATGACAAAAATATGATGATTAGAAATTAAATGAGCAAACATTCACAAAAAACGTATTTTAAGACAATGTGTGTTTAAAAACAACATACAACCCTCTACAAGAGACAGCCTTTTTGATTCAAAATAGTTACTGAGATATACATTTTTGACATTGAGACAACTATCAAAAAGTTGCCCAACTAGCCCCGGGCTACCCTTCATTGTGGAAATGTGATTGTGTAATATATGTGTGTGAATATGCTTTTCTGAGTGGTTGTGTTCAAGTGTGTCCAAGTGTTCTTGGCTACTGTGAAAGCGTGTGTACTCTAATCTTTTATAGTTATGGGATGTGATTAAGAGGCTAAGCAGAGGGAGCGCTGCTCTCTGATCCTCCCCTGAGCTCCCGCTGTCAGCCGCTAAAGAGACAGAGACTGTAAATGAATCCTCTCTTTACACGCCAGTTAAAAAGGACTTCAGAGCCTCGCTGACACCCAGAGACCAGCCTGTCCAGCTTGCATCAGCCAGCTACACCCAACGCCTGCCAGCTATATCTGGCTAAGGGCCAGAACTAGCTTTAGCTGAGCTGCATGAGGGTCTGTGTAAAGGCAACATTAACCTGGACAAGATTTATATATCAGTTTCAGTACTTTCAACACTCAATCCTGAATTCCCAGAAATATCAGTATAAAACCTGCATGACATCAATGACATCAAACATCATTGGTATTCATGTGTCTATGGGTCTCATTCGCTGTGTAAAGCCTGTATGCAAACATTTTCACAAGTAAATCATGATTCACAAACTCAATACCACACATACAAACAATAACAAACATATAAAAGAATTGTTATTATATATTGTAATTATAATTATGAATATTCATATTAATTTAATGTATGTTTTTATTGTTTAATAATAATAATGTAGTATATATATTTTTATTATTTGATAATTTGTTAAATTATTAAATTAGAATAAACTATTAATAATAGTAATAAAATTAATACAATTTTCTTATTATTGAATATACTAAATTATTAACAACAAAAAACAATTAAATAATTATTGTTATTATTAAAAAAGAAAACAAATACATAATTACATATAAATTAATATATTCAATTATTATTGTTATTCAATAATAACAATTAAATAATAATAATAATAATTATTGTTGTTATTTTTAAACAAGACAAATACATATATTAAATCATTATTATATTATCACTATTATATAAAAATAAATTATTTATTATTTTTTATTTTATTTATTATTATTATTCTTAGAACACAGTAAGTGGACCACAAAGAACAGTCCTGTGATATCGGCACATACTGCTGTAGGTTTGATCAGATTCAGTGTGCGGAAAGGCATGATAGCCGGTGGGCCACTCAGTCTCTGACAGCGGAACGGTCCTCAAGCTCTCTGCAGAGAGGTGCTAGAGCCCCCTAGAGACTGACCTGTCTGAGAGAAAGAGAGTTTTATTGGCCTTTCTCTTCGGGTCAAACAGAGTGTTGGAATGTTGGAGAAACTGCAATCCTGCTGTGAATAGAGCACTACCTATACAACCTGATGAAAAGGTCCACAACAACCATGCGTGTCGGAGAATTTGATGTAGACAGTGAGTCAGAGCTTAACAGACGAGACAAGGTTATCCATTGAGGTTTATTTACTCAAACAATATAGCAGCTCAGTGGGCTGAGTGGGACACGATTGTTGACAGGTCAATGTCAGTTTAACTTCTTCCTTAATATTAACACTGTTGTCAGGTTTTTAAAGTATTCCTTATGGTCCAATTAGTCATATCACAAAGTTTGCAAATAAAATAAACATTTAGATCAATAAAATGCTTATAATAACACAAATACTTATAATAATTAATGGGAATATTTAAATAAAATAACAGCATATAAGTAAATAAATTAGTGCCTAAAAGATTTTAGGCACTTTAGTTTGACTAACTAAATATTGGCATATAGATGTCTTCTGGCCAGGACTCTTATCACACATGTGAAGTTTGGGGCAGATCGGACACTGTATGCCTGAGTTACAACAGCTTCCTTTTTCGTGGCGAAACATCAGACTTTGTCAGGCCGCCAGGGACTTTTTTGTAGGTATTGGGCTGTTACATGTGTCTACCGAATTTCATACCTGTATGTGAAATGTAGCGTGAAAGGCGCTTAATTGAAATTTTGTAGGTGGTGATATCGAGCCATTTTGCCACACCTAATTCAGAAACCCATATCTGATGTAAATTTTCACCACTTCTGAGT
Organism: Ctenopharyngodon idella; assembly: GCF_019924925.1. Classification (NCBI taxonomy): domain Eukaryota; kingdom Metazoa; phylum Chordata; class Actinopteri; order Cypriniformes; family Xenocyprididae; genus Ctenopharyngodon; species Ctenopharyngodon idella. The sequence goes on along the minus strand of NC_067229.1, from coordinate 35,439,335 downwards.
TTTCGAGCATGTTTAGGCCCTCAAAAATGTGATTCATTTCAGAGAAGAAGAATAATTGACTGAGCAATTACAATAGGGTTCTCGCACTACCGGTGCTTGGGCCCTAAAAATAACCTTCTGGGAACCAAAAACTTCTGGAAATGTTATAATAACATTATAAGAAAATTATATTAACGTTAGAATAACGTTATACAAACCAAAAACTAACATTCTGGGAACATTAGATTAATGTTAGAATAACGTTCTGGGAATATTAAGAAAACTTTCCTGGCTAACCATACATTAGATTAACGTTAGAATAAAGTTATGAGAACGTTAGATTAACTTTAGAATAACATTATACAAACCAAAAACTAATGTATTGGGAACGTTAAATTAACGTTAGAATAATGTTCTGGGAACCAAAAACTAACGTTCTGGGAACGTTAGATTAACGTTAGAATAATGTTCTGGGAACATTAGATTAACGTTACACAAACCAAAAACTAACGTTCTGGGAACGTTAGATTAATGTTAGAATAACGTTATACAAACCAAAAACTAACATTCTAGGAACGTTAGATTAACGTTAGAATAATGTTCTGGGAACCAAAAATTAATGTTCTGGGAACGTTAGATTAATGTTAGAATAACTTTCTGGGAATGTTAGATTAACTTTAGAATAACGTTATACAAACCAAAAACTAACATTCTGGGAACGTTAGATAAAGGTTAGAATAACGTTATACAAACCAAAAACTAACGTTCTAGGAACGTTAGATTAACTTTAGAATAACGTTATACAAACCAAAAACTAACGTTCTGGTAACGTTAGATTAACGTTCTGTGAACCATAAACTAATGTTCTGGGAACATTAAAACTGCAGTCCGTAACTTTTTTCAAGCAGCAATGAAAGGGCCCTCGCACACGGGCTTACCGCCACCTGGTGAAAACTGAACAGTGGGCGATATTCATTTAAGAGGATAAATAGAGGAGAAATAAGGCAAAGTCATTTTGATGCACCACAGTTCCTGCTGCCAGCAGGTGGCACTTTGGCCACGTTCACACTGTCAGTTTTTGGGATTGACAACTGCATTTACTTACAGGTGTGAGTCTTGAAATGTCCCATTCACACAGCAACTTACAGTAGCGTCTCGAACACTGTCTGTCTGAACGTGCAACGAGAGTCAAGCCCGTATTCTCTTACTAGTAACCATAATGACAGTGACCAACGTAATATTAAAGATGGCGACGCCCATAAAACTGAAAAGTCTCATCACTTTTGAAATGACAAGAGACCAATTGAACCGCGAGTGTATCCATTTAAACTTCATTAACAGCATGTAAACACGCGATAGCCAGACTCAGAGTGTTTAACCGTTGCACTCGCGTGTCACGTCCTTTGCGACGTCTCGCGCATGACATAGTATTTGAATTTGGAAAAGAAACACAAAACTGACGGGAGCCGCTCTGGTGGAAAACAGTGATTGGATCTAACACCTTAAAATGACGCACAGCTCACACCTCTGTAGCTGTAAGTTACCGAAAGCGAAACCACACACAAAACACAGGCTCTCTTGCACTGTATGACATGACAGACAACTAATTGTTCAGTCCTGTTCCGTTCACACAGCGTGAAAATTCCAAGAATGCGGTTGTGAGTCCTGAAAATTTACGGGTGTGAGTTCGGTTATAAAATGCGGTTGTCATACCAGTAAATAACCGTCCTGTTTGTGAACGTAACTGCATTAAGGACTCAAATACAGGACTGACAACCGTATTCTGCTGTTGTGTGAATGTGGCCTTTGACTATTACTGAATACTGCCAAGTAGATGTCTTCAGGCCAGGACTATTATCAAACGTGTGAAGTTTGGAGCAGATCGAACATTGTATGCCTAAGTTACAACAACTTGTTTTACAACAACACGCCTGTTTCGTGGCGTTAATCGCATACTTTAGCACTTAGCCAAGTGTTGCATGATTTAACATGTTTCTAGCATGTTTGGTACTTCATGGCATATACAAATGTGTTTCTGGGAGTGAATTACAGTGCAAAGCATGCCATTTCCTGTTGCCAGCAGGTGGCACTATGACTAACTAAATATTGGCATATAGATGTCTTCTGGCCAGGACTCTTATCACACATGTGAAGTTTGGGGCAGATCGGACACTGTATGCCTGAGTTACAACAGCTTCCTTTTTCATGGCAAAACATCAGACTTTGTCAGGCCACCACGGACATGCCCTTCAATAAAAACCGAAGACCTTCGCAAGTTAACATTGCTTAGGCCTTAAGATTAGACTGTCCAAATATGATTTTGGTCTGGTTAAATCTCTATGAGGAGTTAATCACAGTGTAAAACATGTAATTTCCTGTTGCCAGCAGGTGGTGCTATGACTGTAACTGAATATTGGCATATATTGGCACTCTCAAAAGTACTGGCTTGCTAATGTCACTGTGCACTATGCAAGAACAGGAAGAAGTGGGCTGCCATGCAGAAGGTCGGGAGTTTGAGCATTGCTGCCAGCATGCTAGTTCTGTGACATCTCCTTGAGATGCTCACTGTGTACCGCTAGCATGCCCTTAAGCAAACCACTTAAACCATTTCTGCTCCAGGGGACAAGCCTTATACTGCAGTATGACCTCTCTGTTGGATAAGAGACGCAGCATCTTTCACCCAAGACACCACAATATCCTTTCTAAAGACTAGTAATGTACTGCATCTTTGCCCAAGATATTTGTTTAGTATCCACCAGTCTGTTAATAACCTTTAATAGCATTATTCCAATAAAATGCTCATGCAATTGGAATTAAAATTTGGCTTTGTAGAGGAAATAAAACTTGTTGGCATGTAACTTTATTAGAAAGTGCAACATAATACATTTTTTTTTATAAATGTATTTATTTTTATTTATTTATTTATTTATTTTTATTTTTTTGTAAAATACATCTAATGTAGTACAGTAAGAAATATTTATGTCTAGTAAATTTTCTTATTTCACCTCCACTAGCACAATAAGTAAATTTTGTGCCCTGCATATACCACACAGTTATTTACCAACCTGAATTTAGCTGCCCTGCTGTATGCACGGTTACTTCCTGGTTGTCGTTAAGCCAGCTCGGGCATTTCCGGTGAACTGTTAGCTGTTCATTCTGTAGTCGCTGTACATTGACACAAAACCATCAATGGTTGACTTTTTAATGTTGTATTCATATTTTAATGCACATCACATTTACCTAATTTTCCAATAAACCAGTTTTATTGATTGCAATAAAGATGAAGCTATTGGGACCGTTTAAAAACGCCGTATCTGTAATTAGACACGCACACACATTTTTTCCCCAGCACTTCAAATGTTATTTTTAATGTGATGACCACAAACATTATTTGTTCATCCTTATGAGATTGTCCCCATCGTAAAACCGAACGTTTCAAAATGTAGGAAATTCAACATTTGATAGAAAACACATATTTAAAAATAAAAAAGACAATAATTACCACTTTAACCAGCAGGTGGCGGCAAAGTAGCACTTATTTGCGCATATATCAGCCATTTCCTCTAATCGTTTTTCACTTCGTTTTTGAATAAATATTAAACATTATAAAATAACTAGGTTTAAAAATACATTTTGTCAATGTGAAGTATGAAATACTCAAAAAATTTAAGAAAAACAATAACTTTTTCTTGTGATTCATGACAGAAAGCGAGCACTGCGCTTTCCCTTTGTAATTACAGCAGTTGTCAGTCAGTGCAGCGCAAGATCAATGATTTCGGCACACCTGTAAAAACACACATTTTATTCAATTAATCTAACTAAAGTGCACAATAAATATTTAATTTTTGAAGCTTTTTTTCACATAAAAGTGTGAAAACTGATGGTCGAATTGAATTTAGCCAAGGAGAAACAATGTGGTACGTCTTTATTTATTTATTTTTTATGCCGTCTTACGTTTGAATAACTAAATTAATGCTATGCCTGACTATTTAAGTGACTATATTCTGATTATAAACTAAGTATTATACTACTGATGCTCAACACACCAGCAAATGACATCTCACCGGAAGTTTTCGAGCTGGCTTATATTAATGCGGAAGTTCTAAAGAACGCTCCGTGCATATAGCCCATTTAATCTACTCAATGTGTTCATGATAATGTGTGGCCTAATGAAACAGTGATTAAAGGAACACAAGTGCTGCTTATTTGTGATACCTTCACTGAGAAAAAGACTTGAGAGAAGGTCACTTTCACTCATCTTCATGTAACACTAATAGATATCCCATTAGAGGCGGTGGACTATCATTATTGGGGTTGTTGGTGCAATGATTGTGTGCCAGATTCAGATATAAATGATGGACGTGCATAGAGAGAGAGTGAGCTCTTTTCAAAAGAGCCCTGTATACCCTGTACTGCAGTAACAAAACACAAGTGAATACACAACACCATACAATGGAAATGTGCTAGATAGCTTAACCCTCTGGGGTCTGAGGTGTTTTCTGGGCCCTGGAGGTGTTTTGACATGCCCTGACATTTGTGCTTATTTCTGTTACTTGTAATATTTCCATGGCTAAATACTGATTACACTGCATTCAGCACAACCTTTTCTAGAATATAATATGTGAGCAGCATGTATGTAAAAGTTTGTAGTTTTGAGAAAATGACGTTTATGCATGGTTTGTGAAAAAAATATATTTATATTATATATTTATATAAAAATATTACAATATATTGTTTCATGTGAATATTTTAGTCACTGAAATAAGGCCATAAAACTCATACTGAGTATATGTTCACAAGACTTTTGAAAAATGTATGTGGTAGCCAAGAATTTTTGCTTCAACACGATGTGAAAATCATGCTGCTCACTCATTAACATAAAACAATATATTGTTTTAAAAATTTGTAAGACATGTTTTGTGTCAGAAGGCTGTATGTGGGGAGGGTGTAAATGATCATGAATAATGATGTGTTTCACACCTGGACAAAGACCCTCCATTAATGGCCCTATCAGGTGGGACTGTGAGGGAATTAGAACAAAGAATGTGAGGAGATTTAAAAGAATGGATTTTTGATTGATTGTATTTTATTTACAACACAACACAATCCAAATATACATAACAAAGGCCAAAAAGGCACATTGTGAGTGTGAGTGTACACAAATAAAAGCAGACACTTAACGGTTTCAAATGATGTATAACACTTATCTGCATAACCAAAATCGTAGTATTTTGAGTCTCTTTCGCACTGATGAGAAAAAAAAGCGACCCCAGGGAGTTAAAATGTCACACCCGAGTCACTCTCAGGTCGTCATGTTAATGTTTACTAGTGTTGATAAAATTCAAACTTGGGTTTGTTTTATAAAAACAAAGACAATTCTCATGAATCATTCAAAATGTATGTAGATTGGGTTCTTGTGTATGTTTTGGCCTAACAGTTTTGGGCCACCTTTATACTTTTTTAAAAACTATTATTACTTTTAAAACTCTGAGGTCATGCAAGATCCCATTTCCCCTAAGTGATTCCACTGGCTGAGACAACTAACGCCGATCTCATTTAAAAGCATAACTCTTTCACGAAGTGGTGATTTTGGATGAATTTATATGATAATTCGTACAGATTTTTAGTAAAAAGCAAGAATGAAGGTCCACCCTTAAACCTAACTGTCAGTGGGGCATAAGCAGATCATACGAAAACATACAAATGAGATGAATTCATACAAATTAGCGGTTGCAATTTATTTTACAGTACATGCACTTATGTGTACTTACAGTGTACTTACCTAAGAAAGTACTGGTTAATATAAGGTAACAACATGGGTTACGGTTAGGTTTAGGGGTAGGTTCAGGGTTAGTACCTAGTTATTACCCAGTTATTGCAATTACTTTAATAAGTACATAGTATATATGGGGAACAGGACTGTAAAATAAAGTGCTACCAAATTAGCCAGCAATTCGGAAAAAACGTAAAATAATTCAAATTGCCATGAGAGTCTGTTGGATAGCTTGTGTACTCTATGTGTCTAATTAGAAATGATAGAAAACTGCTTTACAGTCTATTTATTTGTAATCATAATGTGTAAATTACATTACATTATATTACAGAAGATAAAATGGTCAAATACAAAAACATTTCCCTTTATTTGTTTTCAGTTAGCCTTTGGTAAGCAAGCTAACAGCTTAGCTTAAATAAAAGATAAGCTAGCAGCTTAGCCTATGTATCGCATATGACATGATAGGCTATTACAGAAGCTAAAATGGTCAAATTAAACATTTCCTTTTATTTTCAGTTAGCCTTTAACAAGCCATAACAGCTAGCCTACAGCTGACATATCGCATATATATGAATCAAAAATGGTCAAATTTCACGTTATTTGTTTTCAGTTAGCATTTGGTTAGCAAGCTAGCAGCTTAACCTATATCACCACATATTATACAGAGGCTAGGTCGAATTAAATATTTCCCTTTATTTGTTTTCAGTTAGTCATACAGCTTAGCTTAGGAAAGCACAAACAGGTTTATAAAAGCTCTTTTGATTAGCTTGAACAAGATATCATGACAATGTGCATGTTTTGATCATGCACTGAGGAAAGGAGATTTGCAGGAGACACAGGGAGTTTTTGAGCCTAAAGATGCAGTCTGGTGAACTCAGTAAAACCCTTTTAAGCCTCATCATAGTGAAGCTAAACATGATTTTGTGTATTCATAATGATTGTTCCTATTTGAACATCTGATAAAACTTACATCGGAACTTCATTTGTTTCACTACTCTTGTCTGGGTGCAATTTCTGTCTGTTTACAAGCTCAAAGACATTCATGTCATTGCTGATAACGACAAGCAAGAATATATTGTGCATGACTGCCTGATTACCTGATTTGCACAATTTTATTCATCATATTATTCATTAAAATGATGCAGGCTGCATTTATGATATTCAGCCTCACTGAATTTGTCCCAGAGTCTTTGCCTCAGAGGTACAAACACACACAAGTGGCACACACACACACACACACACACACACACACACACACAAGTGGCACACACACATACAAACAGCACACTTTTAGAGGTTATGTATATGGATTACATCAGACACTTACTCAATTTCAGAATCAAATGCTTTGCTGACTGAATCCCACAATGAAAGAAGATGTTTTATTCCTTTGGCAGAATACAAAGTCTCAAATGCGTGTTCTTTTGACAGGCAAATATTACAGACGACAGACGCTCTTGACCTTTGCAAGTAATTTGACTTGAGGACATCAGACCCCTTATACAGATCAAATAATTTCCTATTTGTATCTGTGTACTCTGTATCATCCGCTTGTCTCTCTAAATACTACATCACTATGTCTATATTTAAGCATGTGTGCCCTCAGTACACTGTGTATCACATTTCCTCCATAACAATCACCAAGATGCTGCTTTGATTTTATATTTTACAGCTTATATTTCCCCATGCTGCTATCAGCTGCCACATTCATGGATCTATTAACGTCCCTTATATCCCGTCCCTACACACAACAAAAAGAATCCAATAGAGCAATCAATTCCCTCCCTTTTTACCGCACTCATTGCTTCATTATTATTTGACAGAATGTGATTTTGATCTTATTCTACAAGACAATGATAATGAGCTTCAGACCCCAGAGGCCGTGAGGAATGGAAATGGCACATGTAAATGTTCTCTGAGTAACAGGTAGTTCGTTCAAAAGTGTGAGACATCTGTGAGTTAAATCTAAGGTCTCTCTGCTCTTTTAAAGTCACTGATGCTTGTAAAAAAAAATTACCTAAAAATAGAGATGCTGCTTGATATGTTACCATACCAGTTATCTGCCAATATTTTTTAGGTTATTGATCCAAATTGGATATTTTGTGCATTCACTTTTCTCTGTAAATTTACTTCTGCAGTCATCTAACTGTCAGGGGTGTGTTAGCTAAGACGCACGAAAAAGAGCAAGAGGTAATTCAAACAATAAACAGTCTTTGTTTAAAACCACAAACATAGGAGATTTATGGAGATTTACAGAAGTAACTCAAACCACACAGCAGATGAGAACCAACAAACACAACTGAAACCTCAGGGCTGTTCAAACAAGGGAACTAAACAAGAGTTGAAACTGCACACACTGCAAACTGTGGACACGCACACCCGGAGCAGTGGGCAGCCATTTTTGCTGTGGCGCCTGGGAAGCAATTGGGGATTAGATGCCTTGCTCAAGGGCACCTCAGTCATTTCTTGCCAGTATTAAGACTCTAACCCACAACCTTTGGGTTACCAGGCTTACTCTCTAACCATTAGGCCATGACTGCCCCCTAAAAGAGGAAAATGCAAACTTTTGAAAACGTGTTTCAAAGTTAAAGTTTTTGAAAACAATACCGTTATTGTCTCCGTGTAAACTACAAAGACATGAATTTGTGAAAACAGTGACGTCATGCACATGCGTATTACGTGTTCAGATTATAGGCACATACTTTTTCTTTACAAAGTGACATCGCCAACTATTGGCTTGGCAGGCATAATACAGCATTTTTAGTCGTTTTTGCAGATCTGTGTGAACAGGCACTCAAAAAAATTAACTTTAACTGTTGTTAGTTTCACACAAACCACCCTTGTTCACATTACTTAAAAAACTCATGTAACTACATGAACATAATTTAACTGCGTTGTTTCTACTAAAAATGAGTATTGTCAGCTTTACTTAATAAGTGTTTGTTTAGTCAACGTAACATTGCTGAGTGAAACGCACAAATTAATGCTGACATCTGTAGAGATCCATAGTTCCCAGGGGACTTAAGAAAGTAAATAAGGGATTAAAGTGTTATCTAGTAAAAGGAATGATGTTGTTAGTTTATGTTAGTGTTTAATGTTCAGTTATGTTAGAGGAGTTTCTGTAATGTTTTTGAATTTTGTGGTTACCATTATGCAGAAGAGTGGCACCTGTGTTTAGGCTGTGAGCCTCATATACGTATGTTTAGGATGGAATTGCTGCTCTCAATTCAATTGAGTTTGATCAATGAGCTATTTTTTGAGTGCAATTTGTAGAGAAAATAGATCATTTAATAAGGTAAATTAATTCAATAAATTTGTTCACCTTACGTAATAAACATATTATTAAGTAAACTGCACATAAATATTATGTAACAGTGACATTCAAATGATTTGTATTTACTCTAAGAAATTTTGTCAGCTTCACTTGAATTTCTTTTGTTCATACAACTAAATTGTTATGTGTACAAATTACTCAATATAGTTGCGTGGAACCACTTGACACTTCTTTTTTAAGTAAATCCAACAATTCATTTTTTTGAGTGTAGTTTTGACAAAGTTGTCATCTGTACATGAAAAACACAAGGGAAAGCCATAGTTGTTGTGTAATCGTACCCTAAAAAGAAATACAGGAAACAGAAACACAAGAACAAAATGAAAACTACACTGATACAAATTTTCTGCTTGATTTACTTAAAAATGTGATTTTTTTTTTTTTTGCATAATTTTATTACGTAGATCAAACAAGACTAGTCTTTGTACAAACTACTTAATTTTTCTGTCTGTTGAAAGAAAATCTGCATGTAAAGTAAACTTCATTTTAGTATTTCTCATCATTTTATTGTGTGTAGTTGAAGTTCCCTTTGCAATACTTTTTACTCAAACATTATAACACTGAATTAAAGCATGCTTTTAAAGTGTATGCTTAACTTAGAAACATCTAAGTAAATAATACAATATATATATTGTGTAGACACCATATCTACATAATAGAAGTAATGCGGCACCTGAACACAGAGACATTAATACTTGGTACACAATACACAATGACGGTAACATTCGATGGATCATTTTTGAGTATGAATGTGTCATTTTGAGTAGAAAATGAACTCCATATGTCACAAAATGGCAAAATCTCATTAATTATTCAAGGCCCAGTGCATGATGGGAACACTAGTATCAGAAGAGTTGAATAGGTTTTACTTAATTTTATAACGTTGATAAGCTTGAATTGAGTACTAATATAGAATTTACTTTTTTTTTTTTTCTTGCCTGAACTAACTTTTTCATTTAAAAAATACATGTTTTTTCTGTAGTATTTACTTCACCACAGAATAATTTTTATCAGTGTAGTGACAAACTAAACTAAACATATTCCTGACAGTAACACTCAAGTTATTCTTTAAAAACACAGTTAAATGTAATCTTCAGCAAATCTAAAAAAAAAAAAAAAAAATCTATTTTACATACTGTGCATTATAAAGTTGCAATGTCAAAATCACTTGTAGCATTTAAAACCTGTAGCATTTCGTTTTTAGTGTTTTATTTTTTAATGATTTAGGCAAAATAGTATATAATTTTAATATCGACCATATTAACAAGAAAGTAATGATCAGCTTTTCTGCCAGAACTTTAATATCAGTGCATTACATACTTTTATGTATCCTGGTTACATAACATCATTTATTATTAGTATTCATTACTAGACTCAATTTTAGGTTTTAATGTTGTATTTTTTAATAATTTATTTACAAAATAGTATATTTTAAATATCAGCCATAACATGAAGATAATTATCAGTAAGAATTTTATTATTGGTGCGTCTGTACTTTAATGTATCCTGATTGATTACTGTACATAACGTCATTACTAGTATTCCGTGATGTAATTTTAGGTTTTAATGTTTTATTTTTCATTTATTTATTTTCACCAAAACCAGTGTAGAATTTTAATATCCATTACATGAAAAAAATATTACTTTATCATTTTAATATCAGTACATCCCCACTTTTATGTATCCTGTTTATGTACTAGTATTCCGTGACTCAATTTTAGGTTTAATGTTTTATTTTTAATTTATTTTTAGACAAAATAGTATCGGTTTTTAATATTGGCCATAACATGAAAAGAGTTATCAGCCAGAATTATAATATCGGTGTGTCCCTACTTATGTATCCTGATTATGTAACGTCTAGTATTCTGTGACTCCCGAGCCTGCACCTGTAGTAGGCTGAAATGTCTTGCGTTCGTTAAACTGAGCATTCACACTCTCTCCACTGTAGTTTCCTGTCACATCTCATTTAAAGATGTGAACTAACAGTAAATTCTAAAAATACAAAAGAAAGAAGCTAAACGTTCATGTGGGCCACTGGGACATTTACCATCCAACCTGGTTGATATAATATCCACAAAAAATAAAATCTAATGCCAGCAGGAGCTTTAAAATTTGATTTACTGTGTGTCTGCTGTATCTGAGAAAATGTGGCCGCAGCTTGTCACACTGTATTCTGACAGGAAATCGAGAAAGACGTGCTGGCTGTCGACACATACAGTCAAACCAAAATTTATTCAGATACCTTTAACATTTCATTCATTATTACAGTATATTCACAATAGTTCAAAAAAATGATATATGATGATAAGAATATGACAAGATCTCAGAGTTAAACTGTGCCTGAAAAAATTAATCTTAATTATGTCAGATAACACTTAAGCAAAACATGGTCAGGTCAAAGTGTCTGAGTGATTTTTGGTTCCAAATTTTTATCATCAAATATATATTTTACTGGTAGTCCACTGTATGAAGAATTTTTGGGTATAATATGTCACAGTTTACTTTATTTTGCTATCCGCACTTACATAAATAAACTATAGTGTCCTGCACCCACTAGTAAAAATATATCAAAAATATAAAAAATGTCTGAATAATTTTTGGTTTGACTGTAATTGAAATCAGGTCATCATTTTCTGCTGAAGCAGTGCATTGTGTTTATCAGGACCAAACTCCATCACTCCATCTGATCTACTCTAGACATAAGAGCATCTCTCCATTAAGTATCCTCTGCTGTTAAGTTATACTGCACAGCTTAAGCCAAAGCAAGCGACTAGACTTCAGAAATAAGATTTGCTAGACAATGAAAATAAACCAGTTCCTGTCTCTCTGGTGGTGTAGCACATTTCCTATATCTCTGTTGTGAGACTCTTTTTGTTAAGACTGTTCGTCTCACAGATATGGAGTTTTTGATGACAGAGGCAACTTACAAACTTCTTATAGTTTTATGCATGATACGAGGTAAGAGGGGCTTGTATTTCTATCTACAATGAAAATGTTTAATAGCTTTTAAACTGATCTGGTCATGTGATTATAGTTGTTATTGACATGACATGTTAATGACATAATGACATGACACTGATCTTTTTGCTCTATTTAATAATTTAGTCAAAAATTAATTCAAATTGCAATTCATATGTACAGTGACTTGAATGCACATCTTCTATGATAAGCATGTATTTTATTTCTGTTGAAATGAATGAAGTCAAAAATAACAGAATAATACAATTGTCCTAATTTCATAATAAAGACAGCATCATTAAAAGAATGAATTAATGGGGGGAACATGGTATCAGATAGAAGACCCTGTAAACCCTCATGACTGTGTCAGTTATTAAGTCTCTTAAAATATCAGACTATGTGATTTATCACAAGGCAAGGTTAGTTCAGATTGTAAGATGTCATGTGGTGCAACAAAATTTATGTATGCATAAATAAATAAATAAATAAAATACATTTTAACTTAGAAAATATATTTTAACTATTTTTAAATGACGATTCAATTAAAATATATGCACATATATGCTCACATGCATTCAAGGTATAAGGTAAATATATTACTTTTATTTGATGGTATAAAAAAAAATTATCTTGATGCTTAAAAACAATAAATAAACAAACTTTTAAGCCCCAGAAAGCTAGTAAAGACATCATTAAAGTAATCCAATATAATTTATCATTTTATTTGCAAAATGTTAATCTTCAATGCACGTTCACGCAACAACGTCTGCTCTTGCATCAACACAACATGCATGAGTAGCGGTGGTCTCGTGAACGTACGTTAGATAATATTTCGTAAATAAAGTTGTAAATTATGTTTTGTTTTTGTTTTTTATGCAAACAGAGTACTCACGTCACTTCACAAAACTGAGGTTGAACCATTACTTGGTTGGATTACTTTTATGATGTCTTTATTACCTTTGAAACCTGGCTTGAACATCGTAATTGCCTTGACTGTCTATGGAGGGACAGAAAGCTCTCAGATTTCATCAAAAATATCTTCATTTGTGTCCTGAAGATGAACAAAAGTCTTACAGGTTTGGAACGACATGAGGGTGAGTAATTAATGTTAGAATTTTCATTTTGGGGTGAACTAACCCTTTAAAGGGGAACACGTGTCAATAACTCATCTTTTAGAAACCAATGAACATCTTGTCTAATGATGTAATCTGTGGTTTCATTAGAGAATCTGATTATGACTCATGAATATGGTTTATCAGGAACGTATGGAGTGCTTATACATCATAACGTGTCCGTAACTGCTGTGGAGGGACAGAACGTCAGCCTGCCATGCTATGTGGGAGAGGAGAATGAAATCACAGTTATCCAGCTGGAATGGTTTAAACAGCAAACAGGAAATGAGAAGAATGATCAGAAGATTGTGGTGTTCCATCCTACAATGCCAGAACATTACTTTCAAACCAGTTCTCATCTGAAGACGATGACCAGTTCAAAAACTGGAAAGCTACAGGGCTCTATCCTGACCCTGTATAAAGTTACCATGAAAGACAGTGGAAACTATATTTGTGAAATTACTTCTTATCCTAATGGCTCGATTAAAAGAACTACAAAGCTGCAGGTCACAGGTAAACTGCTCACTGTTAACCTACATTCTCATACACTCAAGTTTAAAAGTGAATAAACAGCATCTGTCTGCTAATTTCAGAGGCTCCAGCATCAGTGAAGATGTCACATCCATGCAGATTCATAAAAGAGGGAGATGAAGTGAAAATAACTTGTTCAGCAAGTCCTCCACCACTCCGTTATAAACTTAGATGGTCAAAGGTGAGTCAGATGGATAAATACACATTTCTATATGCCACAGTCTATACAGCTGTTGTGTTGATCTCATTCTCCTCATCAGGATAAGCTATTTCGGATGGACAGCTTTAATGGAGAGTTCATTTTACCAAACGTTACCAGAAACAACAGCGATCTGTACGTCTGTTTACCTGAATGGGAATCAGTTGTCCAAAATCAGCAAGGTCTCAATACCACAATGGAACTGACTGTGAATTTAACTGTGTTTAAATTGAGAATACAGATCAACCTAAAAAAGGTCTTGAATGAACCTTTATAATTGTCTGTCGAATTAAAGCTCATATAAGTACACAAATCCATATCAAATATATCCTTTTCTTCCAAACAGTTCTTGATGACATTGAGTGTAACACAAGCAGCCCTTTAAACATAATTTCTGGTGAAGATGTGGCGATTTCCTGTATCGCAAAAGCATCTCAGCACTTGCAATATAAGTGGATGAGGGTAAGACTGTGAAATATTAAGAGACTGAAATTTAAAAAGCAGTGTTGCTATAAATTAGGGGTGCAACGGTTCAGATTACTCACGGTTTGGTTTGTATCACGGTTTTAGGCTCACGATTTCGGTACGGTTCGGTACGTGCTATGTTCTGGTAAAAAATTACTACTGTCAAATTAAAATAAAGAAAATAAGAACAAATAATTAAACGGCACAAACAAATACAGTAAAGCAAAGATAAAAATAAATAAAGCTTTTCAGGTTTTTCATGTATCCAGTTTTCAGGTACAGAATTTGAATAAAGAAGCTAATAAAATGTAAAACAACATTGCATGTAATCTTCACTGTATATATTAAATAAAGATCAATCATTATTAATTATTAAGTTACTATTCAGTCATGAGCAATGAGTGATTTCCTTGTCTTTTGTTGTTTGATTAACATTAGAAACACAGTCAGACAGCAGGAATGCAAGGGCTGCTGTCTCTTTAAGACATAATACACGGATCAGTACACTGATAGTGAACACAAGCGTTCTTTCTCGAGTGTTTAAGTTCACTTAAGACGTAACCGACTATGCTTGCTAGGATAGTCCCCAAGACGGGCATGTTGACATAAGTTTGTGTGTATTTGTCCGTTCAAGCACAAGACTTGAAAGAGACCTCAATATTTGAGCGCTGTACATGTGCCTCCGCGTGCGCGCTTTGGATGAGTGCACAAATCTTCTCACAGCGCGCGCGCAAGTTCTTCTTTCGTGCCTTGCACTCGAATGTTTAAATTAGCAAGGCTTAAATGAGTTTAGTTTAAACGCAGATAGCAACGTGTGCTGTTCATGTCTCACCTGCGCTCGCGCGCTATCAACACCCGGGTGATGACGGCGTAAATGACTGGTCAGATAGAGCATACGGCACTAGCATTGAACAAAGTTTAGAGGAAGCCAGAATGCGTATCCATCGACAGAAACATACATTAGCCTAACACTGTCTGTCTGTTTTATTTATTTTATACAAACCATATTATAGATGCGTATGCGTTGTCAGATATGAGATGAACCGCTATGCAAGTGCGTGCCGAACCGGGTGTGCAGAACGGTACGGTTCGATTTTTTTTTTACAGAGAACCGTTTCACCCCTACTATAAATAGACTATTAGTAGTATTTTAACTCGGCTTGTTTAAAATGACAAATCCATGTGATGATTTTTAGGGTGACACAACACTGTCTCTCTCAGACACTTTGTCTCTGACTTCCATGACATCTAACCAGTCAGGAACATACAAACTGACAGCTGTCTTTCAGAACAACCAGCTCCAGAAAGACATAGAGTTTTCTATCCATGTTCTCTCAAAGCAAAGTGAAGGTAAGAAAAAGTGTTTTTTATTTATTTATTTATTTATTTTTGTAATAGTGATCATAGGGCACTTTAAAATTCCTCTGTAAAAAAGAACAGTTTTTTTTAACTGGGAATATATAATGATAGTCGTTATAAATATTATATTAAGACAAAGTCTCAGTTTGCCCAAAGCAGATGCACACTACAGTGCAAACAATAGCACTGAAGCCCTTGGGAATTAACTATACATTATGGAACAGAGGTTAATTGATCCTCTGATTTCCCTCTGTTGAAGCTCTCTGGGACTTATTGTTTTAGGAAAGGCTGATGGGGTGTTTCCGTATGTGTTGGTCAGGTTTTGCCTACTTCATTCTGGATTTATGACTGATCTGAAATTAATATTTTGCATTGGCTTAGGAATTATAAAACACATTGTTTCAAATGTGTTTCAAAGAATATATAGGAAATGGTATCAGATAGAAGACCCTGTAAACCCTTATGACTGTGTCAGTTATTAAGTCTCTTAAAATATCAGACTATGTGATTTATCACAAGGCAAGGTTAGTTCAGGTTGTAAGATGTCATGTGGTGCAACAAAATTTATGTATGCATAAATAAATAAACATTTTAACTTAGAAAATATATTTTAACTATTTTTAAATGACGATTCAATTAAAATATGCTCACTCACATGCATTCAAGGTATAAGGTAAATTATATATATTACTTTTATTTGATGGTTAAAAAAAACTAAAAAAAACTTGCTTAATGCTTAAAAACAATAAATAAACTTTTAAGCCCCAGAAAGCTAGTAAAGACATCATTAAAGTAATCCAATATAATTTATCATTTTATTTACAAAATGTTAATCTTCAATGCACGTTCACGCAACAACGTCTGCTCTTGCATCAACACAACATGCATGGGTAGCGGTGGTCTCGTGAACGTACGTTAGATAATATTTCGTAAATAAAGTTGTAAATTATGTTTTGTTTTTGTTTTTTATGCAAACAGAGTACTCGCGTCACTTCACAAAACTGAGGTTGAACCATTACTTGGTTGGATTACTTTTATGATGTCTTTATTACCTTTGAAACCTGGCTTGAACATCGTAATTGCCTTGACTGTCTATGGAGGGACAGAAAGCTCTCAGATTTCATCAAAAATATCTTCATTTGTGTTCTGAAGATGAACAAAAGTCTTGGAACGACATGAGGGTGGTTTGGAACGACATGAGGGTGAGTAATTAATGATAGAATTTTCATTTTGGGGTGAACTAACCCTTTAAAGGGGAACACGTGTCAATAACTCATCTTTTAGAAACCAATGAACATCTTGTCTAATGATGTAATCTGTGGTTTCATGAAAGAATCTGATTATGACTCATGAAAATGGTTTATCAGGAACGTATGGAGTGCTTATACATCATAACGTGTCCGTAACTGCTGTGGAGGGACAGAACGTCAGCCTGCCATGCTATGTGGGAGAGGAGAATGAAATCACAGTTATCCAGCTGGAATGGTTTAAACAGCAAACAGGAAATGAGAAGAATGATCAGAAGATTGTGGTGTTCCATCCTACAATGCCAGAACATTACTTTCAACCCGGTTCTCATCTGAAGACGATGACCAGTTCAAAAACTGGAAAGCTACAGGGCTCTATCCTGACCCTGTATAAAGTTATCATGAAAGACAGTGGAAACTATATTTGTGAAATTACTTCTTATCCTAATGGCTCGATTAAAAGAACTACAAAGCTGCAGGTCACAGGTAAACTGCTCACTGTTAACCTACATTCTCATACACTCAAGTTTAAAAGTGAATAAACAGCATCTGTCTGCTAATTTCAGAGGCTCCAGCATCAGTGAAGATGTCACATCCATACAGATTCATAAAAGAGGGAGAGGAAGTGAAAATAACTTGTTCAGCAAGTCCTCCACCACTCCGTTATAAACTTAGACGATCAAAGGTGAGTCAGATGGAAAAATACACATTTCTATATGCCACAGTCTATATAGCTGTTGTGTTGATCTCATACTCCTCATCAGGACAAGCTATTTCGGATGGAAAGCTTTAATGGAGAGTTCATTTTACCAAACGTTACCAGAAACAACAGTGATCTGTACGTCTGTTTACCTGAATGGGAATCAGTTGTCCAAAATCAGCAAGGTCTCAATACCACAATGGAACTGACTGTGAATTGTGAGTGTTTGAACTGAGAATACAGATCAACCCTAAAAATGAATCTTTATAATTGTTTGTTGAATTAAAGCTCATATAAGTATACAAATCCATATCAAATATATCCTTTTCTTCTAAACAGTTCTTGATGACATTGAGTGTAACACAAGCAGCCCTTTAAACATAATTTCTGGTGAAGATGTGGCGATTTCTTGTATCGCAAAAGCATCTCAGTACTTGCAATATAAGTGGATGAGGGTAAGACTGTGAAATATTAAGAGATTGAAGTTAAATATTTAAGCAGTATTGCTTTAAATACATAATTTGTAGTGTATTAAATTGTTTAAAATGACAAATCCATGTGATGATTTTTAGGGTGACACAACACTGTCTCTCTCAGACACTTTGTCTAAGATAAAGTTGTTGTTGTTTTTTTTGCTTTTTGTTTTTTCCATAGGGCACTTTAAAATACCTTTGTAAAAAAGAACAGCTTTTTAACTGGGAATATACACTGCCCGGCCAAAAAAAAGTCACTGTTTGGATTTTAATAGGCAAATACTTAAGAGTCTATGGATGGATCATTATTACAGTGATTATTATTTTTCTAGCATGTTATATGTTTGGCAACGGTTCTTTTAACCCTTAAAGATGGAGTGTCTAGCTTTTCATTTCTTAAACAACCATGTATTAAGATGCATCATGGCGATATTATAGGATGACAATGTCAATATTCATCAGGCTCAAACTGTGAAAGAATTGTTGGGAGGGAGCATGAAGAATCATTTTCACACATGAATTGGCACTGACCTTAACCTCAGTGTGATTTTGGGATGTGCTGGAGGAGACTTTACAGAGTGCTCACCTCTTGCATTGTCAATACAAGATCTTGACCAAAAAATGATGCACCTCTTGATGGAAATAAATGTTGTGATGTTATTTCCATCAAGAGGTGCATCATTTTTTGGTCAAGATCTTGTTGTGCTAAAAATGTGCTACTCAAGGACAGATCAGTAAACTGTTCGTGATCCAGCTTACAGTCTCCAGAGTGATACTGGATACAGCAGTAATGACGGTGAGAGCACTTTATTACAGTTCATCGGAGTTGATTACGGATATAAATCTCATGCCCGAAAAGGCCTAAGGTCTTTATATATTTGTTTACTGTTAGTTGTAACAAGTGTTTCTGTGTAATCCGCGATGTATGTTGATGATAATGCAAGGGAGAGAGAGTTTATGGATAATATTTTAATGCACATGCACTGTTTTATTAAGCTCTTACAGAGATTTTCTAGAGTGAAAACAGATGCTTCATCTTTTGTGTGAAGTACAATAAACGTCATAAAACTCATTGGTAAAGTCGAATGGGGTCCGGTACAACAGGATTGTACTAATATATTGGATAAAAACAAGAAGACAATATAAGTTATAACCATAATTGAACTAAACTATACCTGTTCTATCTCCATGCAGCATATATTTGCAGTTTCTAAAATTATAGTGCATCCTGACTGACTCCTTGCACTGGAGAATCAGCTCTTGAAGCTCCGCCCTCTCAGGCCGAGCGCAGCAGCTCATTTGCATTTAAAGGGCACACACTGAAACGGCATGTTTTTGCTCACCCCCGAAAAGAGGCGATTTTAACATGCTATAAAAAATTATCTGTGGGGTACTTTGAGCTAAAACTTCACACACTCTGGGGACATCAGAGACTTATTTTACATCTTGTAAAATGGGGCATAATAGGTCCCCTTTAAGTATTTGCCTATTAAAATCCAAACAGCGACTTTTTTTTGGCCAGGCAGTGTATAATGATAGTCATTATAAATATTATATTAAAACAAAGTCTCAGTTTGCCCAAAGCAGATGCACACTACAATGCAAACAATAGCACTGAAGCCCTTGGGAGCTAACTATACATTTTGGAACAGAGGTTAATTGATCCTCTGATTTCCCTCTGTTGAAGCTCTCTGGGACTTGTTTAGGAAAGGCTGTTTGGGTGTTTCTGTGTGTGTTGGTCAGGTTTTGCCTACTTTGTGGGAATTAAATGTTCATTCTGTATTTGTGACTGATCTGAAATCAACATTTTGCATTGGTTTAGGAATTATAAAAACATTGTTTCAAATAATGTGTTTAATTTTTTCTAAACGATTCAAATAGCAGAACAGAACTCTCTGTTTAGAACAATTCTTATTTAATACTGCAGTTTCGCAGAATCATATAATCAGTTAAAATAACTGCATTTAATGCTTATAGTAATAGTGTGTCTGTATTGTACATTCAGTTAGGTGCTTAAATTTAATTGTTGTGAATCTCTGAATCTTTGGACATTACACTGGACAGAACACTTTGTGTCTTCAGTTCATGACTCCTACTTTTAATTTTACATACTGGTTTCTAGCCAGATTACTTGTGTACCTGATAGAAAACATTTGATGAGCAGTGCAGGATTCAAAGCCAAACCCTTTAATATGAGTGGTGAACATGGGAAGGGTTTTTTTCCACAAATGGTATGGCATGTCACATGTATGGCATGTTTACATTTTTAAGGTGACAAAGTGTTTAAAAAGTGTTACAATTCAAAGTGAACCATGCTGTAATATCTTTCTTACTGTCTCATAGGTTCTGTTTCCAGTTTCCATACTGTCTTTTGTATGAAAGTCCTGTGACAGCCAATCAGTGGCAACCACAAGATGCCAGTTATCCACAATTAAACCACAATTATGCCAGTTATCTTCATTTGAGTTGTACCAACCTCACTATCATTTGGATTCAGCCTTCGAAGATTTTAGATGACCCCCAACACCTTTGAAGAGATGACGACAACCAATGCAAGGACTTCAGATGACACTAACTCTGAATCAACATGCAAAATTATCTATATCTATAATTACCTAAAATTATATTATAATCATTATTGTCACAATATGTAATCATTGCCTTAACATGTTTCTGCTTAACTGAATAATGTTAACTAACCATACATCTATTATCACTTCTAAGAACCATACATTTCTGCTATATGGACATTACATTGACAGTCATTTCTGACAGATTTCTCTTCATAATTATGGATTTTATGTAATGCTGCTTTGAAGCTATATATATTGTTAAACGTGCTTTTTTGTGTGATTTTGCTTCAACACCTGTTAACTATACATACATTTGTTGATCATTCCCTTAAATAAATATTCTGGATAATTCACTGCATCCTATCTGTGTGTCACTAATTTGAAACTGAACTTGCATATGAATGTCATTAAAAATAATAGGCTATTATTTAATCACATTTGTTTTTCATGAAGGTAGGCTTTTTAACATTTATCATATATGCCCATACAATGTACATAATCATCTATAGGCGAGGCAAAATGCTTGCAATATACAGTGGTGGACGAAGTACACAAATCAAGTATTTGACTAAAAGTACAGATACGTATAATAAAATATTACTCAAAAGTGAAAGTATTTAGTGCTCCTTTTCAATTTTACTTGAGTGAAAGTACAAAAGTACTTGATTTTTAATGTACTTAAGTAAAAAAAAGTACTGATTGATGAATGTTTATGTTGTAATTTTATATAGGCCACTTATATAATTTAATTTAATTTTATATATTTTATATAATCCTATTGATCAAAATAATTATGAATGATTATGAACTGTCAAATAGCCAGCAGGGCCAGCACTAGTCAGTATGGATGGAAGATTAGTGGATGCATATACATAATATGTAATGTGTGTTGACAAACAGTATAAAAACAGACAAAACATATAGGGCTAAATACATAACATTTTAAGAAATTGCTACAGCAGCGGGGAAGATGAACGTGCATGTTATTTTATTTTTAACGCATGCATGCGTTATTTTAATTGGTGTTAGAGTTGCACGATTCTGGATAAAATGAGAATCAAGATTTTCTTTTTCTTTCTTTCAAATATAAATCATGATTCTCCAATGATTCTGAATAGACAACAAAATTGTGTATAATTATTTACTAGAGGACAAAATATTAATTGCTGCAGTCTATTTAAAAATATTTAATTAATTTATTTAATAAAATGGGTTTGAATGAATGTTTATGTGATTTTTGAACCGATTTAACAGGATGAAAAGGAAAAGAATCAGTTCGTGCACGAATCGGACACTGCTTTTGTGTCTCTGAGCATGTGAAGATTTCTTCATTTTAAAATAAGGAGTAATGATATGTTTTATGAAATGTAGTGGAGTAAAAAGTACGATTTTATGTAGTGAAGTAAAAGTAAAAGTTGCTCAAAATAAAAATACTCGAGTAAAGTACAGATACGTGAAAAATGTACTTAAGTACAGTAACGAAGTAAAAATACCTACTTCGTTACTGTCCACCACAATATAACAATAGGCCAGATGACACACTCACACTTTTTTGAAAGCGGGATGCCTATGTCAATGTTTCATTACATCCTAATAAATAAAAAAAAATGTCTGTTTATTTATTCATTGACCCTGGGATACTGACATTACAGTCAATTGAATAATCTAAGATTAGTGGTCTCTTATCTGAAGACTCAATCAGGTAACAAAAAATCTCAGGAAACGACACCTCTGGCCATTCCGTTGGGTCATTTGTCCAGTCACAGATACTGTACGGACAATCTGACCCAATACGGCTCAGTTTTTCTATATATCTTGCTCTGTCGAGAGGCAGAAGTGATTCTACGTAAACCATACAGGGTTAATGCCATGCTTTTCCAGTCCAGGAGTAAGGATTGTTTTCCCCCATGCCAACTCCGCCCCACGTCACGCCCCCAGTTATGACATATTGAAACGAATGAAAACAAAATAATGCTGGCGTGGTCTGTGAGACGTCTGATACATTAGAACAGTGACAGTGAAACAACAAAGTCAAAATATAGCTGCAAGCAGCAATTTTCGGGGTTCAAGCGCATTAAGGCCTTTAAGCACATGCGTAAAAAGGTATTATGTTTTATTTAGCAAGCATGTAACCACTTAGATCATAGATGGAAAGGACCATTTACAGCCAATACAGACAGTTTACTATAGGAAATATATGATTTTAAAGCTTTTTAACAGTTATAGCGTCACCTATGGTTCGATCTCCATAAAAGTTGGGATGCTTCTTTAGAGTCATATGCTGAACGTGCTCACCTATTTTCGTGAAGTTCAGAGTTTTCATTTAGGAGTTATAGGCTTTTGTGTGCACTTGGCCACGCCCCTTTTCTAAATTACCCTGTTATAGCTACCCAACTTTTTTCGATATTTATTGACCTAGAGAGTCCCGAGAATTGCGCTGCAGTGGTTTTTTCGAGGTTGAGCCAAAAAAACAAGACTAGTTTGCCAAAGTTGGTTTTTGAAATAATCTCCAATATTTAACGAAAGATTTGATGGACAGAGGTGGGCCTAGAGGCAAAGTTGCTCAGAATGAGGAGTTCTACCATGTGGTACGAGGTCATGGGCGTGTGCAAAAAAAAAAAAAAAAATTGCACGATACACAATCCTTTACGCACGTGAAAAACGCGAAGGCTCGTTTACGGGAATTTAACATATTTTATTTAGGTTTAAGAGGCATAATAAATAAATAAAGAAACAATCAGTGAATAGATTAAAAAGGCTGTGAGATGGGATGGATAAAAATGTTTAATGTTACATAGACTATCCTTTTATCATTATTATTGATAACAAACTTCATTCGAATGCTGTCTAGGCAACATTGTGCGCAATACAATATGCAATATATTAATATAATCATTTTATAATTCCACACTTTTTCTTAATTAAAATAAATATTATTATAGCCTTATCCGTTTCTGATAATTCTAGGTTGCTATGGTTGCACAGGTTGTTTACACATTTAACTCGTGGCCATGAGAAATGGATGTTGTTCCCTCAAGTTGTGGCCACAAGAAAAATATATTGTTCCCTCACCATATGATCACCATATGATCATATGAAGAGTACAGAACATACCGGGCAAACTTAGACGGTTGCCCGACAGTCAATCATCGGCTTGGTGTGTTCCAGGATTTAAACTAATGATTTGACTGAATAATTGATTGACTGACTCGTTATAACAATGATTTGCCGCCACCTACTGCCAGTTTTAGTTTCAGGTTTTTTTTTCTTTTCCATTTCATTTTTCTGTATTTATATCTCGTGCCTGCGGCTGATAAAATCATACCTGCGGTCCACCATGCTGCAAGAATCACTGTCCACACTTGCCCAGATGTCAAGTGAACATAACGTTATGAGATCACTTGATAATAGGTAACTTGATAATAGGTAAATAGGTAGATTTTGCATCATCGGAAAGCCACGTTCTAAACGTCAAAATCGAAGTAAGTGTAAAATAGCTTATTTCTTCTTGATGTAGCTCATTCACAAGTTCGCACTTACAAATAAGTCAGATAAAATAAATTGTATGTGTATTTGGCATGCTGTCCAAGAAGAGGGCTCCAAGCTCGGTATTTGGCCGATATTGGCTCCGCCCATATTCCTGGCTGTGGTAGAAACAAGCCAAGAGTGAGTCGGGGTGGTGGAGGGATGCTGAAAACTGTCGAGGAATGTAGGTGAGTCAACTGTGAATAAATAGGCTTCCTCTCATGCTGATAGGATAGACGTGGTAATTGCTGATGACGAGCTGATTGGATAGATCATTTGCATGTGCTCCTCCCGAACTTTGTTAATAAAACATAATTTCACGAGTTCACACTTATAAATCAGTCAGATAGAATAAATGGTATGCGAATTTGGCGTGTTGTCCGAGAAGAGGGTTCCAAGAAATGGAGAAAAGTGGAGAAATTTTAGCCAGAAAACTGAGCTCCTGCGGGAGCATGAAGGAACATCACTTCTGCGGCAGTGAAGGAAATTTTCCAAAGAAACTGAGCTCCTGTGGGAGCAGAGGGAACATCACTGCTGCGGCAGTGGAGAAAATTTCCCAAAAAAACAGAGCTCCTGCAGGAGTGGAGGGAACATCACTGCTGCAGCAGTGAAGAAATTTTTTAAAGAAACTGAGCTCCTGCAGGAGTGTAAAATTTTCCAGAGAAATCTGAGCTCCTGCGGGAGCATGACGAAACATCACTCCTGCGGCAGTGGAGAAAATTTTCAAAGAAAATGAGCTCCTGCGGGGGCATGAGGGAACATCACTGCTGCAGCAGTGTAAAATTCTCCAGAGAAAATGAGTTAAACTAAAATTTTCCAGAAACGTGTGACAGGACAACTAAAGTCATCTGAAAAAAGTGGGTCAGATGGGAGTTTAGCCTGCGAGCTTCCGAAATGCAGGTAAGAGGGAATGGTATGGTTGAACTGGTGATGGGACATTGAAAATGTTGATGAAATAGTCTTTTTTCATTTGATCTGTCTTGCTTTGCTTTATGAAGTGTAAGAGATGGTTTCGTCCAAACAAAAAGGAGTAGCAAATCTAGGCTCCTGCTGGAGGCAGTGTGGTACACAAATGGCTGATCATGTACATATATACTGGGCTTGCCCAGTTTTGAAACTGTATTGGTCAGAAATACACACAAGTATAGAGGAAATCTCAGAGATTGAGATTAGGGAAACAGGTTATATGCTATATATGTTGATAATATACCAGATTCAGTTAATAATAGGAATAAATATTTACTGAGAATACTAGTAGCAGCAGCAGCAAAAAAAAAAAAAAAAATACGATTACTCATTTATGGCTCCAACATTTTCCCCCAACGAGAACCCAGTGGGAACAAACTGTCACAGAATTTTATAAAATAGAAAGAAAGACTGACATTTAAGTTGAGATTACAAGAAAATGGGCCACACATATATCAAAACAGAGAAAAGGGTAAAAATGTGTAATAGGAATACTTATGCATAATAGGAATAAATATGCATACATGTAACCACTATAAGAGAATATTACTTCAAGCTGCATAAAACTATGGCTATGGACATGAGTGTATTTGTGTATGTATGTATGTCTACGTATGTGCGTCTATAAGCCCGTATATGAATATGTGTTTACAGGATAACCTGTTGACTTCTTTTTACTCAAGGATCTCTTGTACTAGCCAATTAAGGAAACAGGTTTTCTTTTCTTTTTTTTAAGCGTTACATTTTGAAAGAATTTCCATGTAAATACCCATGAAGTTGTGTTGACTGTGTGTTATTGTTTGTCTTAGTTCTGAAAAGTTATATAAAAAAAAAATATATAAAAAAAAAAAAGAAGCTTGTCATGATGGTGAGTTCACGTAGTCAAGAACCAACGGCCTTGGTAAAATCCCCCAAATCTGATGGAAGGAGCTGCGTTGGTAAACAGTTGAATATCCACAGGGAGAGAAATCAGATTGTTATAGAAAAAGGACAGACCATTCCATTGTTTAAGGAAGGTTATCCATAAGCTGAGCTCATTGCAGCGTGAACTAGTTAAAGAGATTTGGTCTTCTAGCACGTGAACTGAAGACGCGAGGGAGAGGAGATGCGAGATGAAAGGGCGGCTTTGCGGGATTATGTGCATAGCGAAGTTTAAGTGGCCGAGTAAAAATAGCAGCTCGCGTTTAGAACAGTTTGGACTGTATATGAGGGTGTAGTCTCATGTAGCCAGACCTTCAGACTGACAGCAGAAGGTCTGGACTCTATTGCAGCTTTCATTGGCCAAGGGCAACCCAAGAGGACATTTGACTGACATGTAACGCAACCAATCACAGTTCGTTTTGTTCTGCGTCATGTTTAGGGGCGTAAAAATGTAAAGTCGATGTCCCTGCAATAACAGACCGGCGTGCATCTAATAAATTATTCATTCAAGATTCACTCATTGTCACAGTTGTAAAAACAACGGCGTTCTTCTTCCTCTAGGGGGTTTGGTGTCACGGCATTTGTTTTCAGGCGGACCGTTAAAGCACGTGACATACGTTTCCCAGACATACTGTAGAATTCAACCAACCAGATGATGACTTGAAGTGTTTCTAGTTAAGTGTGCCATAGTGTGTTTCTGATACAGAAACATTCAAAAGGTGGAATGTTAAAAGGGCTGTGTTGTCCACTGTGTCAGGCTCAGCCAAAGCAGACTGGAGATTATCACAAATAATGCTCTGTGTGGGGAGATTTTCCATACCGGGTTTGAAACTGTGCTCGAGCCCCAACAGTAGATAGTTAGTAAAGGTATTGTCAGGGTGGTGGGACAATTCTGCAGACAAATGAGAAATATTCACAGTCGACAAGTAATTTTTGAAATATTTTGACAGGGCATATTGTGCGGGCATGAGCGCTGCCACAATAATTACAAATGTACATGAATCGGCACCGCTGTCTTGTGCACCTCCCTGCGTTGAAATTGTTGCAGACTTGGTTACTGGAAGAGAAAGAATTTCTCTTTTTGAAATCTGTAGCTGAGGAATTGAAGTTGGTGTTTGCTGGCTGTGAGATGTAACTTGTTGATTTCGCCTGTGATGATTCTGGGCAGGGGGGAATTTAAGTGTTTATCAGAGGACAAACTGGTGGAGTGAGCGACTGATCTGCAGACAGCGCATGTCATGTTACGGCAGACCAGGAACACTCTGTTGTGTAATTTCATGTCTAAAGCACCCCAGTAAGGGCACTGATTCCACTGGGCTACACAGACGGCGCGTTTGGCTGAGAACAGCTTGTGATATGTGTAAAAGTGAGTTCCTCCGTAAGCGCGAGTTCTGCGATTATCACAAGATAATCATTCAGTTCTCGTCTCCTGTGGGGAAGTGCAGCGCAAATGATTTCTGTGTAACAAAGAGTACATCCACTATATAATTTCATATCATATTTGTTTGACTTCTGCGTAATGACTTTATGTAAGTGCTTTATGTAATTTCTTATCTGTTGAATGCGGTATGAGGTATAGTTCACAGAATGAAGACGATCAATAGCCAACTTTCTTTAATAAACACAACGATAATATATAGATTAAGGCACAGAGAAGGATGACATAAACTACCCACATTACAGATGAGAACTGACAATGAACTGAATGAGACAGGGAGTCTAAATAGACAGTGAAACTTAATGACAGACAGCCGAACGTAATCTAACCGAGGAGACTAACTAGAAGGTAATTAAGACTAGTATGAACTGAAGTACATGAAACAAACACACAAGCATGAAACTAACACAAAACACAACATAAAGTAAAAGTCCAGCTGTGGAGGGAGGTAGGGGGTTTAGGAGGAGGGAGAGGAAAAGCAGAAGATGGGCAGGAGACAGGAGGAAACCACAGCGAAACCTGGGTGACAAGAGATGAAGTTGGAGCTGGATGGACGAAGAAACCCGGTGGAGCCTTAGTGATGGCGGACCACAGCGGAGCTGATGGAGCACAGAGCCAAGGCAGATCCGAAGGTCTGACAGATTGAGGTAGAGAACTGGGCCTGGAGGCCTGAGGTGTAGCCAGGGGATCCGCATCACAGAGTTGCACTGGTGTTGAAAGAGCCCGAGGTGGAGCCAACGAGCTGGCAGGGATCAGCGGCGAGGGCAAAGTTGAGGAGCTATGAGACACCAGTGGGGCAGGTAAATCCAGGGAATATGATGGAAGCAGAGATGATGGTGACAATGGGGTGGGCAGGATATTGGGTGGGATCGTATCATCCATGATAGAGAGTGTAGTTGGCTGTAGAGGGATGAGCTCTGTGGCGAAATTGATGAGCCAGCGCTCCTCAACTGGCTCATCTGAGAACCTGACACCTCGCTGGATCGGCTCCAGCCTCGGGATGGGTGCGGCGACCTGCTCAGGCTCCGGGGTGTACCCTGTGGCTGCACTAACTCCGGGCATGGAGAGGGCTCAAGCTCGTGGTCCGTGGCGGATGCTGGCTCAGGTTCAGACTCCGTGGCGGGCACGGGCGTCATCACTGAATCCTCCAGTGACCGGACGTTCTTTGAAAAGCAGTCCTCATAATCCATTTTGGGTTGGGTCTTCTGTAACGCTAAGCCGTTGAAGGAAGATGAGGAACAGAGGATACTATTGAAAATAGAGTTTACTGGTGACTCACATGAAGAACAGCATGACATCCAATAATAACTGACAAAGGACTGAAGAGAACAAGGGAGTATAAATACACAGGGTAAATAAGGGAACTAAACAGGCACAGGTGGAGGAAGATGAACTAATCAGGGACTAATGAGAACAGGTGCGGACATGACAGAACATAATTGTGACATTATCGCCTTTAATGAAAGTGGAATATTAATGTAAATGTGTAGGCTATATCAAAATGAAAACAGAGTTTAAATTTAACAGAGCTTTATTACTTTACTCACTACAGTAAAAGAGTTCGTACGCATGGTCTAGAGTTTCCGTACCGTGCGCACGCACATATTTACGGCAAGTTTATTTTATATAAATAACCGATATGTGGGTGGAAAATTACGTACGCATATTTCTACACCCACTTTGTGTGTACACAACAGTTATAAATGAGGCCCCAGATCCAGCCAGAGGAAGAAAAATAGTTACCTCTGTTATAACAAAGAAAAACATCACCACTACTGTGACATCATCAAAAGGTACAACATACACAAATTATTCTTTTGAATGTCAACATGAAATCAAAACTGACCATATTTACTTTTTAATACACACACTCCTGGATTGTTATTCCAAAGAAAAATGCTTTTTTAATCTTTTCTCAAAATGTAAGAACTTGCTCTGCCCCTAGAAAAAATTTTCTGATGATGTGACATACGTTGTGCAGTCTTGTGATGAGCGCCTTCGTAAAGCTTTGAAACATAAGGGCCCTGTACCAAATGGCACACTTTAAATGTACTTATGGTCTTATGGACTTACAATGGCTGCTGTGTGCACATGTCCGTTAAGTCCACAAGACTGTAGGGTGTCCCATTTGTGATTTTAGGTTTCAGAAGGATGCTCGCGAGCACCCACTTTGTGGTCGATATGCGCCCTCGATGTGCACTTATGCTGAGCCCGCTCTGGTGCGAGCTTTGCAGAAGACTTCTTCCTGACAGTCAAAGCACCGTTACGTCACAAAGTGCGAACTCGTATGAAGACCGCAAGTGTTTAGGGTACCATTTGGGACAGGACCTTACATTTCGAAGAACACCAGCAAAGAACACACATTTTACAGAACCTTCATATTTAATTGTATTTAATTAGCCTGTTTGCAGATTACATTTAATGGATAATACTTTCATAAAAAACAATTGGTTTTTAAAAAGGTACGTTTTTGTTGCATTTACACAGTACCAGAAGGTGGCGCAAGTCTGTGGTGTTCTGAGCGCTTTGAAACAGTGAATCATTTTGCGAAGCAGTTGGTTCAAATCATTCAGAGTTTCAAAAAGCTTAATTTCCCCCCATCACTACTGTTGTTACAGGTAACATATTAAACATATTAAAACTGGTTAATGTTCATTGAAATGTTATGGGAATAACAGCAAGTAATGAGCGATTTAAAAAAGAAGCTTTACCACATCGAGATTCTCTCTGGGGTGAAATTGATCTTCAGGATCCCTGTCGCGTTCAAACAGGCCACTATCAAACAGTCCACAATCAACCGCCTCAGTTCTGGCATTCAGGCTTGAGTCCATTCTGGAACGGAATGCTAACTTTTCACAAATAGGTATGGAATCAAAATCTGATTCCCCGTGGAATTTCCCTGCATCTCGCTATGAGGGTAGGATTAAAGATTAGATGTGGCCATGTGGGGGGTGGATTTTAAAAGATAAGGACCACTCAGGTTGCAGCCTTCCCATGAATGGACCAATAAGAAGCAGGGCAGGGGAGTCAAAATTTCACAGGGAGTAAGATTTCGGTACAACACAGAATTCTGACCACCCCCCTGCCAAATTATTACCCCACTAAATCCCCAGTATAGGTGGGTTTAGGACTAGATGTGGGGGTGGAGTTAGGATAAGGCAATCAGGTAGTGCCTGCATTCAATGAGGGGGGTAATAATTTGGCAGGGAGGCGAAATTAGGTACAACAACGGAAATGCATCACATACATCCAGCAATCATCCTATGGATTAAGTTTAAGTTAAATCAAATCAAATTTAAATCATTTCTTTTTTTTAAATCACATTACAAACGTCACATGCTTCAAAAGTTTTTTATATAAATTCTATTAAAATCAAGTAATCAGTCATGTATTGGGCTATAACGGGAATATTCTCACTGAATACTGTTTTAATTTGTTTCATGCATCATATTAAAGAATTACAATTGGTCGCTAATGTTTTATGTTGATTTTAAACAAATTTAATACATGCAATAAAGTCATCTGATGTTTGTAACTGGAAACCACACCTGGAGATGCACATATAAGACACTGTCTGATTTAAAGTGCGTGATCTATGATTGATATCAATGTGTTGTTTTCAAACAGACATGCACATAACAGTATAAACAGGATATGAATTTGGGCCAAGACTTGAGCTAATCATGAAACTATTATTGGTTGACTTTTTCTTGCGTATCACATGAAGAGTCAAAAAGCACAGCATATATCATTGTTCCGATTGTGTTGCTGTTGCTCATGTTGACTGCGCTTCTATACAAAAGATACCAGAACCAAAAAAAAGTGAGACACACCAAAATCATCAACGCATTCACTGTCCTTTTATATAATTGCATCCCACACATTTATTTTGTGCATGACTGCCTGATTATTATTCATATGATTTTATTTATCAAATTATTGGGTAACACTTTACAATAAGGTTCATTAGTTAACATTAGTTAACTACATTAGTTAACATGAACTAATAATGAACTGCACTTCTACAGCATTTATTAATCTTTGTTAATGTTAATTTCAGCATTTACTAATACATTATAAAAATCCTGTTAACATTAGTTAATGCACTTTGAACTAACATGAACAAACAATAAACAACTGTATTTTCATTAACTAACGTTAATGAAGATTAGTAAATACAGTAACAAATGTATTGCTCATGGTTAGTTCATGTTAGTTAATACATTAACTAATGTTTAACTAATGAACCTTATTGTAAAGTGTTACCAATTATTCATTAAAATGATGCAGACTGCATTTATGATATTCAGCCTCACTGAATTTGCCCCAGAGTCTTTGCCTCTGAGGCACAAACACACACAAGTGGCACGCACACAAACACACACATACGCACAACGTGTACTTTTTAGAGGTTTTGTATATGGATTACATCAGACACTTACTCAATTTCAGAATCAAATGCTTTGTTGACTGAATCCCATGATATAAGAAGATATTTTATTCCTTTGGCAGAATACAAAATCTCAAATGCGTGTTCTTTCGACAGGCAAATATTACAGACGACAGACGCTCTTGACCTTTGCAAGTAATTTGACTTGAGGACATCAGACCCCTTATACAGATCAAATAATTTCCTATTCTATCTTCTCTGTGTACTCTGTATCATTCGCTTGTCTCTCTAAATACTACATTTCTATGTAAGTATGTGTGCCCTCAGTACACTGTGTATCACATTTCCTCCATAATCACCAAGATGGTGCTTTGATTTTATATTTTACAGCTTATATTTCCCCATGCTGCTATCAGCTGCTACATTCTTGGATCTATTAACATCCCTTATATTCTGTCCAGAGATGCAACAAAAAGAATCCAATAGAGCAATCAATTACCTCTCTTTTTACAGCACTCATTGCTTCATTATTATTTGACAGAATGTGATTTTGATCTTATTCTACAAGACAATGATAATGAGCTTCAGACCCCAGAGGCCACGAGGAATGGAAATGGCACATGTAAATGTTCTCTGAGTAACAGGTAGTCAGTTCAAAAGTGTGAGACATTTGTGAGTTAACTCTAAGATCTCTCTGCTCTTCTTAAGTCACTGATGCTTGTAAAAAAAAAATGTTTCCTAAAAATAGGGATGCTGCATGATATGGTACCATACCAGTTATCGGCCAAAACATTTTAGGTTATTGATTCATATTGATTCATATTTTATATTTAGATTACTTCTGCAGTCATCTAACCATCAGGAGAGGTGTGGTAGCCAACACACGAAAAAGACCAAAAGGTAATCCAAACAATAAACAGTCTTTGTTTATAAAACCACAAACATAGGAGTTCGCTGGAGATGTACGGAAGTAACTCAGACCACACATAAAGAAGATGAGAACCAACAAACACAACTGAAAACTTAGGGCTGGGCAAACAAGGGAACTAAATGAGACACAGTTGACTCTAATCAGTAACTATGGAAACTAACCAGGGTAAATCAGAGACTAAACTAAGAGGCCATTTACACTTCACAGTTTCATTTTTATGTGTTTTGACTATTCATTTACACGACAACAGGTTTTGAGGGCCTCAAAATGCAAACTTCTAAAAATGGGTGTCAAAGTGAAAATTTTGGAAAAAGATACCATTATCATCTCCGTGTAAAATACAAAGACGTGAATTTGTGATAATGGTGAGGTCATGCACATGTGTATTATGTGTTTAGTTTATAGGTGTGTATAGTTTTCTTTACAAAGGGCCTGTTTACACCTGGTATCTTCATGCGTTTTCTCTGATTTATCAAAACAATTTTTTACACTTGGCCACATAAATGTGTCTCCGCAAAACGGATATAAATCCGATCTTCAGTTCCCGCGCTATATGCAGATTTAATCGAGTTCACGTCATCAAAAGCAACAAATATGAGCTGCATTTTATTGATCATCAGCTATTTTCAAAATCAAAGACCGCAATAGGAGAGAGCACGGCGACAGCACTGGTAAGATCAATTAGTCTCATTACTTTTAATTTAGATAATTGTGTGTTGAGCGTCTGCGACTTACTTTCCGTTTCATATTAGGCAGTTTGTGCATCAGCTTGCTTAAGAGATACTCAGCTGCTCCTCTGTGCCATCGCGTGATGCAGTAGCACTGTCATATCTGGCTATAACATGTTATTTAGCCTATAACATGCTCTCACACATTTATTTGTTAGTATTTTTGGGAGAAGTATGTGGTTTCAACAACCAGATGCATTTAGACCTGTTCAGTTTTGACTGGAATGCGGCCCAGACCACCTCCTGAAGTGGTTTGAGCGATCAGATTTAAATCCGTCTCTAATGCGTTTCGGAGAGCATTTAGACCTGATCTTTACACAATCGGATAGCCATCCGATCAGAGAAAACGCATGAAGTGACCAGGTGTAAACAGGCCGAAAGTGACATCGTCAACTACTGGCCTGGCAGGCATAATACAGCATTTTTAATTGTTTATTCTTTAAGTTATTCTTTAAAAACACTTAATAAGACAGTTAAATGTAATCTTTAGCAAATCTCAAAATAAATATCTATTTTACATACTGTGCATTATAAAGTTGCAATGTCAAAATCACTTGTAGCATTTAAAACCTGTAGCATTTCGTTTTTAGTGTTTTATTTTTTAATGATTTAGGCAAAATAGTATATAATTTTAATATCGACCATATTAACAAGAAAGTAATTATCAGCTTTTCTGCCAGAACTTTAATATCAGTGCATTTCATACTTTTATGTATCCTGGTTACATACCGTAACACCATTTATTACTAGTATTCATTACTAGACTCAATTTTAGGTTTTAATGTTTTATTTTTTTAATAATTTATTTTAGACAAAATAGTATATTTTAAATATCAGCCATAACATGAAAATGATTATCAGTCAGGATTTTAATATTGGTGCGTACCCATATCCTGATTACTGTATGTAACGTCATTACCAGTATTCTGTGTCTTATTTTCCGGGTTTTAATGTTTGAAATGTGGCTGAAATGTCTTGCGTTTGTTAAACTGAGCATTCACACTCTCTCCAGTGTAGTTTCCTGTCACGTCTCATTTAAAGATGTGAACTAACAGAAAATTCTAAAAATACAAAAGAAAGAAGCTAAACGTTCATGTGGGCCACTGGGACATTTACCATCCAACCTGATTGTTCGATATAATATCCACAAAAAATAACATCTAATGTCAGCAGGAGCTTTAAAATTTGATGTGATCTTGATATTTACTCTGTGTCTGCTGTATCTGAGAAAATGTGGCCGCAGCTTGTCACACTGCATTCTGACAGGAAATCGAGAAAGATATGCTGGCTGTTGACACATAATCGAAATCAGGTCATCATTTTCTGCTGAAGCAGTGCATTGTGTTTATCAGGACCAAACTCCATCACTCCATCTGATCTACTCTAGACATAAGAGCATCTCTCCATTAAGTATCCTCTGCTGTTAAGTTGAAAAGAAAACTATACTGCACAGCTTAAGCCAAAGCAAGCGACTAGACTTCAGAAGGAAGATTTGCTAGACAATGAAAATAAACCAGTTCCTGTCTCTCTGGTGGTGTAGCACATTTCCTGTATCTCTGCTGCTGCTGCTGTTGTGAGACTCTTTCTGTTAAGACTGTTCGTCTCACAGAAATGGAGTTTTTGATGACAGAGGCAACTTACAAACTTCTTATAGTTTTATGCATGATACGAGGTAAGAGGGGCTTGTATTTCTACCTATAATGAAAATGTTTAATAGCTTTTAAACTGATCTGGTCATGTGATTATAGTTGTTAATGACATGACACTGATCTTTTTGCTCTATTTATTAATTTAGTCAAAATTCATATGTACAGTGACTTTAGGCACGTCCTCTATGATAAATGTGGAAATGGATAAAGTCAAAAATAACAGAATGATACAACTGTCCTAATTTCATAATAAAGACTAAAGCATCATTAAAAGAATGAATTACTGAAAAAAAAAGTAAAAATAAAACAAAGTATTTATCAAGCATGATCTTTTATTATTTCTTCTAAGGAAAAAATGTTTAACAAAACTGCTTCACTGCTTATTAATATTTTAAAAACTTCTGTCTGCCAAATAAAAGTCTTGTTGGTCCAAACAAAAAGTGGAAACATCCTGAAGAAAAATAAACCCTCATGACTATGTGTCAAGGTCAAAAAGTCTCTTAAAACATCAGAGAATGTGGAGAATGTAAAATATCAGTTCAGGTTGTACGATGTCATGTGGTGCAACAAAAATTGTAATGACAAAAATTAATATATGTATAAATAAATAAAATACATTTTATCTTAGAAAATACATTTTAATTATTTTAAATGATGATTAAAATCACATGCATTCAAGGTGTAAGGGAAATATTTTTTATTTGATGGTTAATTATAAAAAAGCATGACTTGATGCTTAAAAACAATAAATGAATGAATAAATAAAAAATTACTTTGAAATAAATATTTTTGAAATAAAATATTTTTAATTTTTAAATAATTACTAGAATGTGAAAAACTGAAATATGTGTAAGTAAAATAAAATTAAATGTAATAAAATTATACCACAGATGACACTTAACTTTTTTCTAATGCTTTAAAGGGTTAGGTCACCCAAACATGAAAATTCTGTCATTAATTACTCACCCTCATGTCGTTCCAAACCTGTAAGACATTCGTTCATCTTCAGAACACAAATTAAGATCTTTTTATTGAAATCTGAGAGCTTTCTGTCCCTCCATTGACAGCCTAAGCAACTAGCACTTTCACGCCTCTGAAAAGTAGTAAAGACATCAAAGTAATCCAACATAATTTACCACTTTATTTACAAAATATTAATCTCCAATGCACGTTCACGCAACATCTGCTCTCTTGTCAACAAAACATGCATGGATAGTGGTGGTCTCGTGAACGTGTACTGGAGATTGATATTTTCTAAATAAAGTGGTAAATAATGTTTTTTTTTTGTTTTTTTTTTAGCAAACAAAGCACTCGAGTCACTTCAAAAAATTGATGTTTAACTACTGGAGTCAAATGAATTAGTTTTATGATGTCTTTATTACCTTTGAAACCTGGCTTGAAAGTGGTAGTTATGTAGGCTGTCAATGGAGGGACAGAAAGCTCTCAGATTTCATCAAAAAGATCTTCATTTATGTTTGGAACGACATGACGGTAATTAATTGTAATTAATGACAGAATTTTAATTTTTGGGCGAATTAACCCTTTAAAGGTGAAAACCTGTCAATAACTCATCTTTTAGAAACCCATGAACATCTTGTCTAATGATGTAATCTGTGGTTTCATGAAAGAATCTGATTATGACTCATGAAAATGGTTTATCAGGAACGTATGGAGTGCTTATACATCATAACGTGTCCGTAACTGCTGTGGAGGGACAGAACGTCAGCCTGCCATGCTATGTGGGAGAGGAGAATGAAATCACAGTTATCCAGCTGGAATGGATTAAACAGCAAACAGGAAATGAGAAGAACGATCAGAAGATTGTGGTGTTCCATCCTTCAATGCCAGAACATTACTTTCAAAAAAGTTCTCATCTGAAGACGATGACCAGTTCAAAAACTGGAAAGCTACAGGGCTCTATCCTGACCCTGTATAAAGTTACCATGAAAGACAGTGGAAACTATATTTGTGAAATTACTTCTTATCCTAATGGCTCGATTAAAAGAACTACAAAGCTACAGGTCACAGGTAAACTGCTCACTGTTAAAGGGTTTTAAAATGTATTACTCATTTTAATTTATTACTCACCTTTATGTTGTTACAAACCTGTTACAAGACCTTTGTTCATCTTTGGAATACAAATTAAGATATTTTTGATGAATCCCCCATAGAAAGCAAAGCAATTACCACTTTCAAGGCCCAGGAAGGTAGTAGAGACATCGTTAGAATAGAAGATGTAACTACAGTGGTTCAACCTTAAAGCTGCAATATGTAAAATTTTTGCAGTAAAATATCCAAAAACCACTAGGCCAGTGTTATATATTTTGTTCACTTGAGTACTTACAATATCCCAAATGTTTCCAACTATTTGTAAATCGTGAGAAAATTGCTATTTTAACCAAGGCTCCGGGACGTGTGAGGAGTCGCCTGTCAATTGCGTCATACCCGCGTTACCCTCGGTTTCCCTTTTATTTTGTAGAAACCATGGAAACAACAAAGATGCTTTAATATATTACATGTTTTAATAGACAAGGGAACAACTGTTTGGTTACATTTATAGACAGAAAACTATTGTTATATAGCTCAACGCGTTTAGTCTCATTTTTTAAATCTAATTTTTTTGCGAGTACCATGCTTTACCTTGCCTCAGAGAAAAACACTATTTTGTCAAGTAGCTAACATAGCATAATAAGATGCAGCTTTATTTTTGGTAACAGTAATTCTCCATCTTACAACACGTTTTAAAATGAATTCCATGCCATTTATCAACACAAGCCATCCAGCATTTAATATTATATTCTAAAATCGATCTTACTGCACTGTGTAACAAGTGTCTCACAGCAGCTGCCGAGCGAACGCACAGAGTAATGTTATAACATTTTCAACACACTCAAATGTATCTAATATGATAAAAAGAGCTGCGTTACCTCATACTCATGACTGGAAAAGCAGAAGCAGCGCCGGCGACTGTGGCATAATAAAAAGTTCCGCTGCTCACGGCGTGTGTTGCGCAATCGCTCCAGTGGCCTCGTTCAGCTCCTACAACACTCGGTCCTGCTCTGCTTCATACTACAATAACGTTAATAATCGCATCCATGAACATGATTTCTTTCCGAGTCCTATCCCGATTTATTTCCCACGGCTGTGAGGTGAAGACTACATGTCCCAAGATTCCGGGCCCAAACTTGGCGTCATCAAGCTACCCTTTGTTTTGAATAGGCGCCCCCTAGTGGATGGAACTACATAGTGCACCTTTAATGTTATGAAGTGACGAGATTTTTATTTTTTTTTCCACACAAAAAGTATTCTTGTCTCTTCATAAAATTAAGGTTGAACCGCTGTAGTTACATGGACTATTTTAACGATGTCTTTACTACCATTCTGGGCCTTGAAAATGGTAATTGCATTGCTTTCTATGGGGGATTCATCAAAAATATCTTAATTTGTGTTCCGAAGATGAACGAAGATCTTACGAGTTGGGAACAACATAATGGTGAGTAATTAATGACAGAAGTTTTATTTTTGGGTGAAGTAACCATTTAACCTACATTCTCATACACAAGTTTAAAAGTGAATAAACAGCATCTGTCTGCTAATTTCAGAGGCTCCAGCATCAGTGAAGATGTCACATCCATACAGATTCATAAAAGAGGGAGATGAAGTGAAAATAACTTGTTCAGCAAGTCCTCCACCACTCCGTTATAAACTTAGACGGTCAAAGGTGAGTCAGATGGAAAAATACATATTTCTATATGCCACAGTCTATACAGCTGTTGTGTTGATCTCATTCTCCTCATCAGGATAAGCTATTTCGTATGGAAAGCTTGAATGGAGAGTTCGTTTTACCAAACGTTACCAGAAACAACAGCGATCTGTACGTCTGTTTACCTGAATGGGAATCAGTTGTCCAAAATCAGCAAGGTCTCAATACCACAATGGAACTGACTGTGAATTGTGAGTGTTTGAACTGAGAATACAGATCAGTTACACCTAAAAAAGGTTTTGAATGAATCTTTATAAATGTTTGTCGAATTAAAGCTCATATATAAGTACATAAATCCATATCAAATATATACTTTTCTTCCAAACAGTTCTTGATGACATTGAGTGTAACACAAGCAGCCCTTTAAACGTCAGTTTTGGTGAGGATGTGGCGATTTCTTGTATCGCAAAAGCATCTCAGCACTTGCAATATAAGTGGATGAGGGTAAGACTGTGAAATATTAAGAGACTGAAGTTAAATATTTAAGCAGTATTGCTTTAAATACTTAATTTGTAGTTTATTAAATTGTTTAAAATGACAAATCCATGTGATGATTTTTAGGGTGACACAACACTGTCTCTCTCAGACACTTTGTCTCTGACTTCCATGACATCTAACCAGTCAGGAACATACAAACTGACAGCTGTCTTTCAGAACAACCAGCTCCAGAGAGACATGGAGTTTTCTATCCATGTTCTCTCAAAGCAAAGCGAAGGTAAGAAAAAGCTTCTTCTTTTTTGTAATAGCCATCATATGGCACTTCAAAATTGCTTTGTAAAAAAGAGCAGCTTTTTAACTGAATATTAAACGATAAAATCCCAGTTTGCCCAAAGCAGAGGCACACTACAGTGCAAACAATGGAAAAACATAAGAATACCACTAAAGCCCATGGGAATTAATTATACATTTTGGAACAGAGGTTAATTGATCAATTTACCTCTGTCAAAGCCCTCCGGGACTTATTGTTTTAGGAAAGGCTGTTGGGGTGTTTCTGTGTGTAGGTCTTTGCCTACATTGTGGGAACTAAATGTCCCCACAAGGATAGTAAAACCTGAAATCATCTACATTGTAACCAGCCAATGGTCCCCAAAAGGAAAACATAAATAAACAAAGTAATCTAATGTAAAAATGCAGATTGTTAGGTTTATGGGAGGTGAATAAACATTATTATTAGCTCTCAAACGTGTGTGTGCGTCGTATGCTACTGACACACATTTGGGTCATCCTGCAAGTATCATTAAAGGGTTAGTTCACCCAAAAATGAAAATAATGTCATTTATTACTCACCCTCATGTCATTCCACACCCGTAAGACCTTCGTTCATCTTCGGAACACAAATTAAGATATTTTTGATGAAATCCAGTGGCTCAGTGAGGTCTCTATTGCCAGCAATGTCACTGAAACTCTCAAGATCCAGAAAGGTACTAAAGACATATTTAAAACAGTTACCTAGTGTGATGGGCGATTTTTTAAAACACTGCTTCAAAGCTTTACGAATCTTTTGTTTCGAATTAGTGGTTCGGAGCACCAAAGTCACATGATTTTAGTAAACGAGGCTTTGTTTACGAGATCCGAATCACTGCTTCGAAACAAAAGATTTGTAAAGCTTCAAAGCAGTGTTTTGAAATCGGCTGTCACTAGATATTGTTGAAAAGTCATTATTTTGTTTTTTTGCCGCACAAAAAGTATTCTCGTCGCTTTATGATATTAAGGTAGAACCACTGAACTCACATGAACTGTTTTAAATATGTGTTTAATACCTTTCTGGATCTTGAGAGGTTCAGTGACATTACTGGCAATAGAGACCTCACTGAGCCATCGGATTTCATCAAAAATATCTTAATTTGTGTTCTGAAGATGAACGAAGGTCTTACAGGGTGTGGAACGACATGAGGGTGAGACATAATTTTCATTTTTGGGTGAACTAACCCCTTTAATAAGTACTTTCTCTACCACGTCAGACTAATTGTGGCAGTGAATAAAATCATTGTGCAAACAAGTTTTATAATATAATTTATTGTAATATAATTCATTTTCCAAACTGCTTAACATATGTAGGATTGGCAGGGATGCTGGAGCCATCTCAGCGTCCCCAACTTAGGCAGGGAAATGCCATGGAAGGATGGCC
This sequence comes from Ctenopharyngodon idella, assembly GCF_019924925.1. Taxonomy (NCBI): domain Eukaryota; kingdom Metazoa; phylum Chordata; class Actinopteri; order Cypriniformes; family Xenocyprididae; genus Ctenopharyngodon; species Ctenopharyngodon idella. The sequence continues at coordinate 35,398,196 of NC_067229.1, read as the reverse complement.
AGTCTATCACAGATTATTATATTATATTATATTATATTATATTATATTTATTAGAACTGTATACAAACAGATGTTGTTGAACATTTCCTAATATACATTCTTTATACATTTCATTTTCCCTATAATGACTGCTGTTGAAGGAATGACAACATCTTCCCCAGAAAGAACCACCAAAAATCTGAGGAACTTTACCTCCATGGGGATGAGCTCATGGAACACTGGTGCTATTGAGACAACAACAGAATCTGGACACTTCCTAACCAGCACATCAAAACCAAATGCTACTATGACAATCCTACAACCCAGAAACACCAGCCATCACACTCCTCTCACTGACAGCTCTTCTGCTCCACCTGTTGGCAATGCATCTACATTACATGCAACCACTGTAAAATCTACAGGCACCTCTTGTACAGAAAATCCAAGCACGAGTCCAGATCCAGTTACCGGAACAAAAATAGTTACCTCTGTTTTAACAAAGAAAAACATCACCACCAATGTGACATCATCGAAAGGTACAACACACACAATTAGGCTACTCTTCTGAAAGTCAATATGAGATCAAAACTGACCATATTCACTTTTTAATACACACACTCCTGGAATGTTATTCCAAAGAAAAAATGTACAGTCTTTTAACAAAATGTAAAAAGTTGCGACGCCCGTAAAACAAATGTAATTTTCTGATGACGTCACTTAGGTTGTGCCGTCCTTTGGTTTGTGTAGGTTAGTGATGAGCGCCTTTGTGGAGTTTCGAAACATTAACATTGAACCAGTGATTCGGAGCTTGTATCAAACTTTCCAAGTAATATGTGATTTTGTAACGTTGTCGTACCTTGATTGGTTTAGAAAGATTTCAAAATTGCTAGATGGCATTGATTTATTTTTTTATTAATATAATAAATTTTAATACTACTTGTGTGGGTAATTTGTTAACATTAGTTAATGCATTAAACTAATATTGAACTAACCATAAGCAATACATTTGTTTCAAGTTAATCTTTGTTAATGTTAGTTAATAAACATATAGCAGTTCATTGTTTGTTCATGTTACTTCACAATGCATTAACTAATGTTAACAAATACAACTCTTGATTTTTAATAATGTATTAGTAAATGTTGAAATTAAAATTATTAATTATTAAAATTAATAAATGCTGTAGAAGTGCAGTTCATTATTACTTCATGTTATCTAATGTAGTTAACTTATGAACTAATGAACCTTATTGTAAAGTGTTACCCTTGTGTGTATTTAATACAAAAAGGAAAATATTTACGTAGTATATGCCAAGCTCTGCCTAACACACAACAAGCCACACAAAATTTTACAGAACATCCATATTTAATGGTATTTAATTAGCCTGTTTGTAATATTACATTTAATGGATAGCCCTTTTATGGAGGGGGGAAAAAAAAAGGTTTGTAAAAGGTTCTTTTTTTGTTGCATTTACACCATTTTGACCAGCAGGTGCCGCAAGTCTGTGGTGTTCTAAGCGCTTCGAAACAGTGAATCATTTTGCGAAGCAGTTGGTTCAAATGATTCAGAGTTTTGAAACGCTTCGTTTCCCCCCCCATCACTACTGGTGGAAATGTTTGTTAATGTGGTTAACATTCCTTGAAATGTTATGGCAATAATAACAAATAATGAGTGTTACCACATCGAGATGCTCTCTAGGGTGAACTTAATCTTCACGATCCCCATCCCGCTCAAACAGACCTCCACAATCAACCGCATCAATTTGGCATTCAGGCAAACAGGTGTGGTAACAAAATCTGATTCCCCCTGAGATTATGACTCCCCTGCATCTTCCTATGAGGGTAGGATAAAGGATTAGATATGAGGGGTGGGTTTGAAAAGATAGAGACCACTCAGGTAGCTGCCTCCCAACGAATGGACCAAAAAGAAGCAGGGGAGTCAACATTTCACAGGGAGTAAGGTTTCTGTACAACACTGAATTCTGACCCAACGCCAGATTATTACCCCCCTAAATCCCCAGTGTAGGTAGGTTTAAGATTATGTATGGGGGTGGGGTTAAGATTAGGGAGTATGGTTAGGATTAGGCAATCACATAGTGCCTTCAATGAGGGGGGTAATAATTTGGCAAGAAGTCGAAATCCGGCACAACAACAGCAATGCATCATAAGCATCCGGCAGTCACCCTATGGATTACATTCAATTTAAAAAAAAAAAAAAAAAAAACATTCATTTAATTCGCCCTCAGAAATAAATCACATTACGAACACCACATATGCGTCAATAGTTTTTATATAAATTAAATTAAAATCAAGTCATCGGTCATGTATTAGGCTATAACTGGAATATTCTCACTGAATTTTAATGTTTCATGAATTAATCTGTTTAAGGAATTAAAATTGGTTGCTAATGTTTTATGTTGTGTTTAAACAAATTTAATCCATACAATAAAGTCACCTGATGTTTTTGGCTGTAACAGGGAAACCACACCATCAAACACATATAAGATGCTGTTTGATTTAAAGTGTGTGATCTATGATTGATATCAGTGAGCTCTTTGCAAAAAGACATGCACGTAACAGTACAGACAGGATATGAATTTGGGCCAAGACCTGAGCTAATTGTACTACTATTTTTGGTTGACTTTTCCTTGCATATCTCTTGTTTCTCTTTCAGAGTCAAAAAGCACAGCATATATCGCTGTTCCGATTGTGTTGCTGTTGCTCGTGTTGACTGCGCTTCTATACAAAAGATACCAGAACCAAAAAAAGTGAGACACATCAAAATCATCAACGCATTCACTGTCCTTTTACATAATTGCATCCTACACATTTTCAGTCCATTTATCTACATTTTATTTGTTCTTTTTCAGAATGGATATGCCACCCCCTTTCAAACCTCCTCCACCACCAGTCAAATACACATCAGTGAGGAACCATGATGTCCACATGAATGATATTCTTGTATGAATGTGTCATGCACTTTAGTACTCACAATCCGTGGGCCACAAATATACTGACTGGAAGGTTTTTGCCTAAAAGCTTCACCCAAAAATTAAAATTCTGTCATCAATTACTGATTCTCATGTCGTTCCAAAATCCAAACCCGTTTGAACGACATGAGAATGAACCCGTTTGGAGTTCCGTTCATCTTCAAAACACAAATTAAGCTATTTTTTATGAAATCTGAGAGATTTCTGTTTCTTCACTGAAAGTCCATGCAACCAAAATTTAAGTAATCCATGGATTACTAAAATGTAATCCATATGAATCGAGCAGTCTCATTATGACAAACCGGTTGCTTTAAATGATGAATCGAATTAGTTTATGGGTTTAGAATTTTCATTTTTGCATTAACTAATCCTTAAACCTTTTATTTTGTAAAAATATGAGATCATGTTTTTATGTAATTTTTAGTGCTTATTTTCTCTGTATTTGTCTATCTGAATAGGTTGTATATAAAATCTGTTACTCTTATAAATCATTTGGATTTTTTCATTTTTTTTAACTCTTAAAAATGTGAAAATTGTGATTGAATTTTGTTTAACTGTGCTTTACAAACATTAAATATATTATTGAATATCTTGAGTTTTACTTGCTTAGCTCTACTCCTACATAGTAGAAATGTGAACATTTTCCCTGAAATGTGTGAATTTTTAAAAGAAAACAACGTGTGAGGGTGGGTGGAGGTGGGGTCAAAAACTGGGTAAATTCCAGAAAAATGAAATATGACTAGTCCCTATAGGAAACTTTAGAGTTTAATCATAAAATCATCTATTATGTTCAATAGATCAGGTAGTTATTGTAATGTTGCCTTGTAATACCATTACAATACAGCTGCAAAGAATAGAAGCGAGTGCTATCAGAATCAGAAACCTTTGAAATAAAGCCTACATATTAATGTTGACCTCATGTTGTGGCTGCATGTTCTGTCAACAATGCAAAGGCTATCAGCTGATTGTTTCAGGCCTCATAAAACCTCAGTTTACACCTCAGATAGTCGAGACAAACCAACTGCCAAAACCACATCAGACAGTGACCAACAGAGACAGTATGTATCCTTAACCTTACAGGTCTAATTTACAAAAACAAAAGCTAACTCTGGGCACCATTTATTATAACTTGCAATAATAGCACAGATGGTGGTTGTTTATACGGTGCGTAAAGCAACTTAGTCTGCATTTCTGGTTCTGTTCATGCTGTTTACACAAGGTTCGGCATTTTAAAATGCGGTTTAGCCCTGAGAACAAGCCTTTATTCACTGAGGGAGAAGATGGAAATGAAAGGCATTTCTGACTAATGAACAGAGACATATACCTGATAGAGAGTGTACATGTGTTTAAACAGAGAGAAAACAAGAGAGAGAGAGAGAGAGAGTACAGAGATGCTTTTTGTACAGTTTTGTGCATTGTGGTTCTTTGCTACAACAGAAGCGACACATTCACGCAGAAGGACGTTTCCTGCTCTCGCTATTGTGGTCGGAAATGGAAAATTCAGAAAAAAGGATTGATTGTTTCAGTGTTTAGATCACCTGTATCCTGCACTGTATAATCATGCATCCAATATATTATTGTACTTCATTATGTTGAGTATTTTTCCAATGGTGTATGGGAAAAATAATAATAATAATAAAATTTTTTCATTTACCGTTGACTCACTGAATAAAGTATAGTGTGTGAAAGTTCAGTTCAATATAGTGCTTCTTTTGAAAAATAGCACTCTAATAACTTATCTTATATTATGAATATTCTAATAAGTAATTATAAGAGCACTTATGTTTGTAATAAGTTTGTCTTTGACATTTTATCAATATTTTAGTTGTATACCATAATTGGTAAATGGAGGGATTTGTTACACATTACTTTGTACATATAAGAATATCATTGATTGCTGTATGATTACATTTTTACTTAATTTCAAGGATGTAACCAAATATTCAAGATAGAGGTGACCAAAGTTAAAACTTTAAGAACTGGCCATTGAAAAACCCATACTGATCACCCGCTAATCTAAATATTGGTGGGGATTCAGCCCACTCAGTGTTTTGAATCCCAAACGGCCCTGTTAGAATCATTACTTTTCACCTAATTTTTAAAATAACAGCAAGATTTTGCTCACAAAAAAATCTATGAAATTATTAAAAATGTATGAACAATAAATTTTTTAATAAAGAAAAATCAGAGAACAAATTTAACTGATTTTACAAATTTTACAAAATGCAACAAGCATATGGAATCTTTCAAATGCAAATTTTAAGAAAAGCATTTAAAAGCATTTTACATATCATTTGTTTGAATAAATACAATGATAACCATATGGATTAAATGCTTTCAATGTACATTTCTACAACAGTGAGTGGTTTATGACACTACACAATGTAGACACAAGTGTGTGTCTCTTGTGATGTGAATGTTTGCAACGAATAAGGTAGCCGCCACGTTTCCTGTTTGTAACCGAAAACGTCTAAAGACGATAAAAATAGCACAACTCTGAGCACTTCTTGTTGAACATGCTCACGTACAGGTGAAATGTTTTAACAGACAAGGCTTTATCGGACATTTGACCCTAAAAAATCAGGATGGCAGGTAAGAGGAAAAATGCTTTATTACTTCTGTATGTGAATATTCTCTGCTGAAGGTATTTTTCTAACACATTGTGTTTAAATGAAAGCTGTTTTGTTGTCTTAGTAGAGGTTAATGGCAGACTAAAACTGCATTTTATTTTATTTTTTATTGTATTTTTGCATGTTTTCTTTATGGTTCTCAGTAATTTTTTGTTCATAAGGCTTAGAAGAGTGATTGATTGAAATTAAACCCTGACATAATAGAGCTTCTTTTGAATAATACAGCAAACGATCTGCACAAAACAGTGATTAATAATACAAATTTACAAATTGATCCAGATTAGAGAAGTGCATTAATGATAGGTGATAATGATTATATTAGTAGATTCATGAAATTCTTCACTTCAGTGTTATGACATCTCCGGAAACTCAAACATCTTTTGAGATGAAATCTGTCTAAAGAAATTTTATGTAAATATTAAAATATTAAAAATATTTATTTAAAGGTTTAAGGTGTAAAGATTCAATTTATACAGCAATAATGGATTTTGTGGAACAAAATTATTCAAAAAGTTTGTTATATACGTTTTAGATAATGTGAAGCTAATGTGCAGCTAATCCAATATTTATCAAATCATGACCTGTCATTTAACTCTCTCTTTATGTTCAGATTGCAGACATGAACATGTGGCTATTGGTCTAACATCTATTGCACTGCTGATATCTGTGTGTTTAAATGTTGCATTCTATTTATTAAGAAGAAAGGGAAAAAACTCTGCAGGTAGGCTTCATACGTTTGACTTTTACAGAACATATAAAAATATGCATTTTACGAAATGTATAACAACTTTAGTTCACAGTTACAAACTGTATCTTTTTTTAATTAGCTAATGAAAACATGTTTGAATATGGAGAGGAGCCATTACGTCGAGATTCACTTCAGTCTTACAGGTGATGATCAGCACATTGTTTGAATTAAGATAATCTTTTATGTGTGCATTCTGACAAAAAAAAAAAAGAAAAGAAAAAATGTTTTAATTTAACATGTAATAATCCTTTTTCCGCATCCACAACTCTATGAATCATGTAAATACATTTTGGTTATGTGTTGTGCAGGTTTGAGGATGACGAGATGGAAAGACAGGAAAATCCTATTTATGGGAATATCTGTATAGATGGAGGAGGTAGGTTTAGCTCACAAATACACTAATCCCTTTAAGTAATCCAAAGTATGTCTGTTTTTTACTGCTAATAATTCAGCTGTCATGATGACATTGCTATGCATTTAATGCTTGTTCAGGAGCTTTCGAAATGTCTCCGGAGGTGTGCTATGAACAAATGTCACAGGCAAGCACATTAAAGCAGGGATTAAAGGTATGGTTTTCCAACAAATTACATGGAAATTGCTGTCATTTGATCTACAGTAGTGGCAAAAAGTTATGTCCATATTTGATTTTAATGACCCCACATTTGAATGAATCCATCAAAATATGAGTATAATTAAAAAAATAAATAAATAAATAAATAAATTAAAAAAATAATAATAATATATATATATATATATATATATATATATATATATATTAAATGTGAGGGAAGAACAAAACACTAAACCTGGTTAAAGCATTTATCTGATAAAATTATTTGGCAAAAAAAAAGGCAAACTACAGCTACAGGTTTCATTGTGCAATGAACAAAACAAAAGATGCAAAACAAAAATGCACAGAAAAACAAAAAGCTCACAGAAAAAAAGCATATATTGACTACTACAATCAGTTATTAATATTTCCTTAGTTCTCTCTTGTTTTTGCATGTGTTCATAATTTCTTTGTATGAAAGCATGGCCAAAAATAATGTCCGGCAAAAACGTGTTGCTTTATCACAAATAAAACAACTGAGCACAACTACGCAATATGCACAACTATGCAATATGCTTACAAATCTTTAACTAATTTTTAATAATATTTGGATAAAGATTAGATTGTCCTATGCCGGACATCACTTTTGGCCACTACTGTATTTTGGTATGCGTGAAATATTTTTTAAAAACAACGAGTTCACCCATTAGCCGTAGTAACATGGATCTTCTGTACGCTTCATCAGTGTTTTAAAGAAAAACGTGCAAAAATCCATCCAAAGTGATGCTCCTGCCCTTTATTTATTTATTTTTACGTATGCATTTATTTATATTTACTTATTTATCTATCTATTTATTTGCTTATTTGATTATTAGTTGGTTGGCTGGCTACGGTTGGTTATTAGATGGCCAACCGGTAACAAATTGCACATTAAACTCTTATTTAACTCTTACAGTATTGTAACATTTAAAATGTGGGTTTTATTTATTTTTATTTATTTATTTTATCTTGTTTTATGCAGCAACTATTAAATGATAAACTTCTAAAGTAATATCTGCTGCTTATTGCATGCGTTGTAATTATTTTCAACACTGAAAAAAGACACTCAAAATTAGACAGCAGCAGTACTGCATTGTGTGACATTTTTCATAATCACTTCAATGGTTCGAAGCTTATTATTACATTTCAAAACATTCACAAAGGCTGCGTGAGAATGTACACACAATAACTATTTTAGGCACGCACTCCCACACATTTTACAGAAAAAAGACACGTGTGTAGCAGTAGGTCTCTTAATGAGCGCAGCTGTGGTCAGAGTTCTCAGACCACTCTTCAGCAGTATGCGTGTCAAAGGCTTCATTGTTATGCCACATTAATAGCTCACTAGCTAAACGTTAAGCGACAATAAAGGTGCTTCTGCAAGATATTGAGCCTTTAGATAAGTTAAATTCACTATGAAATCAAAATTGACAATTCTTTAGTTTTAATGGAACATTGCAGCATTTATTATAAATGATTTATTCGTGCACATCCTTTTTTTTTCATGTGCCCTCATAATCTTTAATGAAAGACTGATGATGTGCATCGATGTGAAGGCGACAATGATCTAATCAATTCCCAATAGAGTGCAACAGTCGGGTTCCGGAATTTATAAACCTTAAAAGACAATAGATAGTAATAGATAGTATTTGCCTCTGTTGAAGCTGTTAGCCCGCATTATTTCAGCTTAAAATAATCATGTTTAACAGTGGAATTCATAGTGAAAAACTACATTACCCATGATTCTGTACAGAACATTGGTGGATGAATTCCACCAATCAAAGAGTTGCTACAAGAAAAACGAGCCAGAAGAGCCCACTCCCATGAAGCACCACAAATGATGTAATCGAGACCGTCTCACTATGCTTTCAAAATACCAAAATATTCGAATATACATGCATATTTTACAATAAACTTAAAAAAAAATGTATATATGTAATCAACATTTTTAAATGAGTAGTTTTATATTTCTCCATCATTTTTAATTTGATTATGCTGTTCGCAAGGCTTCATGGGATTGTAGTTCTTTCTCTCACTAAAGTTGTTAAATACACTGTCTTGTACCTTTGTATTTTTGTTTGATTTTCAAAAACTTTTTCCTTCAAATCAAAGTTTGCAATGTTATGATTCATTTCGTAGCTTGGCTTGGTTCGTGGCTTGTAATGCTCTAACAAAGACCCCTTTGGAAAAACATAAATCCCTATGGGAGTAATGAATAGAAAAAATACTTTTGGAACCAATGCCGCTGAAAAAGTGTGCGGGCACTGTTGCACTCTATGGACAAAATCAAGTCCTGCCCTACATTTTTTTTTTTGTTCAAAAAGCCGTTTCACTTGGATATACATCACAATTGGGAAGAAAAGATGACTGTAATTTCTGTTTCATGCTGACTTTAAAACTGAGTTTTACACTATGTCAACATTAAAATCAGAGATGCAATATATCATAACACAGCTATGATAAGAGACTTAGAGAGAGCTTTTTTTTACCAGTATTGCGCAACGTATTGCTAAATTCTTTTGATGGCCTTTGTTATGTTGCAATTTAACCTGGATGCCAAAATGAGTCAAGGTACAGTAAGTTTTTTTTTTTTTTCCACTGCATTAAATGTGTTAGATCATGAAAATACAGCTTAGGTTTGTCATTTTCTCACAGGTCCAGCAGGGGGATGTGTCCTACGCCTCTCTGGATCTGACTGTCAATAAGAAGCGTAAGAAAAAGAGAAAATACCAAAAACAGCCTCAAGCTCATCAGGCCCAGACGCATCCACAACCTGCATCCCAGCAGAACGGCACGGACCAGGATAATGAGGCTGATGTCACCCTCCCGTCTCGGAGCAGCAGCCTCATGGTTTCACGTCACAGTATCTACCTCAACAGTCATCAAGTAGCCCTGGAGGCAGAAGAGAGGGAGAGGGAGAGAGAGAGAGAAAGAATGATGGAAATGGAAAGAGATGATAATACAGAGAGGGATTTCGACATGCGTAGAAATTTGCACGAAGGCTATGATCACTCCCTCGGTAGATCAAGACAAAGTCTAGAACAGGACAGTTAACATTTTGAGATTTTAAAAAAACCATTTAGCATCTTAAAAGATGAAACACAGGATACTGTTGGGTGGTGCTGTCAACAGACATAGGTCACATGCCAAATTATCATTTCTGTCTGTGCAAAAGCATGCAAAGGAGAGCAGCTATCTGTTCTGAGGTTGCATCCAATCGAGACACATTTAAATGAGTTTACCATCTTAAATGTGTTTTCTTGTTTCTTGCCTTTAAAGGCTTACAGTGTTGGTCTGTTATATTGTTCTACATATACTAAGAATATGTTAACATATTTAATCTGCTTGTTTCTTGCTATCTTTTAGATTTTGAGGACAACCAATAAAAGTCTGTTTGTGCAAAGGTTGATTGATGACTCAATTTGATGTACCTACGCACAAAAAAATAAGGACTGTTTAACCCATAATAGCTGTTATTCATAGAAATGTAATGTATTTCTCAATTTTTGTGACTTTATTTTTGTATCTGACATTTTTTTTTCTTTGAAAGCTTTGAAGAATGTCTGATGATGTAAAATTTTACCATAAAATACCAAAACATTTACCATATAATTAACTTACCATAAAAAATCTCACTTTGCTATAAACTGTCAAATGACAAAAAAATACAGAAAGATTCTAAAAGCTTTTTCTTACACTTTTTAGCTACCTTTGTAAATAAAAAAGGAAATCATTTTAAGTCTTTTTGCTCACTTCACGTACCGACATCAAAAACAGGAAAAATGCAACAGCACAAACTCGCTACAGTGCTGATGAGGATTTTTTGCAAACTTCCGCCGCAACTAATCATGACGTATTGCTCCTTTAGTCACGTGATTATAAACATGGCCGCGCGCTGCTGAAAGTCATGCGAACGCTTTTGTGTGTCGTTTCTTATTTTAATCTCTTTCAGTTGTAATATATTTGCACTTATGTAGACGTTTCTCTTGATATATACTGTCAACAATTTTGTCATGGATCCCGACGGTCAGCTACGAAATGTAAGTATAAAAGTCCATTCATGTATCTGTGAATGTGACAATTGTTTTTATATAGTATGTATAGCTATATGTTTAATTTTGTTGTATGCTTGTATATGTTTATGATTTTATTGTACTGTTTTTGTAATCTAGTTGCGGGACTTCCTCCTCGTTTACAATCGCATGACGGAAATCTGCTTCCAGCGATGCACAAGCAATTTCAACTACAGAAATCTGACAATGGATGAGGTGAGGCAAATATGATTTAGTCTACTTAGGGTTTTAATACAAAATAACTTTTAATAAATTAAATATTTTTAAAGATACCTTAATTGGTGTGTCTCGGGGATATGAGAGATCATTCATTCATTCATTTCATTCATTCAGGGAACATAACATAATCAGGCACAAAACGAAAAGGAGCAAGATTTGAGATAAAATAGACTCATGAGCAAAAAAAAAAAAAAAAAAAAAATAGGTCATATTTTGACAATAGAACAAGAAGCCTGTTATGCTTCACTTTAAAATGAAAATTACCCTCAAGCCATCCTAGGCGTATATGACTTTCTGAGTTATAAATATCCTGACTCATCCAAGCTTTATAATGGCAGTGAACAGGACCAATGAGTATGAAGCTCAAGAAAGTGCATCCATCCATCATAAACGTACTCCACACAGTTCCGGGGGTTAATAAAGGCCTTCTGAAGTGAAGTTATGTGTTTGTGTAAGAAAAATATCCATATTTATCAAGTTATGAATTAAAACCTCGAGCTTCCGTCAGACAGCGATACGTTTGTGTAAGAAAAATATCTATATTTAACAAGTTATACAGTAAAATATCTAGCTTCCGCTAGACTGCCTTCTGTATTCAAATTACAAAGAAAGTGTAATGCCTCACGCAGTTCCAAACGCTACGCCTTCCGTATTCAAGGAAGATATTTGGAAGAATGTTTGTACCCAAGCAAATCTCGCTCCTCATTGACTACCATAGTATGAAAAAATGGGAGGGGGAGATCTGCTTGGTTACAAAATTTCTTCCAAATATATTCCTTTGTGTACAGCAGAACAAAAAAAATCATACAGGTTTGGAACAACTTGAGGGGGAGTAAATGATGTCAGAATTTGCATTTTGGGTGAACTATCCCTTTAATGTATTGCAGATTGAGTCAATCATTATACAAAATTCACTATGACATTCATATAATGTTTATTTTTTTTCTCCTTTTTTTTTTTTTCAGGAGCGTTGTGCAGACAGTTGTGCTGGTAAATTAATAAGGACCAATCACCGTTTAATGGGCACATATGTGCAGTTGATGCCTGCGATGGTGCAGAAGCGGATGCAGGAGATGGAGAGCAAGGCTGCAGAAGTAGCTAAAGCTGAAGCTGCAGCGGCATTAGAAAACCCATCTACTGCCATCACAGACACATCAACAGTGTCTCCATCAACCCTGGGGATCCCTGCCGCATCCTCTCCAGTGGTGGGGATGCCTTTAACCACAACACCAGTGCTTGAAAGCCCACAGATACCTTCATCTCTCAATAATCCATCAGATATTAAGACATCATCATCAACAATTGGCTCAGCTTTTGGAGAAATGCAGTCAGAGGGACTAGTAGCACAATCAGCAGTGATCTCAACATCTTCTAGTGTACCTAAAGTAGGTGTAGGTCCCGTCTCAAGTGAAGAGGATAAACTCAATCTGAAGCCCAGCAGTGTAACATCCACATCAGTCCTTGAAACGCAGTCTGCAGCAGGACAGACGCCCCAAACTCCATCTTGATGGCGATGTGCAGAAAAGAGACATGGCAGAGATGATATGTCTAGGAGATATTGTTTATGTTGCATATTCAGTCTTAACAGCCAAATATCACAGACGCCTTTTATGACAGTTGATCAATTTCAGTGGAATTGACTTCATAAATATTTAAATACCTCTATTACAACATTGAATAATTATGTACTGCTGGCTAACATGTGAACTCTCTCTCTTTTAATAAAATGCGTCATGTGGAAACTGAGGATAATTAATTTGCCTTTATTTATTTATTTATTAAATCTATATTTAGTTATCCCATTATTAAGTCCACACTGAAATATTTTTTTCTAAAATGTTTTTTTTCCCCAAATTATATGTACAAGGCATATTTCGTCACATAATCATGAACATTTTAGAATTATTTGCACATATAGATAACTTTGTAATGAGAATTTTACTTTATCATTACATTACAGAAATCATGCCGATAGTGATGATTCTTTTAGTAAATTTAAATTTTAGTAATTATTTTTTTATATAAAGCATTTAAAAAAATATATATTTTTAAGTAATTGAAACAGAAATTTGTGATTAGAAGCATTTTAGAGACAACCACACAACCAGCTTAAAATATTGTATGCATTAAATACATTTACTGTTTTCATTGTAGTTTTAATTCAAATTTTAGTCATTTTGTTGTGATTCTGTCATATATATTTTTTATTTTATTTTATATCAGTTTTAGTTATTTTAGTGCGTAGAGTTAAACTTAATGAAAATAATTTTGCTTTGGAAACAAGCTAAAAAATTAATTAAAGGGTTTTTTTTTATTTCAAGTAATGTTTTTATGTGTTTAGTTTCATTTAACCATTATAACCCTGGTTTAAATTGTCTTTTTTTTCAGAATCTGGCGATATTTATATATTTAATTTATTAATTCATTAATGCATATTTGATTATAGAAGTGGCTATACAAAGTTACTTTTTACTGTAGTAACTCATATTTTGGCAGGCTTTATGGTTTCCATGGTACGTTTCTGTATGTGTAGAAGAGCGGAGGACCTTTATTCGCCCCTAATACTGATGTAACAGAAAGGACTATGCACATTTAATGTGTTTGATAAATTCATGTATACTGCCCGGCCAAAAAAAAAGTTGCCATTTGGATTTAAATAGGCAAATACTCATGAGTGGATCACTGGATCATTATTGCTGTGATTATTATGTTTCTATGTTTTATGTTTGGCAACAGCTCTTTTTACCCTAATTGATGGAGTGTGTAGCTTTTCATTTCTTAAACAGCCATGTAGGAAGACACATCATGGCCATATTCCAGGATGACAAAGCCAAGATTAATCAGGCTCAAACTGTGAAAGAATGGTTGGGAGGTTAGTCCTCTTGGGAAGTGCTGGAGGAGACTTTACAGAGTGCTTGACTCTTGCATTGTCAATACAAGATATTGACTAAAAATTGATGCACCTCTTGATGGAATAAATAAATGTTGTGATGTTATTTCCACCAAGAGGTGCATACATTTTTGGTCAAGATCTTGTATTGACAATGCAAGAGTCAAGCACTCTGTAAAGTCTCCTCCAGCACTTTCCAAGAGGACTAACCTCCCAACCATTTCAATGAATTTAAGGTTTGGGACTCAGAGGTGCAAGTTCATGTGTGAAAATTTGAGCCTGATGAATCTTGGCTTTGTCATCCTGGAAAATGGCCATGATATGTCTTCCTACATGGTTGTTTAAATGAAAAGCTACACACTCTATCAATTTGGGTAAAAAGAACTGTTGCCAAACATATAACATAGAACCATAATGCCTAAGTATTTGCCTATTTAAATCCATTTTTAAATCCATTTTTATTTGGACGGGCATTGTATATAATGGAATATATTAATAACCTCAGGCACAGTTCTGAAGAGATAAAAAGCCGTGTCCCGAGGCGCATGTTTTCCTCACTCTCCAGCCGGGGGCGCTGCAGTGACGTGATCTGCGGGGAATGAGTGAGTGCCTGTCGGCGGGGAGGAGATCACAGACTCGGGCTATAGTAGGGTGTGGACGCTGGAAGAGTGTCGGTCCGGACTGTCCTAGTCATTACCGTTGGTCCACTCCAGCTGAAAGCGGCCACATAAACAGGTAATGATGGTTGTTATGATCGATTGAGTGTGAGGGAAGCATGAATCGTGTGTTGATCGTAAAGTTAAGTGACTGTGGGCGTATATGTCTGCTAGCACAATTAGCGTACTAGCTCACGGCAGGACAAAACTACTACTGAATAGCCACAAATAAAGTCTAGAGTGAAATTAAATTCATTGAGCATGATTAAGTACATTTTATTTCATATTGTGTTTTTTCTTTTTCTTTTGGTTCACTCAAAATTAGGAGTCTTTATGCTCTCTTTGAATGGAGCGTCCGTTAGCTCCGCGGCTAATGTCACTCTGATTGAGAGAACATACCTGTCTGTCTGTCCGCCCGCCTGCCTAACTGTCTATCTGTCTGCTACAAAAACTCTATAAAAAAAAAAAAAATCTATCTATCTAAAATCTTCCTTGCTCTCTGTCATTTGAACAAATACCCATCTGTTTGTGTTTGAACACATATAAATCAATAGATTTGAACTGTGTCTATCTGTCCCATTCTGTTGTCTGAACATAACTTTCTGTTTACTCATAAACAATTCTGTCTGCCTGCCTGTTTGAACTTTTCAATCTGTCCACATGCATACCTGTCTCTCTAATTTTGTATGTTTTTCTTCTGTCTATTTTGCTATCTGTCATCAATTTAAACAAAATCTAAAAAAAAAAAAAAAACCATACCTGTCATCTGTTAGAACATATAACTTTTTCAATATAGATCTGTCTAATTCTTCTCATCTTTCTGAGTCTTACTATCATGTTTACTTTTAGTGTCTTTGTGATTGAATTCATATTTAACTGAATCAATATCAGTCTGCTTTTTTCTCTCTTAGTCTTATTTAATTTGTCTGTCATTTTCTGTAAGTGAACACATTTGTTTCCATTTCCGACTGTGTATGCTGTTTTTTAATCTCTCCAGTATCCCAACTCAAACACACTCAGCAAAGTATATACAGTACATAATAGTTTATATTAGAAATAGCTTCATAAATGTATTTAAGACCCAATTTCCATTTTGTTTTTAATAAATGTAACGTGACCTTTCTTTAATTCTCTAAAAAAAAAAAAAAAAAAAAAAACAGGCACACAAACAGAAGTAGCTTTTCATGAGTATGTCAGGTCTTTGCAAAGACGTGTTTAACTAAAATATGAGTTGGAGTGATGTCAGAGTATTAGAGCAACACATTCTGTTGGCAGAGAGTTGTTTGGGACTCGGTAAGGGAGTGTTATGTATGTTATAACAAGCTGAGACCTGCATGATTACATGGGTATTCATCACGTAGGCTATCAGCAGTTAATGAACAATTATTTGAACTCATTGCTTAAATCTGTGTGGTGAATTAAAGAAATGGCTCATCCAAAAATTACAATTTTGTTGTTTATTCACCCTCATGTCATTCTAAACCTGTGACTCATATTTGTGGAACATAAAAGAAGATATTTGGAAGAATAAGGATCATTAGCTATGTTTGCATCCCCCTATTTTTATGTGCATTTTGGGATATCGTATAAAAAAGTGCTGGATGGAAATGCCAAGATGCGCGTAAGTTCTAAAAATGCACATAAAATTGTACTCTTGCTATTTACTTTGGCTTCATGTGGTTTTGATGTGGTTTAAAAACTAAATTAATTTAATGACTCTAAAAATAACGTCATATCGTCAATGTTTGAATTGCATTTATTTATTTTTAATAAATAATAAAAAAAACTGAGCATCATGTTATTGACCCTTTTATTTTTGGGTGACAACTTATTTTTCAGTTTTAGTCATTGTTCCCTAGCAACGTGGACTGTGACAGTGTGTTTTTTGCAAGCTATGTTCAGGACAGCTCATCTGAGCTTCCTTCTCGTTTCTCTGCAGTGCAGCACAGACACCAGCACTTGCCCTGAGGCTGAGAAGAGACTGTCTCAACGCACGATTCCCCTGGCTGGATGTTCTGTCAGCCCTCGCCTGTCATCTTCAGTGTACAGCTGCATCAGACGCCTCTCCTAGGCGTCTCCCAGATTCGGGTAGTGTGAGAGGAGAGAGAGTGCCGAGATGGATGACATCTTCACTCAGTGCCGTGAAGGCAACGCGGTAGCTGTCCGCCTCTGGTTGGACAACACAGAAAATGACCTAAACCAGGGGTGAGTATGAATTTAGTCAGAGTTGTTATTAGGTAGATTGCTGTGTGGTTGTAGAGACCGCTTATTTGCGTTTTTGTACAGTCTTGGTTTAGCAGTTACCTCATTTTCCCATTCAAATATTAACTGATGCTCTCTGTAGGGGGTGGATCCCTGGAGGCCACACCCCCTATTAACTTTGCGAAATTTAGATTGTATTGTAAAGAAAATGTCCTGTTTGTGCACACATGGAGATGGATATTCTGTCAAGGCTTGTCCCTTAGTTCACCCCTCACACTTTTATCTGTCTTCTAATCCCTGGGCGCAGTGGAGCAGTGACTCAGAAAGACGATGAGGGTAGATTTTATCACTTTTCATCTGTTGTGGATTTCATCCAGTTATTTGGTCAGTTGTGGCATAAACCGCATATATATTTAAATCAGATGATTTTGAAGCTTTAAAGGGATAGCTCACCCAAAAATGAAAATTGTCATCATTTACTCACCCTCAAGTAGTTCCAAACCTGTATGAATTTCTTTCTTCTGTTGAACACAAAGGAAGATATTTGGAAGAATATCAGTAACTAAACAGATCTCGCCCCCCATTTACTACCATAGTAGGAAAAATAAATACTATGGTAGTCAATGGGGGGCGAGATCTGTTTGGTTACTGACATTCTTCAAAATATTTTCCTTTTGTGTTCAGCAGAACAAAAAAACTCATACAGGTTTGAGGGGGAGTAAATGATGACCGAATTTTCATTTTTGGGTGAACTATCCCTTTAGGGAGATTCAGCATTAGTTTATTACTCTTGTATACTTCCTTTATATTCTTGATACAAATGCAAAACGTGTCGCCACGTTGCTAGGTTGTTGTATGTTTAGATAAGTCTATTTGTATTAAAATTAATTTTCTAAAATAATTTTCACTAAAGTTTTTAAAAATGTTTATTATAATATAGTATTAAGTATTACAAAGCTTAAAATAGGATGCTAATGCATTCAATTTAATGATTGGCCAATATGACATGTTTTCTGTAATTTATCAGTGTTGTCGATGTTAGGTATGCTCTGATCAGGATTTTTGCTAGGGATGCACCGATACCAGTATCGGTATCGGGCCCGATACCAAGCTCATGTACTTGTACTCGTACTCGTAAAAATACCCCCGATACCAAAGACCGATACCTCACGTGACGTAACTGACAGAATTTTCCATGTACAGAGACACCGATGGCAGCAGCAGAAACAATGTCAGAAAGAAACAATGTGGAAATACTTCAAAATTAATGATGATAACCCACACATTGCGAATTTTATGCAAATCACGCTGAATGACACAGACCAGAAGCGCTCTCTCTCGCACGCGCACTCTCTCTTTCTTGCGTGCAATCCCAGTTCTCTAAGACAGTGTGCGATCAGTTCTCCTTGCGCCTGAATGGTCAAATGCACAAATAGTTGTCAAAATGTCTATAGTGTGGAGTATCTCACGTAAATACAGTCGGTTATGGCTTAAGTGGACGTAAACAGGTGGGTGAAAAAAGGGTATGTCAGTAGGCCTATATTATATCCATGGATTCGGTCTTAAAATGACAGTAGCCTAATTAAATATTTGTCTGTCATTAATGTTCCTAAAACAACAAAAGATGATATATATATATATATATAGTGAAATAAAATTTCTCATATCATGGTCATATTGCCCACTCGTCCCATATTCCACCATGAGAAATCTGGTCACCCTACGTTGTTTACTGGACTTGTTATGTTATAAACATTGGTTCTGTAATATTTGTTTAGCACTTTTTGAAAGGCAGGTTAAAAAAGACTTGATGTTTGTTTTTTATTATGACTTTGGTAATTATGCCCTTTGAAGGTCTTGGACACTGTGAAATTTGTGCTTTAAGTTTGTAACAAGCACATCAAAATTATTACTTTTTTCATTGGAGTAATAACAAAGAAGCTGTCCTACATTCATTAATCTCACTGTGTTGTGCTTGGAAAACTGCCACATCACCCCCCCCCCCAAAAAAAAAGAAATTAATAAATGTATAGGCATCGGTATCGGTATCAGCGAGTACCAGGGAAAAAAAAATATTGGTACTCGTACTCGGTCCTTTAAAAATGGTATCAGTGCATCCCTAATTTTTGCTGCCAATACGACTACAGATTTTTAAAAAATGTATTTGTTTATTTTCTTCATCATGATCGCCCGATACCGATCATTCAAACTTAATATAAGTGAAATGTAAGCTCTCTGTTGACTGTCACTGTTAACCATAAAATCAAACGCTGTTTCAGCTCTGCGCTCCTATTCTAAATCAAGACCTGTCAATATGAGCAATTAATCAAATTCAAACGCGCTCCAGCTGTAAAAGTGTCCGATTGGTCTTGACACTTCCAGTTTCCATTGGTTGAACTTTCAAATGACGCTGGAAAACACTGCATCATGATCGTCACATGACCAGATCCCAGAAGCCCTATAGCTTTAGCCAAGCAGCATGTCATGTTACTTTGTGAGGATTTTGAAGATCTACGTATCATATTATGTTGTGTGTGGGCGGGACAAACCATTTTAAATAAAGATGTGTGATTTACTATGGTTTACTAAAGTTTTGCAAAGTTACAAAGCAGAACGTGGTGCAAAAGCGTCATCTGTGTACTGTTTACATGTGCGTCGGCTGACTTTTTACGGTTTTACCTCATCAAATTGGGATCGGTTCAAAAGATTGGCTAAATTTAGTAACTCACGATCGAATTTGATTATCAGCCAATACCGATCTGCGGCCGTTCGATCGAAGCATCCCTTGTTGATATTTGATATTCGTTTGTGGCAATTACAATACAATTACAAGATCAATTTTTCATACTGTACATTATAATGTTAAATGCCTAAATTCACTTGTAGCATTTAAAATTATTGATTTTAGGTTTTATTTTTAATTTCTTTTTATTTTTAATTAATATTTTAATTAATATTAGTCATATTATTTTTTAGTAAATATTAGTAATTTTTTCAGTTATATGGAGTATATTGTTAAATTATTATTATAGAATGTTAATATTGTGCATGCCTTTTGTGGAAAACTCATCATTGTTAGCCTAGGTTTAAAGAAAATACGACCTGAAATATCCCATCTATGTCTAATAAACTAAATAAAAAAACATTCCACACGCGTTGAAGACCAGAATTCCACTTTTAGCCCTATATGGTGCAAAGCATACACAGAGTTGATCCATGCACCCTCTTCAAATACCTCCACCTCTTCCAAGCTCCTTCTCACAAGCAACCTTGGCCTGCCTTCCTTCGCTAACACATCCCAGAACAGCTGGGAAGCACAAAAGAGAGGAAAACTTTCAGGTAGATCTCCAAGAACCTGCAAGGAATCTGATCTGGATCTGCTTTCTTGCTGTCAGCCACAAGAATTATTACCTGAATAGAACGGCTCGGAGACGAATGGTTCGCCAGTGCCGATTCAGCACGAAATCAGCAGATTGCAGGCAGCGGCTAGTTTGGATGAAACATTTTGGGAGGCGTGCCATCATGTCCAATGTAGATCGCTATCTAGGCATTTCCTGCGCTCTTCACGTGGCTGAAGTTGTGACTTTGTAATTATGTGTAAGGAAATGTCTGACTTACTGGTTTGTAAAACAGCCAGCAGGAGAAAATACCAACTCAGATAGAGGAAAAGAAGACAATACCCCTCATTTTTATTTATGTTAGCGCACACGTTGTCTGCTATATGTCAATTCCCTACTCTAAACAACAGCTGATCTTTTACAAATCTATGCGAGTAGGAGTCTGTCTAATTTGTGACTCGGAAGAGGGGGAGGAGAGAACAGTCTGGGCTAAAATGAAATGGTTGGGACGAATAGTTTCCATACGATGAGCTCACCAAGCAAAGCATGCTGACTTGAGCCATACCAGCCCTCTCTGTGTCACCTCTCTCTCTCTCTGTCTCTCCCTCCCTTCTTACCCGTCTCAAAGTGTTTTCCTTTTCCAGAAATAGAAAAACTCCAGCTAAGGGATTTGCCTTTCACTTCAGCCTGTTGAGGTTTGCCTAATAAAATGATTTTGCTGCTATGAAAAGGGGCGATGAGGAGCAGTGCTGTGTGATTCAGTTTTTCTTAAGTGCCATGACGAGTTTCAGCATGGCTTCAGATGTCGCGACCTTACGCTTTTGTGGGAGGAGACAGGAAATTGCAGACATACATGGGTGTTGTTTATGCTTCGCAATACCGCATGTCATTTAGCAAACTGAACTTTGATAAGTCTAAACTTATCTAGAATGTACAGTGTCCTAAAAATTTGGCCATTACACCTGGAGCCTCCATTTTGAAATTATTGGTTTGATCTGTTTAGCCTTTAAATTCAACATGTAATTAAAAATAATTACTTGAGTAACTTACTATGATTTATTAGTACTCAAAGTTTCATCTAAACTTACTCCACTTTTGAAATGATCCGTATCCATCACCATTTGGTATCAGCACCACGTTTTGCATCTGTGCTTCTCTAGTAGCGAATGTCATTTCAAGTTGTCTGAGTCTGCTCTCCAATTTTGACTCAAAGAGGAACTGAGACATTTTGTGGTTGTTTTTCATTCTTGATGTCTGGACAGGACTCAGAGATACTAATGATAGTAGAAGAGCAGAAGACTGAAGCAAACTAAATGCCAGTTTACAGCTGTGTTTGTCTCTGTGGCTTTAAAACTGCTGCAGCTCAAAGCCATTCAGAAGTACATTTAAAATCAGTTACTATTAAAAATACTTCCTGTATTTTAACTTCTTATTTTTAACCGCACTGTCTAAAAATATATCACTTGTACATCCGTTTTGATGTGCGGTTTGAATCAGAAAGTACCTTTTAGATGTCCAGCGATATTATTTGACCTGTTTCAGTTACATTTCCTGTAACATGCCATCAATTTGGCCCATTTCACTAGCCTGCTAGCTCAGATGTTTATAGTTTGTGGCGCCTCACTGATGTGCGGCTTATGATCTAATTCAGTCTTAGCTTTCACTCAACCAGATTGGCGCTGAAAGGTAAACCTGAGCTCAGATGTGGAGTGGTACATTTAAATCATCACGAACACAGCCTCTGAATGGTTTTTGGCCTGAGGAAGCTCTTAATATGAGAGCCTTTCATCTCTTTGATTGCATAACCGCAGACTCAAGACATAATCTTTCAGCTGTGTGACTCAGTATCACTGTTTACGTAGTCTGTCTTTGTACGTTTGTAAGTCTGTTAGTGTAAACGTTCCTTTCTCTCTCTTTCTCTCTCTCTATGTGTGTGTGTGTGTGTGTGTGTGCTTGTTAACAGCGCATGCTTCACGTCCTTACAAGGACAAGAGAAACTAACTGGGTATGAATTGACCAGAGGGCTCACACTCACACAGGCAAAGGAAGGGAGCTGCTAACAGTGGAAGAGAGAGCGCTGAATATAATTTCCTGTCATTCCCGCTCTGGTTTCCTCAGTCCAGCCCTCTGCTGCTTCATTTGTATGATGGAGCTTCTGAAGGATGTGATAAGAGTGAGCTCTGACACTCTGACCACAGAAAGCTCTCTTACCAGCTGTCCTTCCTTCATTGGCCTACTTTCTTTTTCCTTCTCCTTGCTTTCTTTCCAGCTCCCTTGTATTTTTCTTGTTAATGTCCTATTATCTTGCCCTTTCTTTCTTTCTTTCTTCTTTCATTTCATATAAACTTCCTTTCTTTCATTTTGCTTGAATTGCTTCCTTCCATTCTTCCTTCCTTTTTGTCAAATTTTCTTCCTTTTCTGCTTTGTTTTTCCCCACTTTCTTAATTCCTTCCTTTTTTCTTTTCAACTTTTTTCCTGCCGTCCCCAGTTTCTTTGTTTTATGATTCTTCCTTTCACGCTTTGTTTGCCTCTTTCTTTACTGCTTTGTTTGCCACTTTGATTTTCCTTTTGTTCTTTTTTTTCTTTTCGCTTCCTTCCATTCTTTCCCGCTGGCTTTCTTTTTGTCCCATTTTCTTCCTTTTCCACCTTTTCCCCAATTTCTTAATTCCTTTTTCATCTTTCCAACTTTCTTTTATGATTCTTCCTTTCCTTTCATTTTTGTTGGCCTTTCTTTCTTTCTTTCTTTTTTTTTTTTTTTTTGCTTCCTTCCATTCTTTCCCGCTGGCTTTCTTTTTGTCCCATTTTCTTCCTTTTCCACTTTTTCCCCAATTTCTTAATTCCTTCCTTTCATCTTTCCAACTTTCTTCCTGTCTTTCCCAGTTTCTTTCTTTTATGATTCTTCCTTTCCTTTTGTTTTTGTTGGCCTCTTTCTTTCTTTCTTTCTTTCTTTCTTTCTTTCTTTCTTTCCTGCTTTATTTTTCAGTACTTTCTTTATTCCTTCCATTGCCTTTTTTTTT
This sequence comes from Ctenopharyngodon idella, assembly GCF_019924925.1. NCBI lineage: Eukaryota > Metazoa > Chordata > Actinopteri > Cypriniformes > Xenocyprididae > Ctenopharyngodon > Ctenopharyngodon idella. The sequence goes on along the minus strand of NC_067229.1, from coordinate 35,374,868 downwards.
CTTTTAAACTTCCTTTCTTTGCTACTTTCTTTCCTGCTTTGTTTGACATTCTTTTCTTGCCTTTTTTGCATTCTTTCTTTTTTTCCCCCTCCTTCCTTCCTTGAAATGTACCGCTTGGCCGGAAATAATGAACATTCCGGAATTCCCATTGGGAAGCTCATGATTCACTGTCTCATTTAATTAATTTATATGTTGGGGGGAGTGGGTCTTCCTCTTTATTTGTCTTTTTTTTTTTTTTTTTTTTTTTTTTTTTTTTTTTTATGTTAAGAGGTTTCATATGTTTATTTTTATTTATTTATTTTTTTGTCTTTATTATTTTTATTTATTTATTTTATTTATTTTGTCTTTAACCCTTTTATCTGTGACCAAATCACCATTTGACTCAGTGTGTGTGTGTTGTGTGTGTGTGTGTGTGTGTGTGTGTGTGTGTGTGGTCTGGTCTGGTCTGTTCCGGCAGGACCTTGTGAGAAGTTTCAGCAGCTATCCTAAGTTTAGCCATGCTACTGGCCTGACTATTTATCCAGAGGCTTCCTACTCTACTGCACACACCCAGCTCTTCAACAAACACTTCATTACTGCAGACTTTACAACTAATCTCTGTGGGGATGAGCATAAGCACCAACCGCAGACTTTACCTTTATAACACTTTCACAGCAGTTGCGTTTAGTGGTTTTAATAGTACAAACCTCAAGTGGATCAGTCACGTGTGCTGACAGTAGCAGCGCTAATGCACAGGCTCTGATCTGATCACTGTATTGTTATTGTAACTTTAGCGTCACCATCGACTTGAAGTAAGTGTGAGTTTTACTGTGGTTTTGAAAAGGAAATAGGAAGGCCTGAGAACGGATCTCGGACTCAAACAGAAGGGGGTAGGGGGGATATACATAATCTAGAGGAAAGGGCCAGTTAACGGCTGTTTATATTTAACTGGCTGGAGACAGACAGCTGAGAGAGAGAACACTAGCCTGACTGGAGACAGTTTACCGCCAACCACTGCTTAAAAAAAAAAAAAAAAAAAAAAAGTGCTGATCTAAAGGGACAACTCACCCAAAAAATTAAATTTCTGTCATCATTTCCAAACCTGTATGCACTCAAAAAATATTTAAGATATATCCATTTAAATTGCATATAAAATTTCCATCCATTTGGATTAGTTGAACCAGTTTTAACGAACAAATAAACTTAATGTGAGCCATATCTGTCAGTCATACATAAATAACACAGTAAGATATTAGACAGTTTTAACAAACTAATATTAGATTGTTAAACTGTGTAATCCAAATACATGGAAATTTTAAAAGCAATTGAAATACATCAATCTTAAATTTAGACATAAATATTTTTTTAGTGTGACTTTTAAGTATTCATGCGATAATTATATGCTACTGACTCATATGTGTTTTTGTTTGTGTTTGTTTCTCGCAGGGATGACCACGGGTTCAGTCCGTTGCACTGGGCGTGCCGTGAGGGTCGTTCGGGCGTCGTGGATATGCTCATCATGAGAGGGGCGCGCATCAATGTCATGAACCGCGGCGACGACACACCCCTGCACCTGGCTGCCAGCCACGGGCACCGTGACATTCTGGCCAAGGTGCGAACAGATCAGAGCAGATAAATGCTCACTAACACACACGCATTTGCACCTGAACAACCACAGTGACCACAACTGTCATGGAAAGGTGTAAACAAACACACAGCTGCAAACAGAAGCTCCCAGAGTTATAAATACTCACACACACAAACTTTAAACACTCCTAAGAAGGAATAAAGGAACTGACAATACCTTTTAGTTCTATAAAACTGATTTTTAATGAATGATTTATGTTTGCTGTTCTGGATACTGAATTATGTTGTGGTTTGTGTTGTCTAGCTGATCCAGTGTAAAGCAGATACCAATGCGGCAAACGAGCACGGCAACACCCCTCTCCATTATGCTTGCTTCTGGGCCCATGACCTGGTAGCTGAGGTTAGTCTGAAGTGCCCTCTGCTGGGAAAAATGAGAAATTCTAGATTGTTTAGAAAACCTTTCAGTTGTTAGAAGGGAACTAAATGGCTGTTTTCCATGTAATTATAGTGAATGGGGACAAGAGCTTTGAAAAGCACCATAAAATTGTCATTAACCTCTTAAGGTCATACCCGGTAACTCGTCTGGAATTATGTAATTATGTAATAACAATCCTTTGATATATAAAAGTCCTGATAAAACATTAACAGTCATATGTGGTTTCATTACAAAGCTTAGACCCTGAACTTTTCACACAAAACCATAATTGTTTTAAAATTTATTTTGCATATTATTTGAATGTTTAAATTACTGTTTCCGCAACCAATATATTGATAAAAACACGTATGACTATGAATTTGAATATTTTCAACATCATATTTGATGAACAAGCGGTCCACAAGTGGTCCTCTGTAGTGCCAGTTCATTTTTATTGCATCGAAAACAGTGTTGTTATTGTTATCTAAAACTATTAAAATTGTTTTTTTTTTTTCATTGAAAAAAAAAAAAAAAAAAAAAAAAAAATATATATATATATATATATATATATATATATATATATATAATGTGTATATATATATATATATATATATATATATATTAGATGAAAAACTTAAACTTGAAAAACTTAAATTAAAATTTAAAAATGTTGACTTGGCAACTAAAATAAACAATTTGAAGTAAAGTAAATAAAAACTAAAGTAAATAGATATATAAAAAAAAACTTAATAAATGACAAATGCACTTAACAAAATTACTAAATTTAAAATTAAAATGAAAACTAAAAATATTAAAATAAAAACCAAGTTTAAAAAGTATGTAATAAATTAAATACATTAAAAATATTGCAATCGTATATAAATAAACCTAAAATAACACTGATTGAAAAATGCAACCACTACATTGCATTTTTTTTTTTTTTTTTTTTTTTTTTTTTACATTTGAGCAGAATTAACTTGGAAATGTTTAAACATTGGCATTCAGAAGATTTTCAAAAGATTACAATTTACAGGGTTCCTTCCTACGCATTTTGGAAAAGTATGGAATTTGATATGAGTAATTTGCAGGTCTGAAAAAGTATGGGAAAATATTTGTGTTTCCAGACTATTTCCCCTATTCAGTTTTCTAAAATATAAAATTAAGAGTTTCTATAAAAAAATCAAAATAAAAGAGTTAAGTTTCTATAAAAAAACTCAAACCAGCAACAGATAAAGGGTCAAACCATCATTTAATTCATACTGTACTTTGCTGTTTAGTGATCGTGCAACATCAAACCATGATTACAGTATCAAACTGATGTGTCAGACGTGGATATATGCAGGTTATAAAGCTTTTTAGGTTTCTTCTCTTCATGTGAGCACATGTTATCACTTCGAGAAAACCATTGAAAAAAACCTTTACAGATGCTTGTACTATATACTAAATATAATGCTGTATGTACAGTTTGTGTTAAATATGGTCTTAAAAATCTACAGAGAGGTTTGGGGATTTGAGTACGGAAAAGTATGGAATTTTGAAATTGAAAATGTAGGAACCCTGAATTTAGTTTCTGTTGTACCAGATATGTTATCGTACATCATCTCTCTAGGATCTTGTCAATAATGGGGCTCAGGTGAGCATCTGCAACAAATATGGAGAAACTCCACTGGACAAGGCCAAACCACCGCTTGCTGCAAATCTGAAAGGTAAACTCTTCTCTGTAGCAATGTAGCAAATGTGACGTCAGCAGTAGATTTGTTGGAGGATTGTTTGCTGACATTGTCAAGCTTCAGAGAACTGTTTCTGTTATAATATGTTGCATCAGCCCTAATAATTCTGTTGTGTTTATGAATCAGAGCTGGCGGAGAAACAGGGACAGAGCCTGACCAAAGTTCCTTTCAAGGACACTTTCTGGAAGGGAACCACTCGAACTCGACCACGTAAGCGCCCTCAGAACATCTGATTCTCATTTACATTCATAACGCAGATGCTTTGGCAAACAAGCATTTTATTGTCATTCATTGTAACTGTGTATAGGTTGTCATATAAGATTATATGAATTATCCACAACCAAGGTTTGATTGTTGTATTCTTTTCATGATGGCTGCAGGTAATGGCACACTAAACAAAACCGCTGGCATAGATTATAAGCAGCTCTCCATGCTGGCCAAGATCAACGAGAATCACTCTGGGGAGGTGAGCTCATTTACCAAACCAAACCACAGTAGCTACCCAAACCATGTCTCAGAGCCTTTATGGAAACACTGATCTCTCTTTCTCTCTCTTTCTCTCTCTTTCTCTCTCTCTCTCTCTCTCTCTCTCTCTCTCTCTCTCTCTCTCTCTCTCTCTCTCTCTCTCTCAGCTGTGGCAGGGCCGCTGGCAGGGCACAGAGATTGTGGTCAAGATGCTTCATGTGCGGGACTGGACTACTAGAAAGAGTCGTGACTTTAATGAGGAGTATCCTAAACTAAGGTTCGTTCAGAGTGCCCAGATTACACAGACTAAAGGGACAGTTTGCCCAGAAATTAATAGGTTGTTTGCAATCATGTGGTTCTGGTGACGTGCGAAATTAATGTGGAGGGCAAGCAGTGAAAATTAAAATGGAAGAGATGTGGAAAAGTCAGTACTGTGCTGGTTTAGAATGGTATAAACAGAAAATTACAACATATTTTGACGTGAACCTTATGTTATGAAGAGGAGCGAATTATTTTTATTTTATTTTTTTTTCTCTACTGAATTGAAAGACTTGACTGCCATCGAGGAAGTAGATATAGAGAATGTGAAGCCGCTGTCACGCCACGTTCAGGTCTAGTCTGGGTTTGGTTATATTGCGCTGCCTTTCTACTAGTGACATTTAGGGCAGTATTTTTGACTTTCGGTCGTGATTGTGAAAAATGTCGCCATTGTAGGTCATTTATGCTGAATCGACAATTGCAACAGAAGCTCACATCATCGTTCAGGGAAAAAACTGGATTTCGCCTTTTCTACGTGAAAAAACCATGGTAAAAACACTAAGGGAAGCAGGTTGAGGTGGTGATGGGGAGACGATATATATTAAATCTAATAATGTCACTGATTGAACCCACTCCCTATCACTCAAAACAATAATCACATAGCTGAGTGTTTTTGAAAGTGTTGTATTTTGTTTGGTTTAATTAACACTACATTTGCGAGTATGACTCTCACTCGGCTTGTGAATGAGTATAACTTGTACACAGCCACTTCAAAACTGTTCACAAGCTTCTATGGGTTTGATTTTGGTTGTCATTTGTTGAAATAAATACAAAAAAAATAATAATAATACAGTGTCGGTGTCTGTAATAGACTGTAATAAAGGGTGTCTGTCCGCTGAATGCCCCTCCGATTCTCCTCCGTGGTCATATGGGAAAGTGAATATTTACAAAGAAAACATTAAAAGTACAGTTACATTTACACCCTTCCAACAAAGAAATTAATCGACTTCTGTCAGCTTGTTGAACACATTTTTTTTTATTTTGACATTTTCTACCATATGATGGCTGAAGCAGCAGCACGTGACACTGTTTTCACGGTAACCACATCAACATTGTAAACGGAATTTTACAAAACTGAAGTGAAAACACCAAATGATCATGCAATGAGATAGAATATCTTCTCTTCCCTGCAAACGATACCATGAAAAATGTGATTATTTAACCAAGTCAAAAACAAATAAGGTAAGCAGGTATCCATATTCATTTCAGTATCGGCGGATGCAAATCACTATAAAAGGTGGCACCTTTTAAAGTTAAAAAACGATATAAGTTACGTAAACGATAAAAGCTCATTGTGGTTTCTCGGTTTGATAGATTTGTGCAACCATAAACGATGCCAAACAAAGGAATTTTGAGTTTGTGATAGGATTCCTATATAAAAAAATCACTCCTTGCCCTCCAGCCGCATTTCACGTGCAGCAATGACGTCATGTGCAAACAACCTATTCTGTCATCATGTACTCATTCCAAATCAGGGTTATTGTAGTTACCTAAAATTAAACCATAAAAAAATGTCCATTACTTGATAAAAAATAATATAAAAGATAAAAGAACGTATAAAAAAAAATAAAATAAACTTATTTTATTTCAGCTGATTGTCAAGGAAACCTTTCTCATTTTAGTTTAACTTGATGTACTAAAATAACTAAAACTAAAATAAAAATTCATAAAAACTGTGAATATAAAAAAACTAATAAAAATGACAAAAACACAACAAAATTTATCAAAGCTTTAACTGAAATTAAAATGAAAACAAATAATATTAAAATCAAAACTATTTATCTAATTTTATATCATTGATACTACAATAGAAATATTCCAAATCTGTATGACTTTCTTTCTTTTGTGGAACACAAACAGGGATGTTTAAAGAAGGTCCTAATCACGGCCACATACACCTCATGCACTATATTCCAGGGCTTAAAAACAAAAAAATTCAATCAGTTCACTCTGAGCAGAATCAGTATTTTAACGTTTCTGTTCTGAGTTCCTTCTGTAACATTATTGTTCCGAAAATGATTTGATTAGAAAAACATAGTGGTTAACAACGTTATTTATTTTTATTTTATTTTTTAGCCTATACTTTTTACCAGAGCTTGAACTGAACTTTATACTAAGAGCTTGTCCTGCACGCAATTTGGAGACCGTCTCTGCTTGTTTGCAGTATAAGGGTAAATAAAAAACAGGTTCTTTATATAAGTACAGCATTTTCTTTATTCAAAAGAAGATGTGTGTAAAGGCTAATGTTTTATGTATTTGAGAAGCGGAGAAGAGTGTCTTTGTAACTCCGAGTCCATTTGAGCTTGATTTTGGTAAAATGCTAATAATCTAAGGACACATGCAAGTGTCTGGCCATAAAGCCAATACTAACTTTGACAACAAGCTGTTTAATCATTTAAAAATGCATTTTTTTAAGAAAAAATAGTAGTTCATCAAAAATATCTTAATTTGTGTTCCAAAGATGAATGAAGGTCTTACAGTTTTGGAACAACATGAGGGTGAGTAATTAATGACAGACATTTCATTTTTGGGTGAACTGACCCTTTAAAGATTCAAAGCATAGACACTAGAATGTCAAAACTGAAAAAAAGGGAAAATCTAGGTGAACTATTTTATTCCAAAAGAGAGGACAGTCCTGATCTGTTACCTTTTAATCTGTGAAATGTCTCCATCGTGTTAGCGGTCTGTTGTATCTGTGTGTTCATGCGTCCCTCTCCACCTTGATGTTTCCCCTGCTGTAGAATCTTCTCCCACCCAAACGTGTTGCCTGTGTTGGGGGCGTGTCAGGCTCCTCCCGCCCCTCATCCAGTCATAATTACACACTGGATGCCCTATGGCTCCCTCTACAATGTGCTTCACGAGGGGACCAGTGAGTAAAACACACACATTACTGTCTCACATAAATCATGTGGTGTTTTCATGAAGTTTGTCTGGTCCATTTGAATGTTATTGAACGTTTAATTTTGAAAATATGCTTACATGCTCTTTAAATTCTGGACACACTGGAGGTTTTTTCTCCTGACTCAGCATAAGTAAATTTAGATGTCTTACTCAAGCCTTCTCTTGTATCTTCCTCTTTCTCTCTTCCATTTAGACTTTGTTGTGGATCAGACGCAGGCAGTGAAGTTTGCCCTGGATATAGCGTGTGGAATGGCTTTCCTGCACACACTGGAGCCCATGATTCCTCGGCATTATCTCAACAGCAAAAGTGTCATGGTAAGGAACAGAAAGGAGAAGTTTCCCACTAATCTAGCTTTCTACAACTGGGTTTTTCCAGAGTGTCTATTCCTGTCTATTATGCAAGAGAACATGATGTATAGTTAGTTATACAGTTGCTCTAGATTCATTTCCACAGACGTTCATTTCTCAATGTTATCCCCTGATTGCAAAATACAAGTTCACTTGTAGAATTACAAGGTGGCCGCTTCCGTCAAATATAGTGCTGCCTCCGGCTGTCGAATGTCGACAAAACTCAGACAGGCAGGCAGTCACATACTCAGATACCCCTTTTCCACGGTTCCAATGCGGCTTCCCGGCCTGTGTCCATTCTCGAACCGTTCCGCCCATCCCCACTGCAGAAAATGCGGGTCAGGGCCGGAAAGATTGGTTTCGCTCTGGCCTTGAAATGTGCTGGCCTCGAACGGAGCCACTTAGGACCGTACAAAAGTGATACGTGGATTGCGGTTATATCAGATAATCCGCAGGTCGGGTGGGCCAAGTAATACAAAATAACATTCCAATTAATTGCGGGTGGGTCGCGGGTGGATAAGAGATAAATCATTAATGTGCTCATTTTAATAAAGACACGGAACTCTCATTTGTTAAAATGCAACGAACGATGTAATAAAACAGAGACAATTTAAGTTTGAAGGGAGTAAAACCTGTGTTTAGGCTAGTAAGGAAATGTAATTTTGCCAAAGAAGAACTTTTATTTTAAATATTCATTTAAAAGCAGCCTACCTAAGTGTGATATGTTACCATATCATCATGCTTGAGGTTCAGGCAGTTGGTGGGTGGTTGATTTATTTTTAACAGTGGATTTGGGTGATGTAAGAGCTGATCCACACATCTCTAGCGCACAAGCCCTATAGAGTCCCCTTTACAAGGCTTTTTCTTTGTTCAATTTGCACACTGAACATGGGTTGGAGCTCTTTATTTTGAACTCTCAAAGTGCACCAGATTAATGAATTTATCTTTAAGATGTACAAAATTTTACCCCCCTATAAGGACAGAGGTCCACCCACCACAGAAAACACAAAATCCTGTGGGAAACATTGTATATATGATAGTGTTCTCAAAATAAAAATCTAATAATCTTAATATTAAAATACCTAAAATACGTGCTTGTAAAAAGTGTTTTTTTTTTTTCTGCCGTGATCAGGATTTTACCACCTCCGCCTCATTTTGAGCCAAGAAAAACCCAGTTTGCTGTCATGGTATGTGGAACTGATTTAGTGGAACTGTGAACAGGAACAGCTATAAACAGTCTCAGTTCTCTGTGAAGTTTCTGTGCATCCCATCACAAGTTGAGAGATCCGCGTTGCAGAGTATTGCAGTAAAAGAACTTTGGTTGTGGATTTCTCATTGTCTCTGAAGATTTTAGAGTTACATTACAAACATCAATGGTCTGTAATGTCCATTAGAAAATAAAAATCTGTGGAAGTCATGATCAGTTTAAAGCACAATGGATTGTCATTAACCCACAAACACAAGTGAAACCAAGGCAAAACTACACAAGTATCAAACTACTAAGAGCTGTACTTCTCACACTATACTATCTTGAGAACTGTTCTCTGGTTGACAAAGCAGTGAGAGGACAACCATAGACCCCTACCCAGACTCTCAGCCAACATAGTGACCCCTAACCCCTAAATGCACATTATGCATTTATTTGATCAAAAGTACAGTTAAAAAGAGTAATATTGTGAAATATTATTATAATTTAAAAGAATTTTTAATGTATTATTGTATATATGCAATTTATTCCTGTGATGACAATGCTGAATTTTCAGCTTCATTACTCCAGTCTTCAGTGTCACATGATCCTTCAGAAATCATTCTAATATGCTGATTTGATGCTCAAGAAACATTTATTATTATTATCAATGTTGAAAATAGTTGTGCTGCTTATTTTATAGTATTTTAATATGCAGAAAACATGATGCATGTTTTTTCAGGATACTTTGACGAATAGAAGTTCAAATGAACAGCATTTAGTTGAAAACAAAAACAATACAAAAGTCACTTTTGATCAATGTAATGCATCGTTGCTGAAAAAAGTATTAAAAACCCAAATTGTGGAATGGTATATACATACACAGTATATAAATGTAACTTAAATTAATATATTGCCTCTGTGACCAAGAATAATTTAGAACAGACTGTTTCTGAACGTGATCTGCTCATACTCAGTGAGTGTTGGGAATGGTAGCGAGCACTGATTCAGTTTTGCTGCAATTTGTATAAAGCAGTAAAAACTGTGAGTTTGGCCTAAATAACTGTTTCATGCTCAGATATCCTAATGAATCTGTTCTCACTGATTCATTGACATCAGATTGATGAGGACATGACGGCCAGGATAAGCATGGCAGATGTGAAGTTCTCCTTCCAGTGTCCTGGCAGGATGTACTCTCCCGCATGGGTGGCACCGGAAGGTATCATTTCTCTCCTTCACTCTCTAAATTCTTCATTTCAAAGATTTCTCTTTATCCACTATACATTGTCTATTGTCAACAGTGTAGTGATGCATGAAACACAGCTCACCCAGAAACAACACAGTCACTTTCAAACCAAGCAGCTTCCTGTTGGTCAACGCAGTGAATCTGCTTGATTAACATTGTGAAGTCTGTGTGGGAAAACCTTTTGTCCTCATGCGAAATTTTAGATTGCATGGATTTTTCGCCTGCGAAAACTTGCAGAACAGTAATAAATGTGACTGCATCTTTAACTAAAGTTTTGATCCACTGATACCTTAACATCTCCCTCCACATCTCCTCTCAGCCCTGCAGAAGAAGCCAGAGGAGATTAACCGGCGCTCTGCGGACATGTGGAGCTTTGCCGTGTTGCTCTGGGAGCTTGTCACCAGAGAGGTGCCATTCGCTGACCTCTCAAACATGGAGATCGGCATGAAGGTAAGATGGATTCCTTCATATGCACCTGACTTTGGAAAGCAAGAGCCAAACCAAACACCCTTATCCCTTTTCTCTCCACTAGGTGGCACTAGAGGGACTGCGGCCCACCATCCCACCAGGCATCTCCCCCCACATCTGCAAGCTAATGAAGATCTGCATGAACGAGGACCCCGCCAAGAGGCCCAAATTCGACATGATCGTGCCCATCCTAGAGAAGATGCAAGACAAATGAAACAGCCCTGCTGGATGACCCTGCAAACACTGAGTTCACAGTATTGCCTTAAACTTCACCACTCACCAAAGTGCTCTATGCCACTGTAGCCCTCTGCTAAAGAAAAAAAACGCTTTGTGGAAGTGCTGTTGAACATTTTTAAAAGCCACGTTCTCACTATCTCCTATATTCTTACAAGCAATCATTGAATAATGGCGTGTGTGTTTGTGCATATATATATGTTCATTGGTCCTTTTCGTTTTTTCTGGACGCTCCTCTCAAAACGTTTTTTCTATAGCCATTAAACAAGAAGTGGCGGCAGCAGTCTTTGGACGCAGTGAATGTACAGTAAAATCAGTTTTCAACTAACCACTCCCACATTTTCTGCATCTTTTTGCGCACTTGCTCCATTTTTGTCATCTTCACCCCTTCAAAAGGACAACAACAAACATTTCAGCTCAAAATCAGTATAATTTGCAAATGTGTATGCATCAGCCGCTATTAGTATTTAAAGCAACGTGCCATTTTCTTTCAACTATGCGTTTTCTTCAGATTGTCCTGATGATAAAAGACCTATAGGCCAAGTTTGCCTGAGATTTGTTTTGTTTTTTTTGTTTTTTTTAAAGCAGTGCAATAATGCAATAGCTAATGCCAATTTTATGCCTTATCATGTAACAAAAACAAAACTATGAAGTGCCCATAATATCACGATTGTATTGTCCTTCTCATAGCAGGGAGAGATACATATTCTAAAAACCTGTTATGTTAAATTAAGGTACCATATGCTCAAAGGAAGAGCCATTTACACACGTCACATCAAATGTGAGAACTTTTGTGTCACAGATGACACACATCATGGGTCATGTCTTCAATTCTTGCTCCCATAAACCTACGTATTTACTTGATCCATACAAATGCATGATTGCTGCATCCTCTGTTATGCAACTAACACGCCTCCGGCTCCTGTATTCTAATTTACATTGTACATGTTAAGCATGTTATGTGCTGAAATGTCTGAGAGATTTTTATACTGTATACATATATAAATGTTTTTTTCATGGGTGATAGGTTAGGCTGCCCATGAGTGCCTTTATTTTTTTGCTTTTCTAAACACTACATCTATTTACTTCCTTATTTTGCTTTCACAGTGTTCCTCTTATCAGCTTGCCAGTATGTAATAGGAAAACCAAGAGATGAAAATAAGCATACTTGACATGCTTTTTTTTTTTTTTTTTTTTTTTTTTTTTTAGTTTCACTTTTTTTGTTATGTTTTGAAAAGCAAACAGTTGTGATCATGAAAAACCAACTGATTATCTAACTTATGCTCACTGTTTTCTCTCCCTGTGAGGTTTTTAATGAAAGTTAATTCTTTATTTTGGAGATTTGGGCTGTCTATATTTTATTCATGATAACTAAAGTTTACTAAAAGAAAATAAGAACAAATAAAATGTTTTGGCCATGCTAAGTGTTTTGATCTGTGTTCATTTATCAGTCAGAAAATAAATTATTGGGTAAAAAAAAAAAAAGATTAAAATTTGTTTTGAAAAACTTAAATGGTCTTAATACAGTTGTTGGGGATTTAAAGGGATCTTGGGCACGTTCAAACTCAAAAAATGTCAGCCCAATCAGCAACAACATGTATATAAACCACGCGTTATTAAAGAGACAGCTCGCACAATGGGTATGAATGTGACATACATATTTATATATTTTGCTATTGTATTTTGGAGTGACACTTTCATAAACTTTTCTATTATCCTCTGATTATATAATGGTAAATATTACAATATCATAGCACAACAATAGTTATCATAAATAATGATAAGCCTAATACTCACAATAAAAATAATAAAGTCATATAGATCATAACACAGTCTCGGAGGTAAGAAGTGGATTATCCTTCATCTGAAATGTTTGTCTTTTCATCCTGAAATGCGAGGCAAATGTTGGATCACAATAATTAGGAACAGGGTGTTCAACGCACCACCGTTTCCGTTTAAAAAACGTTTTGCAACGTTTTGTCGGGGCTGAACGCAGCCCTTGTTTTTGGTTTTCTTGTCACATGACAAAATTCATCAAAATTCCTGCATGTTGGTTATGACAACTGTCCTTTTCCCCCCTCAAATATCACTGCTTCACTTATGTTTTTAAATAGATATTTTAATATGTGTGTGTGTGTATATATATATATATATAGAGAGAGAGAGAGAGAGAGAGCAAACAAATTCCATCATTTCCTTTCTATATATAAAAATGTTTTAATAGATTTTTTTACAACCTCTGGACAGTTACACCACCTGAACGTTTTAAGTCCCACAAAAATATCAATATATACTAATATGTAAAAAGATGTTATAATGAATACTAATTAATAATAACTTTCATGTTTACAAAAGCAGTAAGGCACGTGACTTGTCAGCAGCTTTGTCAGCATGTCACGTGATCAGTCAGCTGACGCTATATAAACACTTCAGGTCGCCCGGTTCGCGGATGCGGTACATTTGTGAGGACAGACAACTGACTCTTTAAAACACAATTCAGATTTTCACAACTGCTTCAAAACAAGACGCGAATTCGAGTTATTCTGACGCTTGTTTTATTTACACATACAGCCCATGCCTAACACTTCTTCCACAGAGTCTGTTCAAGAATAAACACGTTTTCCTGGAGTCGTCGGTCTGGACTTATATGTAATGACGGGGAACTGATACAGGTTACCGCAGTGTCGCTCACCGCGCAGCCAGGATGAAGCGTCCAGTTTTCGGGTTGTCCACCTTCTGCGGTGTTTTCATGGTCTGGACATTGTTTTCGGTGCCATTGGGCTTCTCATACCCTCTGGAAGGAGATACAGATTCGCCCGAGCTGAGGTTCGTGGAGGAGTTTAAGCTCGGGTTCAGCTGGCGCAACATGTCCTGCGTGGTGTGTAAAGCGATCTTCGCCACGGTTGACATAGCGCTGCTGGTACGTTTTCCCCATTGTGTTATTGCCTGTTTAAAACTTCCTTGGCTTTCTTGTTGTAATAAATGTTATCTTTTTTTGGATGGCTGAAAGTGAAGTTCACACAGTTCGATTTTGTTCAGTAAGATACATGTTAAACTGCCTACCATCATAGGCCAGAATATATTGTATATAAAAATGCCTATATTATATATTAGTAAAAGTAGTAATAATCATGTGTATACACACACACACACACATTAATTTAAAAGCATATTTCCATTATATGTATTAATATAATTATTTAAAATAATACTTAAGATTAATTTAAAAAAAATCTTATATGTATATAGAATTTTTTTAGACAATACATAATGAAAATATGCTTTTAATTTAATGTACTTTTTACTGAAATTGTATTTATATATTTAAAATAAATTCAAATACACATTTATACATAATTTTGTTACATTATTATTGTTTTAAATCCTTTAATATTATGCTTTAACCTAAAATATCCCTGTACAGAATAATTTGAGTGTTTCTGATATGTCCATGTAAATAAAGAGTAACAACTATTAATAAAGTTTTGTGCGTCCTCTATGAACAGAGTGACTCAAACATGGAGCGTGTGGCACATGCTCTGGGAGAGGCCTGTGTCCGACTGCACCTCTCCGATCCGGATGTATGCCGAGAGATCACTGAGCTCTTCCGAGAAGATTTCATCCGTGCGCTGCAGGAGTCCTTCCTCTGGCCTTCGGAGGCTTGCGCTCTGCTGGTTGGACCTACGTGTGGCCATTTTGATATTTATGCCCCCTGGAATGTATCCCTGCCACGGGTCCCCAAACCCCCAGTTAAACCACCCACCCCTCCCAAACCAGGCTCTCCACAGAGCAGGATACTCTTCCTCACAGATATCCACTGGGATGCGGAGTACGCCGAGGGCAGCCTTGTGGATTGTAAGAAGCCACTGTGCTGTCGCAATGACTCCGGAAGGGTCAGTTGGAAGCAATTTGGAGCCGGATACTGGGGCACATACGGTGAGTGTGACCTGCCTCTGCGCACAGTGGAGAACCTCCTCCAAAACGTAGCCAAATCCGGCCCATGGGATTGGGTGTACTGGACCGGAGACATTCCAGCACACAACGTCTGGTCTCAGACCCGGAAACAACAGCTGAACGAGCTTACCACCATCACTAGACTCATACTCAAACATCTGGGGCCTAATGTAACCGTGTACCCAGCTGTGGGGAATCATGAGAGCACTCCAGTGAATAGTTTCCCACCTCCGTTTGTACACGGGAATCGTTCGTCCCGCTGGCTGTATGACACTATGGCGAAGGAGTGGGCATCCTGGCTGCCTGAGGAAGCCCTGAAGACGATACGGTAAAGTACTGATGGAAAGACTATACAAACTAATAATCTCACACTGATATAAATTAGTATTGTCCCTGTTAAATACATAAAATCATATTATGAACATTATAGTTTTAAAATAATAATAGTTGTTGTTGCTGCTATGGTTTAATTATTTTTATGAATTATGACTTATTTTTTGTAGCTTAATATTTTAAATGCAATACTATACATACATTTGTGGAGTTTTCCCTTTTACAGTTACTACTACTAGTAGTAATACATAAATTTTATATAATTTTTTTTTTAATAAATATTTGTATAATAAATTTTATTAGTACTAATAGTGGTAGTAATAGTAGTGTTATTGCTATGATTTTATTCTTATTATTGTTAATAATAATAATAATAATGTATTACATTTTGTAGCTTAATATTTTAAATATAATACTATAGATACATTTGTGGTGTTTTCATTCTTACTGTTTAAAAATAATAATTATAATAATAAATATTATCATTTATTGTTATTGCCATTGTTTAATTATTAATTTATTAATTATTACTTGTATTTTTGTAGCTTTATTTTAAATGCAAAACTATATATATGTTTGGTGTTTTTTACTCTTAAAGTATATTATTATTATTATTATTATTATTATTATTATTATTATTAATTAGTAGTAGTAGTAGTAGTAGTAGTATTGTTATTGCTACTGTTTATTATTTTTAATAATAATAATAATAATAATAATAATAATAATAATAATAATAATAATAATAATAATAATAGTAGTAGTAGTATTTAATAATAATAATAATAATAATTATTATTATTATTATTATTATTATTATTATTATTATTATTATTATTATTGTTGTTGTTTTAAATGCAAACATAGACTTTACTTCATTTGCTTGCTTGTTTGTTTGTGTGCGTGTTGTCTTCTCTAGGCATGGAGGGTTCTACACGGTGGAAGTTCAGCGTGGTTTGAGGGTGGTGTCTTTGAACATGAACTTCTGTGCACGAGAGAACTACTGGCTAATGGTGAACTCCACAGACCCGGCTGATCAGCTCCAATGGCTCATTCGCATATTACAAGAGTCAGAGAACAAGGGAGAGAAGGTCAGAGAAGTTTACAGAATTCAGAGAAAAAAGTGAACATCTTATTTTCTCTTAAGAACATGAGAAAACAGGGCAATGTTGAAGCCTTTGCATGTTGCAGCAGTTTAACAAGTTGCAATGTTAGTGTTTGTGTCTGTGGTTTAGACGTGTTTAAACATCCAAGCAACTGGTCATGAGTCAGACCAACCAGAAGCGGATGTGTGATAGTTGTTTCTCTATGTGCAGCATTTCATTTTTCATTTTTACATATGCTGATGATCTACAGTAGTGACCAAAAGTGATGTCCAGAGAGGATATTTAATTTAATTTAATTTTATTTTAAGATTTTAAATGTGAAGGACTTTTGAAACACTAAGATTTAAGTTATTTGCTTAACAAAATTATTTGGCAAACAGATACAGGTTTTATTTTGCTATGAAAAAAATACATAGAAAAAAAACAGGAAAAAGCATACATTAACTACAACATAATCAGTCATTAATATTTTGTTGGTTCTTTGTTGTTTTTGCATAAATTCTTCGTATGACATCAGGGCCATCTGGGCAGAGATCCATACTTGGGTCATGTCAGCCTGGCCAAAAATTAAATCCACACAATTTGGCATTTCATTGCATTATCACAAATAGAACAATTGACTACTACGCAATATACTTTTGGCCACTACTGCATTGTACTCTATTGTTTTTACCACTAAATGTAACTCAAATGATTTTGTAGGAATGTCCAGGAATTGTTTTTTTCCTCAATTTCAACACCAAGATATTTTATTACATGTTTTGTGGTTTTGTTCAATAACCAAATCCAAGCAGTGCTCTGTCTGTCTGGTCTCTCTCAGGTCCACATCATCGGTCACATCCCCCCCGGTCTCTGCCTGAACAGTTGGAGTTGGAATTACTATCATATAGTCAACAGGTCAGTCACTTTTCTGTAAAAACATTGTATGTCCTATCCTGCTGTACACATTGAGTTCACTTTCATCTGTTGTAACCCGTAGCTGGGTCTACACAACTGCGTGACTATAGCTTAAAGGGTTATAAAACAGTATCTTTTATGATCATAAGTGTCATATTGTTGTAAAAATGGGTCATGTTGACTGTAACTGCCTGTTTTTGAGATAATTGTGTATATTTGCCATGTGTACCGGTAGGTGTATGTAGTTCAGTGGTTAATGGTTCACTTGAGTCAACTTCACTTTAGTGATCAGTCTGGTTTCTTTCTTCTATAATTCTGTTTCATTTTTCAGATATGAAAGCACCATAGCTGGTCAGTTTTTCGGACACACTCATGTCGATGAGTTTCAGATGTTCTATGATGAGGAAACATTGACCCGTCCACTGAGTGTGGCTTTCATTGCCCCAAGTGTGACCACTTATGTCAACCTGAACCCAGGTACTCATTGAACCGTATTAGTTGTTGTTTTTTGTTTTGTTTTTTTATTGTATTTTTATTTTAGCATCTAGTTTTTATTTTAGCTTTTATATTGAATTATTTTGTTTTAGAACCTAGTTTTTTTTTTTTCATGATTATTGATTATTTTTTTCTCCATTTGTATTTTTGTTTTAGCATTTGTTTTAATATAGCATTTTAGTCTTTTTTTTTTTCTTTTTTTTTTTTAGCTTTTATTTTATATTGAGGTATTTTATCTTACAATCTAGTATATTTTTACTGATTTACTTTTTATTTATTTTAAAATAACCAATTGCTGAAATAAAATAATGTTATTTTAATTTAGCATTTTATATTGCATTTACTTTTTGTATTTTATTTTAGCTTTTATTTTAAATTGAGTTATTTTATTTTACAATCCAATTTTTTATTTTAACATTATTTTATTTTAGCATTTGGGTATTTTGTTTTAATTTAGCATTTGATTTTTGTTTTATTTTTGCATTTTTAGTTATTTTATGTTAGCATTTAGTCATTCATTTTATTTTAGCTTTTATTTTATTGAGTTATTTTATTTTACAGTGAGTTAATTTTTTTTATTTTTCCCTATTTATTTTATTCTATTTAATTTTAGCATTTAGTTATTTTATTTAGCATTGCTGATTTTATAAAAATTGGCAACAGCAATATGATATGCAGTAAACCTCTTTATAAACTTAATGCTGCTTAACCATGGTAAAATCATTGTCTCAGTTTTTCATGGCATATTGCTATAACATATTATTATTTTTTTTTTTTTTTTTTTTTTTTTCTATGGTCAGGATATCGTGTTTATTACGTGGATGGAAACTACCCAGGCAGCAGTCGCATGGTTTTGGATCACAAGACCTTTATTCTCAACCTGACTCTGGCCAACAACCGGCCCTCAAAACCTGACCCTAGCCCGTCATGGACCTTGTTGTACCGCGCCTCTGAGGCCTACGGTTTGTCCACACTCTTCCCATCAGACATGGACGGTTTGACCAAAGTCATGGTGAATGATGACCGTGTCTTCCAGCGCTTCTGGTACCTCTTTCATAAAGGCCACGTATCAAAGCCCTGCGCAGACACTTGCAAGACGTCACTAATCTGCCTCCTGCGCAGCGGACGATACGACCTTTTAAAACAATGTGCCGTGCCACACGGAGATACGCACTCTTTCAGGAAGACAATGTGTTGAGAAAATATGAAAATGGCTATTGAGCTCTCTTGGGATTATTGCCACGCCAACATCACAGACTATGATTTATTTAGCACTTTCATTCGACTTTTTTTTTGTTTGTTTGTTTTTTGTAGCATTTGTTACATTCATCCTCAACATCATCAAACTGTTTGATTTTTGTTCTTGTTTTACAGTTTGCTATTTATCTGACTTGCTGTGGACATTGTTAGCATTAACAGCTGTAAGGTGTTTTGTCAAGATGGGGTTTAAAAGTCAGTTCTCGTAAAGATGTGTAATTTAGGGCAGTGAATCAGAGAAAAGCATTATTGGTTGAAAACAGAACAGGTAGTGACCTCACAACCAAATCATGTGGTGTGTTAGTGCCTCATAAAAACCACAATTGCTCAGTCCTCATTCTCACAAGGTTCAGAGTGTTTTGTGTCACTCTTGAGTGGATTGTGGTTTTTTTTTTTTTTTTCTTTTTTTTTTTTTTTTTTTTCTTTTTGTGTCTTATCACTTCCTGAATCGACCTACACTATGCACACTGGAGCCTGTTCAAGGCCAGTTGTATTAGATGACGGTTTGTTGATTCAACATCGTCATTACGCACTATTTGTTTTAATTGGTAAAGAAATTGTGTTCTGAGGAGATTCTGATTAATGTCACACTTACTAAAAATGATTTTGCACTTGTAGTGTGAGACTTTATGAATGTTGAAATCATGGATTATCTGAAGGTCTTACTAAATAAAGAAATATTTTGCAAAGTGGTTTGTTTATAGGTTTAAGTTATGTCACAACCATTCAAAAGTTTGTGGTGAGCAAGTTTTGTTTTTGTTTTTGGAAAGAAGTTAATACTTAGCAAGGATGCATTGAATTCATCAAAAGGGACAGAAATTTGATACAAAAGCATCCGATGGCAAACAATCCAACTGTCAGAATCCTTCCCCCCACCTCCATGATGAGAGATGTTGGTGTAGTGGCTTAAAACATTCTATTCTGTTTATGGATGGAGCTGAACCAGCATCAATATAAAGATTTATTTTTTGGCGTTTTTGCCTTTTATCTTGATGGGACAGTATGTTGGCAGAAGGCGAAGTGGGAGAGAGAGACGGGATCAGGAAAAGCCCACAAGCCGGGACTCAAACTTAGGTCGCCCCAAGCGCAACAGTGCTACATGTCAGCAAACTGCCCACGAGGCTATCGCTGCCAACTAGCCTGTTGTCAGTTTTGTAAATATTAGAACCTAATTGTGTATGAAACATGGGTACAGAATCCAAACGGCAAACAATCCAGCTGTCAGAATTCATTCCTCCACCCATATGATGAGAGATGTTGATGTAATGGCTTAAAATGCTTATTCTATTCTATGTGTGGATGGAGCTTAACCAGCATCAGTTTGATAAATATTAGAATCTCACTGTGTAAGAAACATGGGGAAAACAGAATCTGATGGCAAACACTCCAGCTGTCAGAATTCGTTCCCCCACCCCCATGATGAGAGATGTTGATGTAGTGGCTTAAAAGATGTTGATTCTATTCTGTGTGTGGATGGACTTTAACCAGCATCAGTTTAAAGTACGGCTGTCTGTATGACACACACGACTCGTGTGCACAGAAAGACGTGCGCCAGTATTGCGTTCTCTTTCACGCTTGAACAAGCAATAACACAGAATTTTGCCAAAATGCCCGTTTTGTCGAGTATCCTCATAAGAGCAGTCCTAAATTAGTTAAATAACGTCTTTAATGAGCTTAAAGAGTTGTGAGAAAATGAGATGCGCATCAGATCCGCATCATGTTCGGCGGCAGTTGCAGTCGACATTTGTCCAGTTTTGTGACATATTTCAAACGGAATATTGAATAGAGGGCAGGGTTTTACCTTAACGCACCTCCTCTCCATCTCTCGCTCATAGTAGACTAGCGGATGGAGGGGAGTGGTTAAGCATTTTCAACCCAAGCCGTCAAACTGACATCATCAGAGAAGGAACGTCATTCCAGAACGGAAGTAACTTTTCAGATTTTGATTAAAGGGGGAGTCTAATGCGATTTCATGCATTCTGGCTTATTTACACTGTTAAACAGTTGCATTCTCATGCTAAACATGGCCAAAGTTTCAAAACACGAGTTGGACGTATGACAGTATTTCTGTGCGGAGAGTTTTTTTCGAGTATGGCCCTTTATCATGTAATAAAGAGCTGAATTCCTTGTATGGGCACTTCTCCCTGATAAGTGTGCACACACATATCACCCAGACCAAGAGCAAGAGTACACCCATCAATGAGCTTCGTTCAGGTTACGGAAGCCGAGAGATTTTTCAACAATGTCACCAAAGGAGTGTGTTTTTGGTTGTGAGGGAAAGATTACCATTTTCAGCTTCCCAAAGAACCCAGCATTAAGGGAACAGTGGATGGTTTGTTTTTCCGGGGGCAGCAACGGAGTTGTGTACGTATGCTTGTTTGTTCCCGGGAAATTGTAAACAAGTCCCAGTTCGACGCTGGATTTGCAGATCATGGGCGGTGAGTAAAACTGCATCAAATGTGTTTTGTTGGCAATCGGCACACAAGTGCATAAAATATAAACAACACAAACGTTTTTGTTCCCTTTTTATTTATAATGATGTCGCAGCTTGCAGACGATCTCTATGCAAAAGCTGTGCGCACTCGTGACTCTTTAGCTCTGCCCATGGCAGACACGCCTCCAGAAGCTCGGCTTTTCGGAAAGACTCGGTAGAGCGTATCTATCTTTTATAAATATGATAAAACTAAACACTTTGGAGATATTAAGGATGCAATACTACTCTACAGGTACTCAAGATTAACATGAGATTGGTAGACACTGTGTGTTACCTACCCTTTAAAGATTACCACGACTAGGGGTGTCGCGATATATCAGTATTGATGATAACTGTGATATTCAAAACATGAAAAATCGATATTGTGTTAATTAAGGGTATGACAATATATTGTGTAAACCGTAATATTTAAAATAATTAAGACATGATATGACATGTAAATAATCCAGCGCCAGTACCTGGTTGACATCCTATCTCTTCCATGTGGTGCCATTGCTGACAGCATGAAATGGGTGTACTCATTTTTGCATCACCCTAATTTTAGTAAAACTGAAAATTTTGTTCTCTAAGTTATATTATTAACCTTACTTTCATGTTATAAGTTAAACAGATGTTATATAAAATGCAAAGGTGAGGAATACAAAGAAAAATGCATGGTGCCTACAGTGAAACATGGTGGTGGCAGTGTCCTTATGTGGGGCTGCATGAGTGCTGCTGGTGTTGGGGAGCTGCATTTCATTGATGGCATCATGAATTCACAGATGTGCTGCTCTATACTGAAAGAGAAGATGCTACCATCTCTCCATGCCCTTGGTCATCGTGCACTTTTCCAACATGACAATGATCCTAAACACTCATCTAAGGCCACTGTTGAATTTCTGAAGAAGAACAGGGTGAAAGTGATTCAGTGGCTCCTGATCTGAACCCAATCGAACACCTAAGGGGAATTCTGAAGAGACAAGTTGAGCATCACTCTCCATCCAGCATCCAGTCTCTGAAAGAGGTCATTCTTGAAGAATGGAAAAAGATAGATGTTGCAAAATGTCGCCAACTTGTTCATTCCATGCCTAGAAGACTATGATTTTTAATGCTGTCATTAAAAATCATAGAGGCTGTACAAACTACTAGATGTAGTGTTTTTGTTGTGGGGTGTCCTCATTTTTGCATCACCCTAATTTGAGTAAAACTGAAAAATGTGTAATCTAAGTTATATTATTAACTTTACTTTCATGTTCTAAGTTAAACAGATGTTATTAAACTTAGTCTTGTCAGCATTTTGAAAATCGTTTTTGTGTTCATTGAGATATTGTTTAAAATGTTCCTTTTCAAAGGGGGTGGACTCATTTATGCTGAGCACTGTAAGTCTGCAATAGTGCACTGTTCTCTACAGCCTTGTAATTAATTGTATTTTTCAAAAAAATCTTCAAATCTCTTCAAATCCCCCCCCCCCCCCCCTCCAAAAAAAAAAATAAAAAATAAAAAAATATAGTACAAAAAAATGCAAAAATTTTATATAGAGTAATTTTCATTGTTATAATAATAATTTTATAATGTGAACCATTGATTAATTCTCTATCCATCTAGTGGCTATAGTTAAAAATTCATGTTCTTTTAATTTTTTTAAGTGTTTGCTTTCCAGTAGATGGCAGCAATCGTCCACTAAACCCAGGCACATTTTTCATGTCTATCACTATGAATGAAATTGAGAAATCTAGATCTTTTTTAGTTTTTTTATGTTAAAAATTTGTATTTGTACAAATTTTAACATAAAAATTTGTGTATTTAACATCAAATTTTGCTATTTTGTGTAAATGTATATACTTATTATATATAATTATTACAAATTGGGGCAAATAAATAACAAAAAATACCATAAATCCCCCAAAACTTCACAACTTTACAGTAAAATATTAAAGTGAGCGATATTACGTTTGTTTAAAAAAAGTTACATTATGTTGCAAAATCACATTTTACTGTCTGGTTATGTAAGTTAGTTGGACAGAAAAATGAATATTGTTGCCCAGTGAGAGTCTGTAGGGGAAACATTAGGCTGTGGCACAGATTCTGGCCCAGACAAAGAAAGAGTTTGAGCTGAACAGTCAGTTCTTGCCCCGCAAGTAATCTGCTTTGCAGGTTGGTTAAGCACATAAGGTGGTGTAGGGGGTCGGAAAGGCAAAGCTCCAGACAATGCAGTGAGGGGAACTGAGTGAGGGGCCTCAGCACTATTCACAACAGGAGGCACAGATACTGGAGAGGCAATGGCAGGTAATTTCCAAAAAGAACCCTTGTAAGGCTTTAGGCGATTGTGATGAACCATCCACCTTCTGGACTGTGGATGTCTCGGGTCCGTAATCTCGTAAGTTACACCATGGGTGTCATCCTTGTCCATTCTCCTCAGATTTTTGCCCTTTCCATTTAGGAGCCAGTTTATTCTGCTTTTGAGCTGGGTCGTCCAAAAATACAAAGTCACCAGGCTTATGTGGGTGGAAAAATGTCCTTTTATCATACTGCCGTTTCTGATTAAGTTTAGCTGCATTGGACCGCACAGCAGCATCCTTGAAAGCATATGATAAACGTGTGGTCACATCACGAGCATAGTCTGCAGGGGTGCCTGGTGTACAGGAAGTGATAGCCGGACTACAGTTCAAAAGGATATCGGCAGGCAGTCGTGGTTCTCTGCCATGTGCAAGAAAGAAAGGAGAGAACCCAGTGCTGGAATGAACACTGGAATTATAGGTCAGTTCCACTTGAGGCAGATATTTATCCCATTCACCCCCACTTTCACAAATGTACTTGGCGAGTTGGTCCTTCAATGTTCGATTCAGTCTTTCGACCATACCATCACACTGGGCATGGTAGGGTGAGGTACGGGTTTTCTCAATGCCAAGTTGACTGCACAGATGTTTAATCAAATCTGATTCAAACTGTCTACCTTGGTCCGTATGGACTACCTCAGGGACCCCGTGCTGCTTAATGTAATCCTCAAAAATGCACTGTGCTACAGTTGTCACACGCTGATCTTTCAGGGGGGTACAGATTGACAAAATGAGTAAAATAGTCCATTACAACTAAAATATACCTATTCCCAAGTGAAGTAACAGGTAGCTCAGTGATGTCAGCAGCAATTCTTTGAAATGGTCTGTCTGCATTAATGGACTGTAATGGGGCCCGTTCATGAGGAGCGGTAGAAGCACATGACTGACAGGATACACATTCAGCACAGAATTTCTGGATATCACAGGACATGTAAGGCCAATAGCATATTTTCCTGGCTCTCAACAAAGTACGCTCAGCACTCAAATGACCACTAAACTTCTCCCCATGAATACACTTAAGAGCGGTTAGAATGAATACTTCAGGCAAGACTATCTGGTAAACAGGAGGGCTATGAAGAGATGACTTTACTCCGCGACACAATATACCCTCTTGGACTGATAATTTGGGGAATTCATGCCAGAGTTTCCTAAGTGTGGCTGGGGAACGTTTCAGTCTGCCTAATGGTGGTCTTTGATTACCATTCTCTTTCCAGCTCATGACAGTACTAAGACAAAAGTCAGCCTTTTGCTGAACTTGTAATTCAGCCAAATCAACTGACAGTGTCGGACTTGTGTCAGGAAGTACTCCACAAACATTTGGCGCTTCAACAGGAGAGGAGACTTTTTCAGCAGTAGTATGGCTGGAAATTACACACTGCACTGCTTTTGTTTCTGTCACAGGTAAGCTAGGGTGCCGCGACAAGGAATCAGCATTACTATGCTGCTTTCCTTCTCTGTGAAGAATGGTAAAGTCATACACATCCATTTCAAGTATCCAACGTGCTCTTCTACCAGTCGGATCATTATCAACTGAGGCCTTTTTGAGGTTTGTGGTCGGTAATAATTTTGAATGGGGCCCCTGACAAGAAATGTCTGAAATGTCGGACAGACCACACCACAGCCCACAGCTTGCGGTCATAGGTGGACCATTTCTTTTCGGAAGGTGTCAGAGTGTGACTGGCATACACAATTACGCGTTCCTTCCCATCCTGCATCTGCGCAAGCACTGAACCTACACAGTCATGAGAAGCATCAGTGTATAATAGAAAAGGCAGTGTGAATATAGGGTGAGCGACAATGGGACATCTGTGATAAATTCTTTTGGCCACGATAACCGCGGTGTGAAAAATCTGATATCGTAACACCCAGTTCCAACTTTTCTGGAAATGGAGTTGTACAACATAAATTGTTACATAACAGCTTTAAAAGAAATAAAAACTGAATTAAAGAATTAAAGACAACTCTTGTGTTTTGTAGATCCTTTTTCTCACCAGATCGCTTCATCGTTTTCCATTAATGAGATTTGGCAGTGCTGAGTAGATGGTGCTGTTTTATTTATTTTTATACAGTTTGCTGTTTGACAAAATTGCAGTTTTTATACATTTACGTACAGATAAATGATAATATAATAGATATAGATACATGATAATGATAGCCCATTTCTAAAACATCTGTGAAATCACTATTTCACAGACCAAAAACAAGATTTTCAGCATCCAATATCAATAATAGAGAGAGACTGTTTTCATTTAAAACACACACAAAAAAATACAAAATACATTTATGTGGCAGGATAATCACAAAATTATAGGCTATACAGCTTTATGTCACTTCCAGATACCTATGGACACGCCGACATGGATCAGAGTAGACAGAATTTGAAGCACTAGCTGACAAGACTTCTTCCAAATGCAGGTAAAGTAAATAAGGTAAAACAACAACAACAACAACAGCTCGTCCACTTGGAATTATAAGGTTCTGTCTGCATTCTGAGCAGTTCTGAGATATTGAGCTTCAAAGTTTTTGCATTCCATTGGACTTTGTAGATATAACCTCTTTGTTTTCTAAATAAAAAAGTCCCCAAATGTACTCAACATTACCAAAAACATTACATAATGTAAAAAATTTGTCACAGAATAAGAATATGTGAATAACTCAGTTTTGACAAAAATGTCACATAACCTTATAATTCCAAGGGGACAAATTATTTATTATCATCTACATAGATGGTCTAAAGCCAGGTAAAGAATTTTGTGATTAATTACAACTTAAACATTTAGGATAGGTTTAGAAAATTATTTATATAAAACACCTGTTCCACATTCTTGACATTCATAAGACACATCCAGGTATTTATAAGTCCCATTACAAAAAAATTATATTATTGTTGCTCTTGTAAAATTATATATAAAATGAAAATAAAATTTTCTTAGCTATGTAAATCTTACCGAAAGGACTTATATGGAGGGCTGTTTCTTGGAAACACTGTGTATTTGAGATTAATTTATGTGTTTTTCCTCTAGCGCATGTTCTGTGATCAGTTCGCCCATAGTTGGCATAAACGACCTTTATTAGTCCCTGATCTGACACATGTAAAAAAAAAAAAAAAAAATCATTAGACTTGAGGTAAAGTTTAAGCATACTGCACGCAGTTGAAGAGGGTCCCTCCTGATCCTGTTCCCCTCTTTTCTCTTCCATTGCTTTCTTTCTCTCTCATACTGTCCTATTTTGGCACAAATCACCAAAAATATAACTTAAAATTACTAAATTACTCACGACATCTGAGGTATTCAGATCTTCCTTCACAGACATGTTTCCTTGTCGCTTCTACACCTGCAGAGAGGAAACATGCGAGAGGATCAAATTACTTGAAATAAAGTAATATTCTTCTGTACTAGAAAGTCTTTTTTATTTAATAAGACTGTACATTATACATTAGTCAACTGCAATTCTTACCATGTTGACACAGTACGAGCATCACTGAAAATCAAAATCAAATAGAAACAAATTAAAACACTGAACTGAACATTTGAAATCTTGCAAGTTGCAAGAATTGGTTCTAAATCAGTACTTACAAATGATCCAGCTTAGCTTTTGCACCAGCATGTTGAATGTGTGAACAGAAGGAAAACTCTAGAATTCTCTTAAGGAGACACATGTGCACACGGTATTTATAACAAACACAGTTCTCATCATCATCATCTGTTTACTGTAGATAACAAATGCAGAAACGGGAGTTTCGAAACAATCAAGATTCTAAAAAATAAACACTCCTTTTTTTCTTGCCATCTAATGATTGCATAAACTTGCTGCAAGTTTAAAGTCAGGTCAGTTTCTAGTGTTTTACACAATACAGATTGTTTCAAAGCAGCTTCACAGTATAATAAAGAGAAAAATATCAGAATCAACTGTGAAAACTTCTTCAAATATAAGATAAATTGAAATTAAAGCAGCACTAAAAAGACAATAGTGCCATTATTCCGCTCAAGTCAGTTCAGTTCAATTCAATAACTGTCTAAAGTTCATCAATTTTGAAACAAGTTCAGTTCAGCTATAAGCAGTTCTACAGAAGGCAACAGTGTTGTTGTTTTTCAGCTCGAGTCAGTTCAGTGTTTATTACGATCCATCTAGGTTAAATCGCAATAAATTAAGAAAAGAAAGAAAAATGCCTCCCCCGCCCAGTCGTCAGACCAAAGGAAAAAAAAAAAAATAGATAAATAAATCAAAACCACTAGATTCAGGGTTAAAAAAAAAACAACTAATGTTTTATTAAGATAAAAGAAAATGAGTAACATTTGAGAATTTCCAGGATAACATAAACCAGTAGGTGCATAAACTTCAGGAAGACCCAAGGCCCAAAATAACAAACAAAATGAATAATAAACAAATAATATCCAAAATAACTTCCCTCAGATTATCAAAACAAAATACAACAAATTACCCTTACTACACTAACAAAACAGAGCGAACTTAATTTCAAAAGAAAAGGGCAGGTCAACCCTACCGAGCACCATCACTGTAAAGAAAAGAAAATATATAACAGAGTCAAAAAATCAAAAAATAAAATACACAATATGTAATGGGGGTCTGGCGGCTGGAGAGGAGACAGGAGAAGTGCGACCGGCCCGAAGTCGCACAGCTCAACTGCAGAAAGCGGAAGAGATGGTTTTAAACCCTTATTCAATCGTCCTAAGCCAATCCCGGCAGAGAGAGGTGGAGCCATCCCGCAACCGATTAGGCTACGTGATATCCTGCTTAACACAAGCAAAGCAAAAGAACACAGACAGAAATAACAGGAAACAAACAAAATAAACAATATACTGAATTACACAATTCCGTAACAGTTGATGTTGCAAAATGCGATTCAGCTATAAAGCATCTCTATGGAAGATGTTGGCGCAGCCATTTGCATGAGCGATAACTGGTAAATTTAATTAAACTATATGAAGGAAAAACACACACACACAACTCGGTATTCTCTGTCAAACTGGAACCTTTTTTAAATTTTGTATCCATTTATGGATAACAGGGTCACAAACACACTTATTACAAACGTTAACACCCCCACTTGCTCTCATACTGTAAAATACTGTTTACAATTATAAGTCAATTTGAGTCACCTTTATTTATATAGCGCTTTTTACAATGCAGATTGTGTAAAAGCAGCTTTACAGTAATAACAGAAAAATAATTTTGGCTACACAGCAGTTCTAGAAGAAAATGGTGTACAAGTAGTGACATTACTAGTTTAACTACATTTCTCAATAGCGTGGTGGTAGCGTCACTGTTTTCTGAATCAAATAGCTTTTCAGTAGCGAAGCTCTTTTGTTGATCCAGTAGTGCGGTAGCATCCACACAAGCTACATTTTCCCAAGCATTTTTGAAGCTTAAATCGGAAATACAACTGCTAAGGGTCACTGATCCTGGATCAGTAAGTGACGCCACCGCCATACACGGACCTGTGTAGCCGACAGAAGTTCTTCCATAATTAACTTACAGTTTGTCCTGCAAAATCGGTGTTGGCGATATGAAACTCTCAGTCACCAGATGGCCAGTAGCATTTTTATGAATTCTGACAATGCAATGTTGTGAGAATGTGAACATGGACGACGTGCTGGACAGTTGACGGTCAGTGCTGGATTTGTGTTACACCACTGCAATCACCATTTGTTGGCTGTAGATAACAAAAGAGGAAATTAGAGTTACAGTTCATAATCTATTGAATGTTGAAACCATAAGGATCACAGCATGATTCTATAAAACAACATTTCTTCTTTCTACTTCTTACATGGATAAGCTACAATATTAGAATAAAAACTTAATTCATTAATTGCATTACAAACACCACACATTAAACATCCAGGTTGAATTAATCACTTGATGAACAACACATTCTCACGTGTGCTAACATAATACAAACCCCATTTCCAGAAAAGTTGGGACATTGTAAAACACAATAAAAACTACAATCTGTGATTTGTTAATTCTCTTGAACTTTTTTTTAACTGACAAAAGTACAAAGAAAATGATTTCCAATGTTTTCACTGACCAACAAAACTGTATTTTGTGAATATAAACAAATTTTAATTTTGATGGCTGCAACACACTCCAAAAAAGTTGGGACAAAAGCAAAATAAAAGTGAAAAGATGATATAATATCCAAGTTAAACTGTTTTTAAACAATTAGCAGGTGAATTGCTAATAGGTGAGTTTATCATGTTTGGGTGTAAAAGAGCTTCTCAGTCTTTGCAAGAAAAGATGGGTCATGGCTCACCACTTTGTGCCAAATGTCATGAGAGAATTGTCAAACAATTCAAAAAACACATTTCTCAATGCAAGATTGCAAAGAATTTATGTCGTTCACCATCTACCATACATAATATTGTAAAAAGATTCAGGGAATCGAGAAATCTCAGTCTGTATAGGGGAAGGCAGGAGACCTCAGTTGAATGTGCATGACCTTTGAACCCTCAGATGGCATTTCATTAGAAACCACCATGCTACTGTGTTAAATAAAGCCACATGGACTCGGGAGTACTTTGGAAAACAGTTGTCATTTAACAGTCTGATGCTGCATCAAGAAATGCAACTCGAATCTCTGTTACACAAGGAGAAAGTTATACATCTGTACTATGCAGAGATGCTGCTGATTCTCTGGGCCTGAGCTCATCTCAGATGGTCTAAAAGACAGTGGAAATGTGTGCTGTGGTCAAATGAGTCACTGTTTCAGCTTGTTTTTGAAAAAAAAACAGACATTGAGTTCTCAGTCCCAAAGACGAAAGGGACCATCCAGACTTTCATTAGCGAATCAAAATTTGTTTATACTTACAAAATACAATAAAGTTGTTCAGTGAAAACATTGGAAATCTTTTCTTTTTACTGAGTTAAATAGCGGTTTGAGAGAATTAACAAATCACAGATTCTTGATTTTATTGCATTTTAGATAATGTCCCAACTTTTCTGGAAATGGGGTTTGTATATGGTTGAAAGCACTGTAAAAAAAAAAAAATCATATTTTTACAAAATAAAACTGGCAGTTGTGGTTACCAGAATAATTCTGTAAAAAAAAAAAAAAATATATATATATATAGTAAAAACAGAACAATACTGACAACCACTATAATAACACAGATGATAAGAAAGCCACATGAAGAATGAATGCTCATCTCAAGTAACTTTTCCACAGGCTGAGGTAAATACTAATATACAGTATAGAAGGTGCACACAGTGTCATGCACACAAATACAAACATCACCATCATGGTAACACACATGACAGTAAAATAATGCAAAAGACATTCGTTTACCAACATAAGATAACAATAAACCCAAATGTACATAACTGATAAGAAAAACAATAAGAAGGAACATATTTATTTAAATGAAAAACACAGTGTCACACAGGGAACTCTAGGACTGTTTTTTTTTTTTTTTTTGTAATTTATAAGATGACTTGCTCTTTTTACTTCCAAAAGCTATCCCTTTAACTTCATTTTACTGTAAAATTACATGAAATGTCACAGATGTTTTTTTTTTTTTTTTTTTTGAGATGTTACAGTTTTTCACTGTATATGGTAAGGGAACGTGCTGTTAATCAATTAACAGGTTTTTAGCATTTTTAGTCTTTTACTGTTACAATTACAGTAATTTTTTTTAAAGTGCCTGAAAGGTTGCAGCCGGGTTCTGTGAGTCGTGTCATCTTAGTAAGTTGGTGAATGTTAAAATATGATATACCATGTATGTGTATGTGAATTTTAAGCTTGACCTTGATCTTGAATTTTAAGCTTGGCATCTTTTACTGAAACTGGGTGTGATCTTACACATTCATGCTTTGACCGCAGATGTTTCTTCATCTAGCGGTTCATTTCAGGCAAACTTCTAGTTTTTAACAGATGATATTTCTTAAGTAATCCAAATTTTATATCCAAGCGAAGAATGTTTTGCATTAAATATTTTTTATTTGTCTTTATGTGCAGAACACTTGCAAATTACTATCACACAGGTACTCATTGTTTGTTCATATTACGTGTATCTACAGCCACTTAAAAATGTAGGAATGGCACTGCATTAGATTTGAACCATTTATTTTAATTAGTATTATCAGTCCTAGATTAATTTATTTTAAAGAAATGTAACACTTTTCAAGCTAAACAAATCACAAAAACACTATAAATAAAATAAAAATTGCTAGTAAACCTAATTAGACAAATGAAATGTCATGTCATATCATTGGTCAAATGGCATCAGTGTGTGTGTGTGGAGACAGGCTGATTTTAATTAAGGAACAGGAAACACAAGGAACAGGAACATGTACATGTAACAACTGGCAAATAATCATGCAAGGGTTATTTATACAGACAGTTAACAGGGCACATGCACCTGGGGAGACAGTCAAGAGGATCCAATCAGAAAAGAAACTACAAAAGGACTACAAACTGGCACAGATTCTCAAGAAGCAAGAATTACAACATAAAATCCAACACAAGACAGGAAACATGACAGTATGCATATTACATGATTGAAGTGTATAATTTAGAGTGAAATTTTACAAAACATACAAACATAGACAACTTATGCTTTAGATTCTTCTACAAGAATTTGAGCTGCTTCTCAGCAGATCATTTTTCTTCACAATCTTGATTGTTCTCCATTATTGCAGTTTGGCAATCAGAATATATGGTGCTGTTTTATTTCTTTCTCTAATGTTTTTTCTCGTTAACAACATTATAGTTAACATAAATTTACATAGAGAAAAGGATCTAACAGATTTATGAGAGAATCCCATAAAAGTCACATCAAAATTAAAAGAAAAATTAAAGAAATTATACTATGCATACACAAAAGGGGGAGGGGACAGACTTTTTTTTTTTTTTTTTTTTTTTTACTTTTTGAAACATTTACCTCCCATTATTCTCATTTGTTGACACATGATCAATAAATTTATGAAATTACATGTTCATTATCATTTTTTTTATTATTATTTTAAGATGAACCCCATATTTCAAATTACTGTTTTGTTTTGTCTCACTGAGGAATGAATGAATAGACCAAAAACAATATTAGCGGCATCTAACATCTATAATAGAGACCATATTTATTTAAAACACACACAAAACATATAAAATACATTCATGTGGCAGGATAATCACAGTATTATATACAGCTGTACGTCACTTCCAAATACTTATAGACACGCCTACATGGATCAGAGTAGACAGAATTCGAAGCATTTAGATGACAAGACTTCCTCCCATTGCACCTTATAAGGTAAAAAAGAAAAAAACACAACCGAAAATATTATTTATCATCATTAACATACGTAGCTTGCCTTGTGTATCATTATTCTCTCACATAATCAAATAATCATCCACCCCTAATTGTCCCTTATGTATATTTTGCATATTGTTTCAGCTGAAGACTGAATGTTTATGTGTGTCTATGTGATCTGATGTCTTAAGTGACTCTAGATGAAGTGTATCTGTACCTGGAACGCAGGCTGCCAGTCTGAGGAGAGTAACAGTGTGGTGTGGTTGCTAATTTATGGGGGCAGGTTACGAGATCCCGCCGTCCATAATTGGCATGATGAACAGAAATAACACCAGTATCTTTTGAAACACAAAAACAGCAGATTTCAAAACGGTAATTTGTGCCACTTTTTAATGCTATGATCTCAAAAAGAACCTTCAGAAAGAAAAGATAAATCTTACCACAGAAAATGGCACTTTGGGTATTTTCACAGGTTACACTTCTTTCTAAAATTAGTTTGGGGAAAATGGGAACAGAGGTCAGTAATATTAATAGTAACTACCAGTTCTAGATATGTAAAGAAAATAAAACAATAAAGAATTTTATGATTAATGATCAACTTCAAAATCTAGGATGGAAATTGTATGTATAAAACATCTGGCTTACTTGCAGGGGTACAGAGATAAGACACATCCAGGTATTTATAAGTTCCATAGCAAGGATCAGAGAAAACTGAGTTCACTGCAGGAACAGAACAGCTCTTACTTCCATCACACCTGATTCATGGACAGACAATGACAAGTACTTAAGAACAGCTTTAATATACTATAGAAATAGAAAAAAAAAATCTCTTATAAAATTATGCATAAAATTAAATTGTAAACATAAACATTTTTTTTTCTGCTATCTGTTAATCCTACCGGGTGGACATTGTATAGAGGGATGTTTCTTGGAAGCAGTGTGTATTTGAGATCTGATTAGCTGGTATTCCACTAGCGCATGTTGTGTGATCAGTTCTCCCATAATTGGCTTTAAGGACCTTTATGAATCCCAAATCTGACATATATATAAAAAAACAAAAACAAAGTGTAAGCATACTGCATGTAGATTCAAGGCTCAATGTCCCCTCCTGTTCTTGTTCTACTTTTTTGTTTTCTGTCTCTCTCATACTGTTCAATTTGGACATAAAAGGCCAAAAATATAACTTAAAAATGACTGAATTACTCACCACATCTGAGATATGCAGATCCTCCTTCACAGGTCAGTGTTCTTTTTGCTTCTGCACCTGCAGAGAAGAAACATGCTGTTTAGGTGAGGTGATATAAAATTACACGAAATGAAATAATGTAATGTAATAAATGTCTTTTTATTTAATGAGACTATGCATTATACATTAGTCAACTGCCTTACCATGTTGATACAGAAACAGCAACACTGAAAATCAAAATCAAATATAAACAAATTGAAAAACTGAAAATTTGAAATCATGTCAGTTGAATTGGTTCTAAATCAGTACTTACAAATGATCCAGCTTAGCTTTTGCACCAGCATGTTGAATGTGTGAACAGAAGGAAAACTCTAGAATTCTCTTATGGAGACACACGTGCACACGGTATTTATAACAAACACAGACCCACCATCATCTGTTTACTGTAGATAACAAATGCGGAAATGGGCATACCTGTCAACAATCCTGTTTTCCCTGGAAAACTCCCGTAATTTGTATGGTCCAGTGATTTGCTACAATATTGAAGCACTGAATTCCGTTACAACACCATATATAAAAACCTTAACCTCAAAGGCTTATAAATCCTGATATAACTACATTAGGATATTGTGACATGCAGGCCAATTGTTTATTGTTAACTTGGTTGATTGTACTTTGCAAATGTTTTATGATTCGGAGTAGGCCTTTCCAATTTATTGCTTTGTTTTGATCACGTGCGGTGCAGTCACCTTCAGAATATTTCTGGTAAATTTGTTCCTGTTGTGGGATTGCCTGATTCTGTGAATTCACACTCCCAGAGCTTTCCCGTAACCATGTTTGCACATCCCGGATAGTCCAACAAAGTGTTTCCCAATCCTGTTTCTGCAGACACACACCTGTTTTTGGAACTCTTCCTAATCATGCTATCAGTCCGGCTCGTAGTGATTTTTATGCCTTTACCTGTAAACTTTTTCATTCTCCATTTCCATTTCAAATTGTTATATATCCTAACCATTGTTAACATGTATTCATTACTTCCATGAGCTCATTGTTTCTACCTTAAATTAATACATTGCTTAAATTAATACATTGTTAGCTAACTGTGTTATTTGTATAGCCTATGTACATTTCTGAAATTACATAATTTTGACACATACAGTATGTAGTCACCTCTGATAACAGATTACTCTAAATTGTAATGTTGCCATGCCTTTTCTATAAAGCAGCTTTGAAACAATATGTATTGTGAAAAGCGCTATACAAATAAATGTGAATTGAATTAAATTGAATTTTCCCGTTCAAATAATCACACTATAACTATCCACGCGCATACGCATTGTGGGATTGTTCTGTCAAAGTCCCCCTATGTTTCCCCTTAGGTTTGTGAAAATGATAAATGTGATTTTTCATTTACTGCAGAAAATATCAGTAGAGTAGACATAGATGGAGTCAAAGTCCAAGGATATTAATATTACAATACCCAAAAACTAATATAGATCTCTGCGAGAAAAACAGAATATGGTTGAAACTCATGAGCCGATTATCTGTAAAAAACAATCAGTTGCCATGCATTCAATAGGTAAAGAGTATGATCAAATTGATCGGCGCCAATAGCCTCGGAGGCAGCGTACTGACATATAGGCTAGCCTTATATAGTCTATGAGGCTAGCGCAGTTGTGGACTTTTGTGGACCGTCCCCATCTCTCTCTCTCACTCTCCAACTTCACTTCCTGTCAACTTACTGTTCTGTCATCATAAAGGCATAAACGTAAAAAAGAAATCTTAAAGAATAAATTATAATCAAATTGGCTGTACAAGTAATTTCAACTAAACTGACTTAAAAAATTAAATGAAATCTCGTATAACTTAAAAAAACGAAGCAAAATTATTTTGATAAGTTAAAGTAATGGAAGATGTGTGTTGTCATGACAGTGATCATATAATTTTTTACAGGTATATATGTAAGAATTATTTACATGCTGGGCATTTTTTTCTAGATAGTTTTGTGATCTTTGGTTAGTCATAAACATGAAGTGTTTTATGACCCAAGATACCTCAAATGTCTCTTTTTATTATTCTTCATTATAGAGCATTCCTGCTTATTTATCTGCATATGTTTTGATCATATTTTAGACATTTATTCACTGTTTTGGCATGATAATAAAAACAGCCTACTTAACAAATCAAATAAACCCATACTTCTTATTAAAATGCTTCTTCTTTATTAACACACTTTTGTATTCAGAAATGAAATTTGCATTTGTTGTTGCCTGCTTTATCTGATATGATCAATGAACAGCCCAGATAACATTTCAGAATAAAGTATTCTAGCAGTTATTTATTAACTTATTTAGCCATATAACATATACCCAGCCATCTTTTCTTACTGTTCTAATAATTTTTTTCAAGAATATTCTGCAGAATTATATAATAACATTTGCATCAATTAAATGCTACTGTAATAAATTGTGTCATGTCTGTTTGGTTGAAGAACATCATGAAGGGGCAGGGGAGATTTCGATTCAACTGCAATTGATTTTTGAAGTGTTTTTTACAATAAATATTGTTTCAAAGCAGAAGCTTTGAAGAAAATAGAAATGGAACAAGAAAATAAAAAGAAATTCTAAAGAAAACAATGTTCTGCTTCTGCTCTTTCAGGCTGTTTTGTTGATCCTCCTTCTACAAAAGTTGTTTCCAGACCAACTGGTGCAGCTCATGCTCAGCATTAGGACAGAAATCAAACATTGCAGCATTATAGTTTTCATTGAGATCTCTGAGTGAAAAACTAGATATGTTGAACCAACTTTAGAAATGTCTTTAAAATCAGGGTCAGCCATCAGAGAGCATAACAACTTGTCAAAACTTAAGAAAAATCCACTTTAAGCTTTTATCTTTTGGTTTTTCTACAACTTTTAATTTAATTTCATTTATTTAACTTGCAAACCTATACACAGTTGAAAATCACTTCTGAGTACTTACAGATGCCATAACACGGATCAGAGAAGACTGAATTTGAAGCATCTAGATGATAAGACCTCTTTCCATTGCACCTAATATACAAATATACCATTTTTTTTGTTTACATTGTATGCTTCTTAAGTGACTCTAGACTGTAGTCTACCTGAAAAAAAGGTTTTAATTATTGGACCAAAAACCTCATGTAATAACCTAGAATACTGTCTAACACTTGAAGGCTGCTCTGTCAAGTATTCCTCGTTACTTAGTAACCTGGGTGAGCTCTTTGAGAGCTCTTTCTGTCAACACTGCATTGGCTCCCTATTAAACATTGCATACATTTTGAAATCTTGCTAATTACTTAAAAAAGCACTAAATGGTTTAGCTGCTCAGTGCTCGAGCGAGCTGTTAACGTGTCATTGTCATAGGCGGAGTTTCACAAAACGATAAAATAAGTTCTACTGCAGTTGTGAAGTAATCAATTTAAACTATTTGCAAATAATATTTTGTTTTTAAATATGCACACGTTCTTACTGATATCTGATATGTCGAAAACGGAAAACGTTTCTTGTCTCGTCACATTCCGTTATGAGTTAAGTGAATCAAATGTAAATTATACCATAATTTACATTCAAAACAGTGAAATTTCTTAAAAAGTTGAGTTGCTTGCATCCCTGGACATTACTGTCAGTCGTTCAGCATTCCTCTCGTAAAACAGATAAATAAATATTAATGTTTAGCTGCTACCTTCCACACACTCTTTCAGAGGTAAAACTACAGCGTTGCGCTAGAATTCATACTCGTCTTCTGTAAACAGCAAGACCTGCCTTCTTTGATTTGACTGGTGGTTATCTCACTCATTTTGACATGCTATATTGTGCTATATTGACTGTTGAGACAGCTAGCAATCTAAAAACTTTTTGTCATGCAAATAACAGAGCTGCGCATAATGGAGTGCAGCAGAGCAGCATCATATCAAATATTGAGGGACAATTTAGCCATTTCTAATTTTTGGGGAGACTTGTCCCTCTAAATGTCTATGGTGGCTAGGGAGAGTGGGGACGGTTGCAACACTTTTTGCATTTCCTTCAATTTCTTAGAGACCATTTGCATTTGAAAGCCAAAATTTTAATACATTAAACCCAGGTCTGTCAGCTACCCACCCACACCGGTGTAACATGCATACATATGATAATATACATACAATTTATACTTGAATACACAAAGTCAAATGTTGCAGCTGACCCCATAAGAGGGGACGGTTGCAACGGTCCACAGGGACAATTGCAACATTTATTAAAAAGTAATTAAAATCATTCTTTAACATCATTTTGCATTTTTTTTTTATTTTATTTGTGCACAGACAGAGTCTTCACTAAGTTAAATTAACTGTATAAAGACAAAGACTATTAAAAGGAAAAAGAAACATTTTCAAGTAACAAGTAACTATGTTTTGGTTAGCTGTTATAATAAATTTGCAATACTAAATATTTTAATCGTAAATCAAGACTTTGAAATTCACTGAAAAACTTTTGTATACTTCTCTGAACTGAAGGAATGGTCACATGTGGCTGCTTTTTTCCAGAAAGGAGGAGAGGGTTAACTGAGCATGTGTAGTATGAGTATCATCACTCTAGCTCATTCCTGATTGAAGGAATATGCCATGTTGCAACTGTCCCCTGTTGCAACCGTCCCCACTCTCAGATATAGGCTACTCTACATTTCATAGTTATATGTATCATATCTTCTACATTTAAAATTCATAATGAACAACTGCTATACAAAGAGTCAAAAACACTTCATATTGGGCTTAAAATATTCAAGTGTGTGGCCAGCCTCCTACCTAATGCAGAGAAAGCCGCCTCCTTTGCAAGTTGCGTAGATGTTGATAGTGGAATCGTTAGAGTTAGAGCCCCCTCACCTTTAGTTGTCGGTTTATTTAAAAAAAAAAAAAAAAAAGAAAGCTAAAAACTATGAAAAAGAAAAACTATGAATAAATATCCATTTAGTTTAGTTAGCCTGATATTGTATTTAGCATAAGCCTAAACTATAGCGGGAACAGAACGAGAAGAGAGTCCTCTCGCATACCGTGATATGATTCGCGAGATGGGAGAGAATGGGTTTCTTGTTTTTTTTTTTTTTTTTTTTGTATAGTATTTAAAAATTATTTTGCCCTAATTTACTCATTCTACTCACTTAAATGATAGGATAAAACAAATAAAATGTTAATTATATAATTGATAATTCACATTTTATTTGTCTTTATTTGTTTATTTGTCCAAACTCAGCCTATGATTTTAACATGGTGAGATTGCAAAATAGCCTACTGTAAGCATATTAGCAGGAATTAAGCAAAAACAAAGCACTTTCATTACACTTTCTTCAAAAGCCATTTTGTTCATAATCACTAAATTTCTACAACATTTTATTTAAAATCAAAATAATAATTGAAAATCTAAAATTTAAATAACACACACTGATGCCATTTGACCAGTGATATGACATGACATTTCATCTGTCTAATTAGGTTTACTAGTAATTTTTTTATTTTATTTATAATGTTTTCGTGATTTGTTTAGCTTGAAAAGTGCTACATTTCTTTAAAATAAATTACTCTAATTAAGTTCAAATCTAATGCAGTGCCATTCATACATCTACATGGCTGTAGATACACGTAATATGAACAACCAATGAGTACCTTTGTGATAATTTGCAAGTGTTCTGCACATAAAGACAAATAATACAAAATTATTTTTTATTTAATGCAAAACTCTCTTCGCTTAGATATAAAATTTGGATTACTTAAGAAATATTATCTGCTAAAATCTAGAAGTTTGCCTGAAATTAACCGCTAGATGAAGAAACATCTGCGGTCAAAGCATGAATGTGTAAGATCACACCCAGTTTCAGTGAAAGATGCCAAGCTTAAAATTCAAGATCAAGGTCAAGCTTAAAATTCACATACACATACATGGTATATCATATTTTAACATTCACCAACTTACTAAGATGACACGACTCACAGAACCCGGCTGCAACCTTTCAGGCACTTTAAAAAAAATTACTGTAATTGTAACAGTAAAAGACTAAAAATGCTAAAAACCTGTTAATTGATTAACAGCACGTTCCCTTACCATATACAGTGAAAAACTGTAACATCTAACGGGACATTTCATGTAATTTTACAGTAAAATAATGTTAAAGGGATAGCTTTTGGAAGTAAAAAGAGCAAGTCATCTTATAAATAACAATAAAAAAATGTAAATGGACATTCCTAGAATTTCTTGTGTGACACTTCACATTTGATGTTTTTCATTGAAATAAATATGTTCCTTTGTATTGTTTTTCTTATCAGTTATGTACATTTGAGTTTAATGTTACATCTTATGTTGGTAAATGAATGTCTGTTGCATTATTTTAGTGTCATGTGTGTTACCATGATGGTGATGTTTGCATTTGTGTGCATGACACTGTGTGCACCTTCTTTACATTAGTATTTATCTCAGCCTGTGGAAAAGTTACTTGAGATGAGCATTCATTCTTCATGTGGCTTTCTTATCACCATCTGTGTTATTATAGTGGTTGTCAGTAGTGTTCTATAAAGTTGTTCATGTTTTTACCGTATTTTATTTATTTATTTATTTTTAACAGAATTATTCTGGTAACCACAGCTGCCAGTTT
This sequence comes from Ctenopharyngodon idella, assembly GCF_019924925.1. Classification (NCBI taxonomy): domain Eukaryota; kingdom Metazoa; phylum Chordata; class Actinopteri; order Cypriniformes; family Xenocyprididae; genus Ctenopharyngodon; species Ctenopharyngodon idella. The sequence continues at coordinate 35,334,052 of NC_067229.1, read as the reverse complement.
TATTTTGTAAAAACAACATTATTATTATTATTTTTATTTTTTTATTTATTTATTTTTTTACAGTGCTTTCAACCATATATTATGTTAGCACACGTGAGAATATGCTGTTCATCATGTGATTAATTCAACCTGGATGTTTAATGTGTGGTGTTTAATTGGGCTACTTTTACACTGTTGCCGCGGATTGTTTTTCATGTCCGCGGGTTGAATCGAGCCAAAATAACGCAATATTTAGTCCCTGGAATGCGGATTTTACCAGGGGAGCTCCACCGAAAAAGCGACCCCCCCTGAAATGCGATTGGGCTAGTTTTGAGGAGCAATTGGGCGGGTTTTGTTGTGAAAACCTGGCAACCCTGCAACCATTGTCAGAGAGCAAGCAACAGCAAACGTTAAAGCAAATTCTTTCCTGCTTTTGGTCTTGTAAGTATCTGTGTTTTTCATTTTGACTTGTGTTCAATGTGTTCATTATTTTGTTATGAAAGCCACATATATTTTTTAATCTTTAGATCATTATGATATGAAAATATGAGTTTTGGATTTGGCAAGGCAAGTTTATTTTGTTTAGCACATTTCAACAACAAGGCAATTCAAAGTGCTTTACATAAAACATAACAGCAACATAGGTCAATATAAAAAGACAATATAAGAAGACAAAATGCTTTACAAGAGCTAAATAGAAAATAAAAACAAGATAAAACAGGAGAGTAAAAGTTACAGTGCAGTGTAATAAATTAATAATTATTCCAATTCATTAAAGGCAGTGGCAAACAGTAAAGTCTTTAGCCTTGATTTAAAAGAATTAACGGTTGTCATCAATTGGACATCAGTGTGTGGACGTCAAATTGACATCAAAAAATTGACATCAATTTGATGTTTGTTTGTTTTTCGACATCAATTGGACATCAGTGTGTGGATGTCAAACGGATGTCAATTTTTTTACATCAATTTGACAGGGTTTTTTTCGACATCAATGGGACATCAGTGTGTGGACGTCAAATTGACGTCAATTTGATTTTTTTTTTTTTCTACATCAATTGGACATCAGTGTGTGGACATCAAATTGACATCAAAAAATTGACGTCAATTTGATGGGGTTTTTTTCCTACATCAATTGGAACAGTGTGTGGACATCAAATTGACGTCAATTTTTTTACGTCAATTTGATGTTTTTTTCAACGTCAATTGGACATCAGTGAATGGATATTATGGTTATCCATGCTTGTTTAGAGAGCTTTAATTATTTTGTGGATTGCTACAGTATGTTATTATGAGTGATGGTGGCTGAAAATCTTGTAATTAATGCTGTAGTTTATAATGTCTTAAAATGAGTGAAACAAGTTGTTTATTTACATTGTTGTCTTATTAATTTGAAGTTTGCTGAATAAAGCAACTCTCTGTCATGACAACTCTCTGAGTGTTTGGCATGGTAATGGGTATGACAATGTTTATATGTTTGGTCTTAGCGGAATACATCTGTTACGCTGCTGCTGCTTTTATTGCTGCTGCTGTTGACTATTGCTGCTGCTGCTGCAGAGAAAGTACGGGATTTGCTATTGCCAATACATACACGACACGCTGCTGTGAGCAAGTAAGACATGCTGCTGTAGAATATAGCGTACATGAATTACCCATAGCAGATCTATACAGGTGGAGCTGAGGAAGGTGAAGGGTTTCTGAAAACGTGCTGCACTGCTAAGGCAAATGCTACTTATGTATTTGAAGACTGAGCATGCAAGCTCATTGGCTACTAATAAAGCAGGAACCAATCATCTGTGTCTATAGATAATGATGTGATTACGAGCAGTTGAGTTAAGGACCTATTAGCCTGTGCATTTAGAGTTTCATGACAGAACTTTGTATTTTTCTTTCTTTCATTGCATTGCTTTTGTGTTGTTATTTTGGTGGTCGAAAGAATATCAGTGTGTGGATGTCAAATGGATATTAAATTTTTGACGTCAGTTTGATTTACATTTTTGACCTGTTTTTTTACGTCAATTTGATATATTTTTTTCAACATCAATTGGACATCAATGTGTGGATGTCAAATGGACAACGATTTTTTTATGTCAATTTGACTTTTTTTTTTTTAACATCGATTGGACATCAGTGTGTGGACGTCAAATGGATGTCAATTTTTTGACGTCAATTTGACATTTTTTTTGCTGTGTGACATCAGTGTGTGGACGTCAAATTGACGTTAAAAAATTTGACGTCAATTTAATGGGGGTTTTTTTTTTACATCAATTTGGACATCAGTGTGTGGACGTCAAATTTACGTCTAAAAATTGACATCAATTTGATGGGGTTTTTTTCGACATCAGTGTGTGGACATCAAATTGATGTCAATTTGATGTTTTTTTCGACATCAATTGGACATCAGTGTGTGGACGAAAAAAAAAACATCAAATTGATGTCAATTTTTTGATGTCAGTTTGACGTCCACACACTGATGTCCAATTGATGTCGAAAAAAAAACCCATCAAATTGACGTCAATTTTTTGACGTCAATTTGACGCCCACACACTGATGTCCAATTGATGTAAAAAAAAAAAAACCCCCGGCAAATTGACATCAAAAACTTGACATCCATTTGACGCCCACACACTGATGTCCAATTGATGTAAAAAAAAAAAACCCCGGCAAATTGACATCAAAAACTTGACATCCATTTGACGTCCACACACTGATGTCCAATTGATGTAAAAAAAAAAAAACCCCGGCAAATTGACATCAAAAACTTGACATCCATTTGACGTCCACACACTGATGTCCAATTGATGTAAAAAAAAAAAACCCCGGCAAATTGACATCAAAAACTTGACATCCATTTGACGTCCACACACTGATGTCCAATTGATGTAAAAAAAAAAAACCCCGGCAAATTGACATCAAAAACTTGACATCCATTTGACGTCCACACACTGATGTCCAATTGATGTAAAAAAAAAAAACCCCGGCAAATTGACATCAAAAACTTGACATCCATTTGACGTCCACACACTGATGTCCAATTGATGTAAAAAAAAAAAAAAAACCCCGGCAAATTGACATCAAAAACTTGACATCCATTTGACGCCCACACACTGATGTCCAATTGATGGAAAAAAAACCCCCCCCGGCAAATTGACATCAAAAACTTGACATCCATTTGACGTCCACACACTGATGTCCAATTGATGGAAAAAAAAAAACCCTGGCAAATTGACATCAAAAACTTGACATCCATTTGACGTCCACACACTGATGTCCAATTGATGGAAAAAAAAAAACCCCCGGCAAATTGACATCAAAAACTTGACATCCATTTGACGTCCACACACTGATGTCCAATTGATGGAAAAAAAAAAACCCCCGGCAAATTGACATCAAAAACTTGACATCCATTTGACGCCCACACACTGATGTCCAATTGATGGAAAAAAAAAAAACCCCGGCAAATTGACATCAAAAACTTGACATCCATTTGACGTCCACACACTGATGTCCAATTGATGTAAAAAAAAAAAACCCCGGCAAATTGACATCAAAAACTTGACATCCATTTGACGTCCACACACTGATGTCCAATTGATGTAAAAAAAAAAAACCCCGGCAAATTGACATCAAAAACTTGACATCCATTTGACGTCCACACACTGATGTCCAATTGATGTAAAAAAAAAAAACCCCGGCAAATTGACATCAAAAACTTGACATCCATTTGACGTCCACACACTGATGTCCAATTGATGTAAAAAAAAAAAAAAAAACCCCGGCAAATTGACATCAAAAACTTGACATCCATTTGACGCCCACACACTGATGTCCAATTGATGGAAAAAAAAAAACCCCCGGCAAATTGACATCAAAAACTTGACATCCATTTGACGTCCACACACTGATGTCCAATTGATGTAAAAAAAAAAAAACCCCGGCAAATTGACATCAAAAACTTGACATCCATTTGACGTCCACACACTGATGTCCAATTGATGTAAAAAAAAAAAAAAACCCCCGGCAAATTGACATCAAAAACTTGACATCCATTTGACGCCCACACACTGATGTCCAATTGATGGAAAAAAAAAAAACCCCGGCAAATTGACATCAAAAACTTGACATCCATTTGACGTCCACACACTGATGTCCAATTGATGTCGAAAAAAAAAAGTCAAATTGACGTCAATTTTTTTGTCAATTTGACGTCCACACACTGATGTCCAATTGATGTCGAAAAAAAAAACGTCAAATTGACATCAATTTTTTTTATGTCAGTTTGACGTCCACACACTGATGTCCAATTGATGTCGAAAAAAAAAACATCAAATTGATGTCAATTTTTTGATGTCAGTTTGACGTCCACACACTGATGTCCAACTGATGTCGAAAAAAAAAAAACGTCAAATTGACGTCAATTTTTTTGTCAATTTGACGTTCACACACTGATGTCCAATTGATGTTGAAAAAAAAAAGTCAAATTGACGTCAATTTTTTGATGTCAATTTGACGTCCACACACTGATGTCCAATTGATGTCGAAAAAAAACCCCGTCAAATTGACGTCAATTTTTTTATGTCAATTTGACGTCCACACACTGATGTCCAATTGATGTCGAAAAAAAACCCCGTCAAATTGACGTCAATTTTTTTATGTCAATTTGACGTTCACACACTGATGTCCAATTGATGTTGAAAAAAAAAAGTCAAATTGACGTCAATTTTTTGATGTCAGTTTGACGTCCACACACTGATGTCCAATTGATGTCGAAAAAAAACCCGTCAAATTGACGTCAATTTTTTCATGTCAATTTGACGTCCACACACTGATGTCCAATTGATGTCGAAAAAAAAAACATCAAATTGATGTCAATTTTTTGACGTCAATTTGATGTCCACACACTGTCAAAAAAAAAAAAAAAAAAATGTCAAAGTGACATCAAAAACTTGATGTCAATTTGACATCCACACACTAATGTTGAAAAAAAAAACATCAAATTGACATCTGAAAAATTGACGTCAATTTGATGGGGTTTTTTTCGACATTTTTTTCAACATCTGATGTCCAAATTGATGTCGAAAAAAACCCCCATCAAATTGGCATCAAGTTTTTTGACGTCAATTTGACATCCACACACTGATGTCCAATTGATGTCGGAAAAAAAAAAAACGTCAAATTGACATCAAAAACTTGACATCCATTTGACGTACACACACTGATGTCCAACTGATGTCGAAAAAAACCCCATCAAATTGACGTCAATTTTTTGATGTCAATTTGACGTCCACACAATGATGTCGAATAAAAAAAACTTCAAACTGACGTCAATTTGACGTCCACACACTGAGGTCCAATTGATGACGAAAAAAAAACATCAAATTTGAGGTCAATTTGACATCCACACACTGATGTCCAATTGATGTCAGAAAAAAAAACACGTCAAATTGACATCAAAAACTTGACATCCATTTGACGTCCACGCACTGATGTCGAAAAAAAAATAATAATAAATTTACGCCAATTTCATGGTTTTTCCGCGAGAGGGAGCGCTTCTGGTCTGTGTCATTCAGCGCGATTCCGCCTATCCCGCCTTCACTAATCGATAATGAATTGTGATTGAAAGCATGCATTTCGCAATGTGTGTGTTGTCATCATTAATTTGAAGTATTTCTACTCCCTTGAGGACATTGTTTCTGGTGTCTCTGAGCACGGAAAATTCTGTCAGTTACGTCACGTGAGGTATCGGTCTTTAGTATCGGGGATATTTTTACGAGTATGAGTACAAGTGCATGAGCACTGGTAGTATCGGTATCGGTGCATCCCTAGTGGCCACACAAAATATTGACACTTTGGGCCCAATTTGGACATTTTCACTTAGGGGTGTACTCACTTTTGTGGCCAGCGGTTTAGAAATTAATGGCTGTGTGTTGAGTTATTTTGAGGGGACAGCAAATTTACACTGTTATACAAGCTGTACACTCAACACTGAAGAAATGATACTTTGCTACAATGTAGTGTCACATGAAAAGACATAATAAAATATTTACAAAAATGTGAGGGGTGTACTCACTTTTGTGAGATACTGTATATATAAATTATTATTTTTTTATTATTCTTCAGGAAAGTGAGATCAAGTGAGCTAAATTGTCCTATTTGGTCCAGAACTAATTCCAGACTCATTTTTCCAGACTCAAATTAATATAAATAATGCAATATAAATGATTAATTTTGAGTTATATAAATAGAGTTGTGGTGTTTATCAATTAAAAAACAGTAGATCAATCCTTTTATATATTTCAATGTTTTGATATAGCCAATAGATATAGCCATAGTCTATTGTCGCAGTGTCTTTCATTCGTTTTGTTAATATGTTAATTATTTAAGTGAAATATATTTCGCGTATAGGCATAGGCTATTTATTCCTTTTATTTGGTCTTATCCTGTTTTTTCTCCGTTCACAGAAGCGCTGCAGGTGCGTGATGATGATGAATCTTCATGTTCTGTTGTTTATGCTGCTATTTGTGCATGTAGGCTAAAACTAAACCCCTGGGATTTTTTTTTCTTTATTCTAATTTCGTTTCATTCTAATTTAACATCGTCGGTTAATGAAAGGATAGCCTAATGATCGCGTCGGTTGAAGGTCAGAAAAAAAAGCGAAATGATATTGACAAGGCAACATTTCTAATTTTCGTTTAGTTTAAGTTTTTCAACTAATATTTATATTTTCCTATATTCCAGCTTTATTTCGATTAGCATAAATGTTTTTAATAGTTTTAGTTTTTGTTAGTTAACTATAATAACCCTGCTTGGTCAAAACATCCACAGAACTGCACAACAGTACATTTTCCAGCTGTTTAAGCCATGAATATTTACAAATCTTCACGAATTATTGGTAACACTTAACAATACGAATCCACTATGCATTAATTCGTGATTAACTAATGCACAGATAATCATGTTTTAATGTATGACTCATGAATAACTAAACCATTAATGAATGATTACTGCATCAGCAACTAATACAATTTCTATATGATTAATAAATTAAATAATATATGAATTGTTATTAATTAAATGTGTTATAATGTATTAATTCCTTAATAACATATTTTATTAACTAAAAGTGTAAGTTAATGTGTTAATAACCACAGTGGGTTGAAGCCATACTTCAACTTCTAGTTGTCAGCTTTAATTAATCATTAACTAATGATTTGAAAATGTATCATGTTATGAATTGTTGAGGCACATGACTATTAACTAATTGTTAAGTAATATGTCATCACACTCCACATCAACCTACAGCTTTTTGAGATTTGAATGTGAATGCAATTTTTGTAAATAAATAAATAAATAAATAAATAAATAAATAAAAATAAATAAATAAAAATCGCTCAGTACATTTTTATTTTTATTATTTATTTATTTTAGCTTTTACTGTGGTTCTATTTGTTTGACTGAAGTTTAAAATTCTTTAAAGGAAATAATACCAAACGGGAGCATTTATATATCATAAACCTGCTTCCATGGAAAAAAAAAACGTATTACTTATTTCTTGAGTTTACATGCTGTCATCAGGAATTATATACCGACCCCTAATGGTTCTGTCCTGCACTGCATCCAGGTGTTGGGGAGTCTGACATCTCGACATGAGAGGGAAACTTTTATAGGTTTAAATAGAAAATATCCTTTTCTGGCTTGAGAAAGTTGTGAATGATTTAGGATAATTATATTGGATAAAACATAGCCTTAAGAATTGTACATTTTACAATTTCAACAGGGTTGTAAATTGAATGACAACTCAACTCAAATTTAGTTCTTCATGAGTCATACACAATTCTTTCATTATCATCAATTATTTTTGTGGAAACTGAAACATTTAAGAGCTCTTTGATAAATAGAAAGTTCAAAATAAGAGTATTTATTTGAAATAGAAATATTTTGTAACAAATTTCTGTCCCTTTTGATGAATTTAAGGCATCCTGGCTAAATACAAGTATTAACTTTCCAAAAACAAAAACAAAACTTGCTCACCACAAACTTTTGAATGGTTGTGACATAACTTAAACCTATAAACAAACCACTTTGCAGAATATTTCTTTATTTAGTAAGACCTTCAGATAAACCATGATTTCAACATTCATAGTCTCGCACTACAATTGCAAAATCATTTTCAGTAAGTGTGACATTATTCACAGAATCTCCTCAGAACACAATTTCTTTACCAATTAAAACAAATAGTGTGTAATGACAGTATTGAACAACAAACCGTCATCTAATACAACTGGCCTTGAACAGGCTCCAGTGTGCATAGTGTAGGTCGATTCAGGAAGTGATAAGACACAAAAAAAGTAACTGACCACAATCCACTCAAGAGTGACACAAAACACTCTGAACCTTATAAGTGAGAATGAGGACTGAGCAATTGTGGTTTTTATGAGGCACTAACACACCACATGATTTGGTTGTGAGGTCACTACCTGTTCTATTTTCAACCAATAATGCTTTTCTCTGATTCACTGCCCTAAATTACACGTCTTTACGAGAACTGACTTTTAAACCCCATCTTGACCAAACACCTTACAGCTGTTAATGCTAACAATGTCCACAGCAAGTCAGATAAATAGCATAAATGAAACAAAAACAAAAATCAAACAGTTTGATGATGTTGAGGACGAATCAAATGCTACAAGATAAAAGAAAAAAAAAATGTGCTAAATAAATCATAGTCTGTGATGGTATTAAACCCAATAGAGCTCAATGGCCATTATATTTTCTCAACACATTGCCTTCCTGAAAGAGTGCGCTTAAATAATAATAATAATTTAAAAAAACAACAACAACAACTTATATGGTTCAATGACCTGTGTTCAGGTTGACTTAAGTAGTTTGTATAGTCTTTCCATCAGTACTTTACCGTATCGTCTTCAGGGCTTCCTCAGGCAGCCAGGATGCCCACTCCTTTGCCATAGTGCCATACAGCCAGCGGGACGAACGATTCCCATGTACAAACGGTGGTGGGAAACTATTCACTGGAATGATGTTGTGATTCCCCACAGCTGGGTACACGGTTACATTAGGCCCCAGGTTTTTAAGTGTGAGTCTAGTGATGGCGGTGAGCTCATTCAGCTGTTGTTTCTCAAACCAGAAAAGGATATTTTCTATTTAAACCTATAAAAGTTTCCCTTTCACGTCGAGATGTCAGACTCCCCAACACCTGGATGCAGTGCAGGACAGAACCACTAGGGGTCGGTATATAATTCCTGATGACAGCATGTAAACTCAAGAAATAAGTAAAAAGTTTTTTCCATGGAAGCAGGTGTTTGATATATAAATGCTCCCGTTTGGTATTATTTCCTTCAAAGAATTTTAATCTTCAGTCAAACTTAATTAGAACCACAATAAAAAATAAAAAAATAAAAATGTACTGAGCAATTTTTTATTTATTTTTATTTTTTTACAAAAATTGCATTCACATTCAAATCTCAAAAAGCTGTAGGTTGATGTGGAGTGTTTACATTGGCTTTAGTTTGTAGGTTTTATTAAGTACACCTTTCACAAGAAACTACAAAAATGGTGAACACATCCAATGTCAGAGAATGTTCTCTTCAAGGGTCTGTGAATAACACTGTCACTCCGAAGTCTTCCTTATAGATGTCCCAGGTCTTAGATTTGTGTGGATTGTCCAGCTCCTCCCTCGAGAGATACAGTCTATGACACAAAAACATCAACGCAAAAGACTTCAGTGAGCTCTCGAAGGACAAAAAAAAAAAAAAAAAAAAAAAAATCCCAAAACTACTGACAAAAAAGAAAAAAACCCACCTGTTGTTCTCAACAAAAGAGGTGTTAAACCAAAAATAGAACGGACAGTCCTCGTAACCTTTTGGCAGACCCTGGACAGAGAGAAAAAGGGTTTAAGTTCAAGCCAATAGCACTTCATAAAATACATGGGTCAATTAAATACTAAAAATAGTGGAGGCTTACAGCACTGGACTCAAACATGACCTTCACATCTCCAGTCACGACAGGCCCTTCCTGTAAACTGATGACCACTGCATTATTACCAGTGTCAGGAAACACCTGAAAAAAACAAAACACACACACACACACACACACACACACACACACACACACACATGCGACAGGACGATCAGACTGAAATAAAAGATAGCTATAGAACCCTTTCAAAGAATTGTGCATAGGTAAGTGTTTAGTATGCTACAAGTTGCTAGCTTTGCCCTTTGAGCCTACTGTAGAGAACAGAAACATGAATTCATTCAACACATCAATCATCTCCAGCTGTAGATACTTACTGTACAGTTCTGCTGTTTGGCACAAACACACTGGAAGACGAGCTCTCGCTTCACTGTGATCTTCACCTTCAGGTCACTGCCATTACCCTTCCCCACACCTGAACAACAACCAGTCATGTGGAAATTACACTGCTTTTATACAATAGTTTTTGCTTTGTTTACTTAATATTTACATAATTCAAGTTGTATAGAATGAAAATATAGTTTAATATTAATAAAAATATATGCAATATATATATATATATATATGCAATATATATATATATATATATATATATATCTATATATATATATATATATATAATTTTATATATTCTCTATCTATACACACACAGTACATTTTAATATATATATATATATAGATTTGATTATTTTTAATTAAGTAATTAATTACACCCAACACTGCATGTTACAAAATAAAAAGTCTATCACCACAAAAAAAAACTACCTTTCCTGACCTATGAGATATTATGCTGTGCACGTGGCCTGCACTCTTCAATTGCACGTGCAAATGCGGAGGTGCATGCTGTATATCACTTCACTATATGAAGAGCAAAATAAATTACGAGCATACAACATCATAGTTACGGTATTAATAAGTCATGAAGTTACCAAAAAGTACCAATAAGTTACATAACTTGTACTTCGTGTGTTAACTGGGAAGGATTTACATGCAGGTATGATGTTCATTCTATTCAAGAGCAGCTTCCATATGTTTCATTAACAGTTCATGTTAGTATTGTGTATTTGCCATGGTAACTATTGTTTTCATAACCCCAAAATACCAATTCATTTTCACTTTGTGTTATTTTGTATATTTTTAAACGACTGTGGTGGCTCATACCAACTTACTAGCTTTACTGTATTAACAAAAACTAGCTTGGGACTGCCATTTAATTGTCTTACCATATACTGTTTATTCATCAGTATTATATTTTTACAATTTACAATGTGTGTTAAAGGGATAGTTCACCCCAAAATGAAAATTCTGTCATCATTTACTCACCCTCAAGTTGTTCCAAACCTATATACATTTCTTTGTTCTGCTGTACACAAAGGAAGAAATTTTGTGAGAATGTTTGTACCCAAGCAGATCTCACACCCCATTGACTATCATGGTATTTTTTTCCCTCTGTTTGGTTACAAACATTCTTCCAAATATCTTCCTTTGTGTACAGCAGAACAAAGAAATTAATATAGGTTTGGAACAGCTTGAGGGTGAGTAAATAACAAAATTGTCATTTTTGGGTGAACTGTCCCTTTAAGTAAAGTGGGATGGTACTTGTGTGTGTCCACCATTTTTACATATATTTATTTTTAATTTTTAGGTCAATTTTCTAAGAAATTGGGTCGCGGCCTAATGACCATGGAAAAATGTGGGTTCCATGGTTTAAATGAAAACCACTGCTGTAGACAGATAAATAGATAGATAGACAGACATATGTATAGTTCAGCCATGAAACTCTATTTGCATTCTGATTGATTTGTTCAATGTAACATTCTTAGCCAATCGATTTTATGTGTCCGTTACCATTTCCCTTTATATTCACAACCCATCCAAACAAATGCACTCTCTGCACTATGCAAATTCTTATTCTAGCCCCCTGCCTGCCTAGATCTACTACAGGTGGTCTTCCCTCTCTAGCAGTAGCATTTCCTGTAATTTTATGTTCTGAGCATTTAGCAGAAGCAAGTCATGCTCAGCAGCAGCGTAGCAGATCTAGTATGCCAAGACCAAATCTATGTACATTCTATTTACATTTATAAAATGCTTTACAAACTATCCAGAGAGTTGTCATGACAGAAACATATATACATATACATATATATATATATATATATATATATGTGTGTGTGTGTGTGTGTATATGTGTACCACACGTCATTTTATAATGATTTTTAATGCTTTATATATATATATATATATATATATATATATATATATACATACATACACACACACACAGTATCTCACAGAAGTGAGCACACCCCTCACATTTTTGTAAATATTTTATTATGACACTTGAAATGACACTTTACTACAATGTAAAGTAGTGAGTGTACAGCTTGTATAACAGTGTAAATTTGCTGTCCCCTCAAAATAACTCAACACACAGCCATTAATGTCTAAACCGCTGGCCACAAAAGTGAGTACACCTAGGGCCCTATGAAATCCGTTTTATTTTTTCCCAAATTCATTTTTTTCCATTTTTACTTTTCTGGATTCTGTTTTTTTCAATTTTATTTATTTTTTTTTGACTCCATTTTAATGGTTAAATACAATTTTAGTAATCAAAAAGCGTTTCTAATTAATTGAAATAATGAAACTTATCCAATTTACCAACAATTTATTAAAAGTAAAAAAAAAAAAAAAAAAAAAAAAAAAAGTTTTAGGGCCCTATGATATACGTTTTATTCTTTCCCCTGAAGTTAGGTTTTATTTTTACCAAATTCTGTTTTCTGTTTTAACTTTTCTGGATTCCATTTTAATGGTTTAGTTAAATTTCAATAATCAAAAAGCATGTCTAATTAATTGAATTCTTAAAAATTTTTATGAAATGTTTTTTTTTTTTTTTTTCCAGAAATTCTGTTCCGTATTTTAATTTTTACGGCAATCAAATGAACTCATACCATTTAATTTATCTTTTAATCATGAATTTAAACTTTTTTGTCAAACAATGTGCTGCACAACAGAGCTTTACTGTTCAAATTAAAACATGGAAGAAAAACTGAGATTACTCCTTAAAAGATTGTTTTATTAATCTATTATTAAAATAATTTATCTAAATTCTACTGTACAATAATTTGTTTCTGACAAGTTAAGTCGAACTTTTATTTTGACGGGTTGCCGAGAGCTTTGAGTTTCTCTGTGTTTATGACTTTATTTTTCTCAAACAAAGCGGTTAAATGCTGATGAAGTGACTTTCAGAGCAGCTCTGGAGATGAATTTCGTGTGTTCATTTCCTCATATAGTGAGGCGAAAGAGAATGAAAACACTGCGAGTGTCGCATGTGCTTCAGTGTGTGTGTGTGTGTGTGTGTGTGTGTGTGTGTGTGTGTGTGTGTGTGTGTGCGCGTGCGTGCGGTAAATGAAACCGCGCTTCCACACCATTCATTTCAGAGGCACACAGACATGCAGGATTCATAATTAAATAGTCTATTTGCGGTTTAATATTCACGGACATTAGTCTATATCGCGATTTGATTTAAGTGTACTGACCTGCTTTTTATTCATTCATTAAAAATTTGACAAATTCCGTGTTATATACTAAATTCCGTTTTTATGACTGGATTCTGCGATTCCATCCGCGTTTTCTGCATCGCGGAAATCATAGGGCCCTATACACCCCTAAGTGAAAATGTCCAAATTGGACCCAATTAGCCATTTTCTCTCCCAGGTGTCATGTGACTCGTTATTGTTACAAGCTCTCAGGTGTGAATGGGGAGCATTTGTGTTAAATTTGGTGTTATCGCTCTGACTCTCTCATACTTGTCACTGGAAGTTCAACATGGCACCTCATGGCAAAGAACTCTCTGACGATCTGAAAAAAAAAGAATTGTTGCTCTACATAAAGATGGCGTAGGCTATAAGAAGATTGCCAAGACCCTGAAACTGAGCTGCAGCACGGTGGCCAAGACCATACAGCGGTTTAACAGGACAGGTTCCACTCAGAACAGCCCTCGCCATGGTCGACCAAAGAAGTTGAGTACACGTGCTCAGCGTCATATCCAGAGGTTGTGTTTGGGAAATAGACGAAATATTGACACTTTGGGCCCAATTTGGACATTTTCACTTAGGGGTGTACTCACTTTTGTGGCCAGCAGTTTAGATATTAATGGCTGTGTGTTGAGTTATTTTGAGAGGACAGCAAATTTACAAGCTGTACACTCAACACTTTACATTGTAGCAAAGTGTCATTTCTTAAGTGTTGTCACATGAAAAGATATAATAAAATATTTACGAAAATGTGAGGGGTGTACTCACTTCTGTGAGATACTGTATATTATATATATATGTATAATATATATATATATATATATTATATACACACACACACACACACATATACATATACATACATACATACATACACACACATATATTTTTATATATACGATGGCTGCGTCTGACCTGCGATGGAGTGGATTCGAATGCTCTTTATTTTCAGGCTCTTCTGGGGTGGTAGCTGACGGTTGTATTGATTCTTCATGATCTCATAATAACCAACGTACCTGCTCTGCAAGTGCAAAATAAAAAGAACATATATCAATTTAAAAAAAAAAACAGGATGATTATATACTCCACACTAGCTCCAAATTTGAAATGGCTTCTAATACAGTTTCACACACCTGAGAGGGAGTTTCAACGCCCTGGAACTTCGAACTCATGCTTTTATCAGTCCGTCTCTCCCCAAAGTAGTCCAAACTCTCCTGTAAGATGGTTTAAAGAAAATTTTAATAAAATCTTGGATGAGAAAGGCTCTACATGTCAACATTCATGACCAGATCGCACCTGTGCACTCTCAAACTGGTCACTGTCGATAAGCCATGTGCACACCATCGTCCCAGTCCGCCCTGTTGAACAAAATCCAATCCATTAAACATTTCAAACAGACTGTATTTACATACAACATTGAAACACCATCAAAAAACAGACCTTTTCCTCCTTTGCAATGGATGGCGATAACATTCCTAGAGTCTGCCGCCATCCACTCCCTAACACAGGCTGTGTACCGCAGCATATCACTGACAGGAGAACAGACAGAGATCAATACACCTCTTCTACAGATTCATGGCAACATGCTTTCTGAAAACTAGATTTGCCACTTCAGCAACATGTTCTGATGTTCAGTTGTGGTGAGCTTACTTACTCGAGTGATGGCACGTTGTGGTCATCTATCAAAACACGCTCCACTCGATAGTGAAAGAACTGTGAATCGTAACCCTTCTCACCTGTAGCAAGAAAAGATTGGCCCCCATTGTTATCATGTCTTTTAGAAACAAAGGAAATTATCTGAGGTTAAGGTAAAATGATCTGATGAAAATAATGAAAAGAAGCATCTACTCACTACAGAGATTAAACACCTTGTAGTGATCCAGATGTTTGGTGTCCAGGAATCTAGCGACCTCCTAAAATGTGTCATTCACATATTGATCATACAGTGATTTTTGAACAATTAAAAACATCTGAACTCTTTTACATCTAATTAAAATGTACTTAAACATTTGTGTTATATGTTGGTAACTTACTCTGATGGGGTTCCTATAGAGCGCCTGCTTCCCAGAAGATGGAAAAGACATGGCAATGACTCTTTCTGAAGAGAGATAAGACACTATCAATGATGAATCACGTTGGTTTGCAAATTACTTGATTTTAATGTTATGTTAATAATGTGACAAATTAATTTAAAAAGGTAGATCTGATGCAAAATAAATAACCAGAGACAAAAAAAAAAACATTGAGAAGAAGTGAAGAAATAAGTAGATTTCTGCTGACTAAAATAAAAAGCACCAAACCTGTGACATATGTGAGGTCAAGATCAAACCCATCTTTTTGGTACCGTCTTTTGTTCTCGGACACCTGTGAAAATTATTATGTTAAGTTTATTTATGTAGAAAATTTCAAATAAGTTAAATAGCCTGGAGCTGAAATTCAAATATGGTAATGGCCATTTGGTTTCTGACACGCACTGTAAGCGATAGACCAATCACAACAGACTGGGCCATCTGACCAATCAGAGCAGAAGCTGCTCTCAGAAAGGAGGGGTTTAGAGAGGTTGAATCCTTTATCGAACCGTTTCAGAGACTGTGAGAAAAGACATGATGCTGCAATGTATATTATGGGAAAATTAAAGTGTTTTTTTAGATGTATGTCAACCTATAGTAGGAGACCTTCAAAACTAAGCCCACATCCACACAAATCTTTTTTTATCCTCGTTCTAAAAAAAAAAAAAAAATTCCATATACGGCTTCATCTCAAGAAATATCTGCGTACATACAAAACCACTGAAACCGACTCAAAACCATGTAGTATACATGCCAGACCAGTATGTGGCGCTGTAATTCTGCCACAGAGGTACACTAAAAACAGAGAAGACGACTTGGAGCATGCGCATAAACCTTGCCTATACGACACATAGCAGTGTCTGACTAGGGTCGAGACATTGGGTGATGACATAATCGTTTCACAAAACATACAGATTGGCTGTACACATGAAAACGCAAGGGTGTCGTTTTCAGATTTATCCACTCTGGGACCCGGATTAAAAAAAATAGCGGTTTCAGGCTCCCAAAACGGCGGATCCATCTGGAAGAAACACCGATACGATACAATTTTTTGACGTATACAGCTAAACGTGTGTACGGGCTCTAAATTGGGAACCTTTAAATAGCATAATTGGGGCACTTTAATTTTAACTCGTTCCCCGTCATTGACGGAATTTTTTGTCATTTATGAGACAATGCTTCCCCGTCATTGACAGAATTTTCCTACTTTCTATGTTTTCACTGTTGTATGGTAGGGGGCGCTATTACACAACTTCTGAAAAAATAGAGAATCTCCAGATTAAAACACAGGCAAAAAAGTAGCAGAAACAAGTGATAAATGAATAAATGGGGGGGAATGGATTAAAATGAATAAAATGGGAATGGCAAGTATATATAAATGGACATAAACAGATAGAAACAGACAGAAATCACACAATCTGATTGGCTGAAAAGATACAATCACAGTCATTATGATGACCACACCACAAAATGAGACCATTTTCTTTGTGTTTAAGTCACTCACCATTCTCCTCGTGACCTTTTCAAGCTCTTTCTTCTGAGATGCCAGTCTGAAGATACGTACCAGAATCAATATCCTCAGAGATCTCAGGAACGTGACCACCCTGAAAACACATGATATTTTGTTACATTAATATAATATTGGATGAAATGTGAGCATCAAACATGAATGTTTTCCGTTAAATCTGGTGTACCTGGGAATCAGGCTGGCTCCTGAGAGATCAGAGAATGCGTAGATCATGGTGACCACCAGGGTAATGGCCACAATACAAGCATCTATTATGTTCAGTTTTGAGCTGAAATACACCTTGAATCTGAAAAAGAAGATGATTTAGAAATAGTTTATCAAAGACTGCTATAGAATAGATCCTGAATATGTAAAATTGTACCTTTGCACTAGGTTTTGATAACACTCATATATAATCATTATTAATGCAGTGCTTGTGGATCACTTAATTTATTTTTGTGCTTGAGCTCTAGGAAATTGTTCCAGTGAGATAAAAACTAATTTTTGGAAAAACAGAAAGTGCCAGGAAATGTGTTTCCTGTAGATCATTTCCTGTCATGAGTGACTATTGGTTGTTGAAAGCCTTACGCATTTTGTAAATGATGTTCAGATAAAGTGATGCATAACAAATGTGCTGACTAAAAGTTTGCAAAATTATTTAGAAAAAAAATACTAACCCCTCCACATAGACGCGAAGCAGCACATCAATAAGGAAAAAGAAGGAAATGACAAGAGAAACAGCCTCCAGTGCACTTCCAACATCACGACTCTTGTTGGAGAGGGACAAGTCCACAATGACCAGAATAATGTCTACGATGATCAGTACTAGGCCAAAAACACTGCAAATGAGAACAGAAGTTGCCTATTATATCATTAGTCTAAAATCTATTTTCGGGGATAAAGTAAAAAAGATCACAAGTACATTATTATAGGATTTTATAGGTCCTGGGAGCCTCTTTATGTGACACTCTGAAATGAAATGATCCCACTCACCGAAAACCAAAGGACATCACAAAAGGAGCTATAATTTTCCGGACACGACTGCAAAATAAATCAAATACAGAATGAGACATAAGAACATTAATCTCAAGATTGCCAACAAAATAGAAGCTTTCTTACTGGTACATAGTGTCTGGATCCTCACTCTCTTCCTTTCCATCATCGATCTGCACCTCTGCCTCTTCTTTCACCCCATTACTGCTCCAACATAGAAACACAGTAAAACAATCCAACATACTGTTTGGATCATCTTTTTAAAAATGTATTGATAAGAACATTTTTGCAAAAAAAATATTTTGATAAATACAATAAAATGTATTGGGAAAAAAAAGTCTCTGATCATTTGGTAAACAAATCATGTGATTTTTGGGAGCTGTGAGTAGTGCTGAATTACTCATTTAAAGCTGGGGGAGCAAAGGTCACGTTTCTGGTTAAGTGTTAGTAACTTTAATTGAATGTTATTCACTTACCCATTAACTTCCTTGGAATCTAACCCAGGGTTAAAATGCACAGATGTCATTTTTACAGGAAAGTTCAGTTTCTCTCTGAAAAAGTCCAAGAAATCAAACATTGTAAAGGAACTTTAATTTAGTTATATCTAGTCAACAAATATGAATAATCAATCAAATGACATTAAGAAATAAAGCAGACAGGTCTAACTAACATAAACATGACAAAATATGTACTTACCTTAGAGAGCCCAAATTTAAGGTTTCAGATGTGGATTTCTTAATCTGATTTTTCTGATTAATATCCCATGAATCACAAGCTGTTTCTAAATCAACAATGAAACCCCAAATTAAATCCGCATAATGAAATATAACAAGCAATTGTTTGTTCCGATCTGAACAATATCATAGCAAAGGAATGCCAGCATTGGGAAAACCGATTGAAACCAGACAGAAAGCGCATCCGGGAAAACTGTTTTCCTTCCCTTTGCTTGACTCGCTGCTTTTCTGCTCACATAGTCACATATTCCTCAAACAGTCTCTCTGTCTCATGTCTCCATGATTGTCTTTATGAGCAGTGACTGTCCCGTGATTTTTTGCGATAACAAAGGAAGGAGGTTCAAAGGTTAGCAGTAGTTTTCTTATGTCTTTCATCCACATTCACAATCACATTCATTTCACACCGCCCCTTTTTTTCACTCTTGCTGCGGACGTAGCGGTTTTTCAACTTCCTCATGCGTTTTACAAGTTAACAATCACACAAAATCAAGGTGGACGAGCGGAAAAGGTGATAGAAAAACAAAAGGGCTCACTGAGATATTATAAAACTTCGTAGTGTTATTAAAATATGGTTTTAATTAAAGTGTGTGTGTGTGTGTGTGTGTGTGTGTGTGTGTGTGCGTGTGCGCACGCGCGTGCTTCTACTGTCGACTCTGTTTTTTTTTTCTTCTAATTCTTGGGAGCCAGATATCGCCACAACAATAGGTCCTTTGGGGACATTTTTTGTGTGAAATCAGCTTTGTAAAACGACGAAGTAATGATTTAATTAAAATCTAAAAGCCCTAAAAAATGTCTGTATGAATTAAAGGAACATCCAAAAATTACAGTTCCGTCAATTTTATTATTTACTCGCCCTCATGTCTTTCCAAACACATATATTACTATTTCTTGCGTAGAACACATACAGAATTCTTAAATGTAAAGCCTCAAAAGCACCATAATAAGTAGCCTATCTTAAAAGTATCCCAGCTACTGCACTATATTGCTAATCATAATATTGAAGATTGTCTTTTATGTGGAACAGAAATTCCACATAAATGATAAAGAAAACAACATTTTTACATTGTTGCTTCTGGTATGTGTGGAATGGGGGAAGATGAAGCATCATTCTGACCCAGAGAACAGACTAATGTGGACCATGCGGAACCAACAGCGCCTATAAATTTTAGAAATGAAAGTCTGGAGGGCATTTCATTGACACAATCTGGATGAGGAAAGAACACCACGTTCTGTATGTATACATTTATATTTAATAAAAAAAAAGAATATTAATAGATGATCATGCCACGGCTGGTTTTTATCTTGGTGTTTCAAGCTCTTACATCACTTCAAATCACAGTAAGTTCACTCTTTGACCAGAATGTTTGCACTACAGTATCTCGACATTAAATAACCTATAACATGTTGAGCCACTTCGTCTATTTTTCAAGGCAGAGGAAGAATGCCAAATAGCTGAGGCATCAAAGCTGAAGGAAGAGATTCGTACGCTGAAAAATAAATTGTTGATTGGGGAATGGAAAGTTATGCATCTGCGTGCTCACCGTCGATTCAGGCTGGTTTCCAACCTGGAACTATCACTGGAAAACAAGACCTCTGAAAACAACACTGAACCTTCACCAACCCTACCAAGTACTGGAGGCTCATTATTAGTTCATGACAAAGGTAATTTTTACACTCTTATAAGAAACCAGTACACATGTATATAAGGCTATTTATAATTAAACCTTTTCATTATTTTATCAGAACTGATTATGAACAAATTGTTAAGTTGATAACATATTTTGGGGTCTCGTCCATTTTTTGAATTTCTTGCAATTTAACTGTGTTATTGCTGGGGTTAAGCTGACATACAATTGGAACAGAAAAGTAGGGTGAATTCAGGTTGATTTGGACACTTTTCCCCAGTCATCTAAATGGCAAAAAGTGTCCCAATCAACCTGAATTCACCCTACATGCCTTATACTTTGTGATAAACAGAGGGTTAAAGCTTCAATAATATGTGTTTCATGGAAGAAAGCCAATCATTTTATTAATACTTCTGTAATTTATATGTCCAATAGATTGTTCTGAGTTATATGACAGACTAAAACCAGGAAGTGGATTCTACAGGATTAAACCCAAACCGTCATTTGAACCGTTCCTTGTGTACTGTGATATGGATGATGGTGGGGGCTGGACTGTGATTCAGAAACGGATCAATGGGAAAGTTGATTTCGACAGGTAGGTCTAATGCACAGTCATAAGCAATGGCTATGTAATAGTGAATGTTTTTTGCTGAATGTTTTTTGTTCTTACATTTACACCTATGATGGTCAAATCACCATTCTATCATTTCACAGAAAGTGGGAAGATTATAAAAATGGATTTGGTCATTTCCAGTCAAGTAAAGATGAATTCTGGCTTGGCAATGATCATATTCATGCCCTGCTCAGCGATGGTAAGATTTGGATAATGAGTTTATCACTTCCGCTTTTCTTCTCTACAATAATATTTTCTAAATCCTCTTTAGGTGAACATACGATGAAAATTGAACTGGTGGACTGGAAAGGAGTGAGATCATATGCCATGTACGACAACTTTAGAGTATCAAATGAAATAGTAAGTTGATTTTGGTTCCTACCATTAAAACTTTAATTCCAGCCTCACAGGTTTTGTGAAGAAATTGATAGGGATGAAAAGTCTCCTATTCCATCACATGTTCCTCTCTGCTCACATCATTCCTCCTCTATACTCAGGATAAATATAGGCTGCACTACGGGATGTACAGTGGTCAGGCAGGAGATGCCCTGTCTGGAGGAGCCAATATGGTGGAGCAATGGTCAGCCTCTCATAATGGCATGCAATTCAGCACCCGGGACCAAGATCACGATCGCTACCTGCAGGGAAGCTGTGCTGCTGAGAACAGGGGAGGCTGGTGGTATAACAGGTGATGCTGAGTGTTTTCTGAATTTTATGTACAGCATTTTGTACACTAAACACCCTGTTTAATGTTACCTGTTGCTTAATTACAGGTGTCATGCTGCCAATCTTAATGGGAGGTTTTACAGAGGTGGAGAGTACAAAGCCAAATATGATAATGGTGTGGTTTGGGGCACATGGAGAGGACTGTGGTACTCTCTCAGACACACAGCCATGAAGGTCCGACCCAGCTCCTACATGGACAATGTAGGGAGTGGAGGAGGACCCACTGAGTAGCAAGGCAGCTGAACACTCTCATCATGCACATTTGTGTGTTTTACGGTGTATTAACTATAAGATTTAATGTAGTTCATTAAACTTTTCTGTCAACCACAGGACTGCCATAAAGCAAGAAAGGATCTCATTGGGACAAAGGAAGTAACTGATCTTGGTCGATTCAATGAATACATTGGCTTATCTTTACAAAATATTGTGATTATGATTTGATATTAATCAAAATACTATATTATTCTGTGTAAAATGGTAAATATAATCATGCATGCATTCATATAACACTCCTGGTTCAAAATATCTGTACCATAATAAAGCAGCATCTAAATATACTGAACGTCTTTACTGAGATTATGTATCAAACTATTTTAGTAGTGTATCTTTAACATGGGCAACAGTAAAAGAAACATTCAGAAATAAATTCATATTTACTGCATGTATATTTTCATATGTAAAACCTGAGAGTTCACATTTTCCAGTGTACAAACAAATCCAAAGGTGTACAAAATATTCTTGTGATATGGATACTGTATAATGTCTATGATGGTGGTTTGTGTGGTATCAAAAACGGCTTTTCAAATTAATAGTCAAACCCCCATAAATAAAATTAAAACTGATCATAGATTTCATCTGAAGTCTGATACAAAAAGCTTCCAAAATCTGAAATGCAGGTCCACATGGAGCAAAATAACTTGCTTCATTCCATTAAAACTTGGTTCCATCAGACAAATGCAGGTTCGTTCAGGTAAGTTTATGAATAGTCAGAACTTCTACTCCATCATCCTCACCCAAGTATCCAGAAATGTCCATCATGTGCTGCTCTGATTCTGTGAGACTATATGGGGAGTTGCTGTAGTCCGCAGAGAGAGGAAGGCTGCGACAGCGTCCCCTGCGCTGGTCTGAGGTAGAGAATGTGGAACTGCGTTGCCTTTGGCAGGTAGATGAATTAGCCTCTCGTAGCTTCCTGGCTAGTATGTTCCTCTGGATGGGCGAGGGACCTCTTCTGCTCCAGTTCTGTTCTGCCCGTTCAGCTCGGTCCAGGGCAGAAGATGGGCTCCGAGCCACATGATGACGATCCACCAAAGGCTCTTTTGTTGGTGTCACTGGAACTGAATCTTTTGAGTTTGATTGAGATGGAGGAGTGTCAACCCATGGTCTTCTCCTGTGGTCCACTGAGCTATCAGTCATTCTAGGACTGGAACAAGACCAGACCTCAAGTTCAGGAAGCGTATGCTCCCAGGTTCTGCTTCTACAGCTCCCCTCTGGTATTTGGCGAGGAGTCACCTGGGTCATGCTTCTCTCTCGGTAGGGTCGGGACAGGGGAAACTGCTGGTTGTTCTCGTGGAAACTTGAGGTTCTCCTGAAATTGGGATTCTTGGAGTAGGGCACTCTACTGCGCTCTACCATCTCTACCCAGTCTGCCGTGCGCTCAAGACGACGGATGTTGGCACTGGTTGCAGACTTCGGCGGACTCAGCAACAAATCCACCTTTTGTCTATCTGATAAAGCATTGTTTTTGGGAGACCACGTAGGTTCTGGAAAGGGAGACCTTATGCGGAAGTGGCTGCTGCTTGACTCTTCCGGGCTGTCAAGTTCTTGGGGCGCTGGAGTTAGACCGGCAGGGGTTGAAGCTGTTGCCTCTAGCATGGTGTCATCGACTGGACTCTGGGACACATGGTAGACTTTAGTGGCCTCTTTTAAGCCCTTCTTCTTCATCTCCTTGAGCTGCTGCTGAGCTAAGCGATAGCCAAAAATAGGGGGAAGGATCTTTTGGCCAGAAGGAGACATTCTCTCTGGGTCTTGAGAAAGGGGAAGAGGAAGGGACATGCTCTGTTGACAAGCCAACACACCTCGGTCCGAAGGTCCCTGCTTGGCAGGCAAGGTAAATCCCTTCTGTAGGGGAGCTGCCTGGAGACTTTCAGAGAAACTGGGTCTCTGCATGCTGTGACCACAGATAGAAGCTTCATCAGAGTTTTTTCGGCCATTGGGAGAGTGCAGAGAGCCACGGCGCATGGAGCTGCACTTTGGAGCACGGCAGAGTTTTCTCCACACTGTAATAAAGATGGTGGCCAGAATCACAGCCAGGCACAGGGAAATCCCAGCCACTACCACTAGATTCCCAGCTAGGGGCGTGCTTACAGCTGGCGGTGGTGTCTGGGATGGAAGGGGAAGCTCTTCTAAAAAAAAGAAAGAAAAAAAAAAATGAGTTTTGTTCAGAAAACAAAAAATTAAATAGATAAAAACAGTAAATAAAATGCTTACCAGTGCAGTCTTCTAGCGAACAGTGAGACTGCTCCCTAACCATGCCAGTGCATTGCATCCCACCACTAGAGGGCAGCAGACATTCACGGACACGCTCTCGCACCCCTTCCCCACACGTCACACTACAACCACTCCATGGCTGCCACGGTCCCCACATTTCTTCAGAGCAATGATACGGTATTGGAGAGAGAAAATACAATAAAAATACTGAATATTATGCATACATAAACACCTTAAATTACATCAGTAAATTGATTTTCTAAAGACAATGTGAGTAATGTTAATTCCAGCTTAAAATATCTATGCTTTGTACATGCACGACTGGTAAAAGCAGACTCACTTGTATGTCTTTGCACAATCACACATGTGTGTGCTAAACTGGGAGCCTGACTGTAGACGAGAGTGAAATGGAAGCAGTACTTATTTTTGCCGGGGTCAAAGATGGAGCAATTAAACTCAGTATCATTCTCCCCTTGCGTGAGGAAGTTGAAGGCCATGTGAGAAGTAGGGGCCATGTTGTTACTCTCTTCCTTATAAAGCAGAACTTTTCCATTTGTAACTGTACAGGGAGGTGAGATTCGACGGACAGACACTGCTCCCTCACATCCACTTTTGTAAATGTTATCCACATGAAGCTTGTATGCGAAGATGCTGGAAGGGTAAAGAGGACCAGAGGATTTAATGTCTTGCTGGGTGACAGGGGATTTTAGGGAGATCTTGATGAAGCCACGCTCTGTCAGAGGGGAGGCACATGGCATCTCCACATGTTGTGCCCTAACTACTTTGATATCGTGTCTTATCCGGTTCTGCACCTTCTCAAATGTGTTCCTCCCAATCTGGACTTGTTCAAGGTAGCTGACGTCAAGATAGAGAGAAGCTTTGCTGCTAGAACAAGAATGGAAGTGGTCATTAGTGTACACACCAATCCTAATGTCATTAGAGCTCCGGTTGTTGCTGCCACGATCCACAGCCAAGTGAAAGGTGGGCCAGTGCACATGCAGAACAGGACTCCACCACCAGATGGCACTTCTGTTAGACACACCAATGTTGTGCTTCTGCTCAAGTCTGAATCTGAAATTACTTGCATACAGGAAGCAGGAGCAGTTAAACTCCAGTGACCCTTCTGATTGGTTAAAGAGCGACCTGGAGAGCACTGTTTCATTCTTGTCAATGTCAATCAATGACACTGTCAGTCTGTCGTTGGTGAAGTTGCTTTCGGTGTTGTAATCCACAAACACACTGGCATTGCTCAAGGCAATGTGCATTGACGGCCAGAGATGGATACCAGCCATCGCTATGGGAAAGAAAATATAAATTAAAACCAATTAAGTGACCTAAAACATAGGAGGCAAACGTTAATGAACACTTTGCATCTGTGGTATTACTATGTTCCATAAAGTAGTTTAAAGTGACCAGGCAGGTAGATTTTTACATTTTCGAATAAAATGTTAGTAATCTTTGCCCATGCAAAACTCACCAGTGGTGGTTGCCAGGGTGTTGCTATGTGTTTGCTAAGGCATCCTGAGTAGTTGTTAGCATGCTGCTATGCAATTACAAGGCTGTTCAGTGTGGTTTCTAGGTGGTTATTTGCTGGCCCAACACTAAAGAGCCTCAAGTCTCAGTGTGGCCCTCCTTTGGCTCAGGACTGTATATCTGATCACTAAAAAATTTAGAAGACTGCTAACTACCGGCCTGGAAGAAATTGCACTTTTTTTCTTTTTTGCCACTTTTATTGACATTAACTAAGCAGGGCAGTAAATAATGTGGAGGAACAAGATCTTTAGAATACGCAAACTCACCATTGCCAATACAGCACTATTGTGATAGAGCACACATGCCAACCACTAGGTCATGCATCAAATAAATTGGTAATTAATAAATGGTCTTTTTTTCAGACATGGATTAGACCTCATGGTTTGTCTTTGACATTACTGTATATTTTGTTATTTCAGGTTGTCCTTTTTGTACCAGATGAAAAGAGAAGGCAATATGCTACTTAATGATAAGTAACACATAAGTTAAGTTTTCAAGTTTAAGATGTTCTACTGCTGTACAATACTGCTGTCTATTACTGGAGTATGAGAACTTGAGGAGGCATTGTGATTTACAAACGCTGTATGTGTGGGTCACTTCCTGCAGAAAAAACAAATGCATCCAGGGGAAGAGAGTGCAGGAAAAGTCAGTGACCCTCCCTTTCCCCTCCCTCCATTTTACTCTCCAACTGAACCCGATTCACCACGGCACACTTGAAATTGTCAATCACTGACCTTCATTTAAATTCTTTTTTGCATGAGAAGTAGAAAATTTGGATCATATAACTGAACATTTGTGCTATTGTCATGATCCCTGCAGATGTAATGAGAACTAAATATTTTATTACACCTGTTGCATTGCAGGTTTGGAGTTCCTTTCCTTGCCACAGTCGCCTTTGGTTTGCTTGCTAGGGGCATTAAGGTATGATTTTCTATAAGGCTGATTTGCTATGCAAATAAAAGTGACTTGACTAACTTCCAGGACAAACATCTTTAAATGTAAGAACGCCTTCTCACCAAATTCCACCAGGAAGAGCAGCACAAATGGGGTTGCTGTAAGGAAACCCTGTGTCATTCCGAAGTATGCAGCCTCTTATCTTTCTTTGTCCACATCACCCCAATCCACTGTTATTTTCCTAAAACAGAATTCAGACACAAGGGATGAATCAAATACGTTATTCATTCTCCATACCACACTGATTTGTTTGGGCAATCACTCGACTCTTATATTGGACTATCAATCGGTGGAAAAATGAATTTGAATATCTTCTTGATAATCTCACATTTTAACACATAGGCTAGTACATAGACTATTCAGTACATATATATTCACTTACACTTCATACAATACATAGGCTACACACAATGTCTTTTCTTTAAATTTTTTTTAATGTATTGTGTTCAAAAATTATTGAGCAAGGCTCAAAAAAAAGATGTATTGCTTTGTAACTTTTTGAGTCAATTTACAAAATAAAGAGTAAAATCGTCTCTTTCTGCAGATATATACTGTATATATATAAATATATGTGTGTGTGTGTGTATATATATATATATATATATATATATAGTGAGAAGAAAATATAAATTCCATATGAATATAGTTCATTAAATATATTTTATTATAAATATAGAACTTATATATAGGCTAAATGTTGTTGTGATATATATATATATATATATATATATATATATATATATATATATAAAAATACAAAACAAGATAGACATTTATTTATCTTGTAAACGTATTACTTTCATTTTCCAGTAATCTACAATAATGATCTATTACAAAATAATAATAATAATAAAAAACCTCATGCATTACACTGCCTGGTATAAAAGAAACCAGTCAATAGCCCACACTTAAATGCGCAAATTAAAAGTAAATAACCTATAGACCTAGATAGAAGTATTTTACTTACATTTGTCATCGAGTCGGATGAATACCGTATGTTCTTGTATCCTAATCGGGCTGGAAGGTTACCGTGAGTTTTGTTTTTGAGCGTTAAATGAATGAACGTCACGGAGCGGTCCTGCTCTGAGACGCGCTCTCGTGAGCGCGCCCTCACAATTTGCAGACTGCGCGACCGTGAACGCGCGTTTTCTTGCTTCCTCCACCGGTTGTTATTAGGGAAATTAAGTTAGGATGCGGTCTGGTCTCCACAAGAATCCATTTAGTATTTACGTCTGGCCGACGAATTACGAAGAACTGCGTATTATACTACTAATTACGAAAAAATGCATATTATACGTTCATTTTTAATGTGAATCCCACCACAAATTTCTCAGTGACCGCGCAGAGGTTTCTACTGGCTCTCTACTAATACACCCAATTAACTACTATAGTTCATGTTACCAAACGTAAATGTCAGAAGTAAGCAGTGAATCATCTGCTTAATATAAAATAACCTCTCTTCAATAAATCTCCTTACAATGGGGAGGTCTGTCTCAATATGAACTTGACATTTGAGGCAAACTTTGAAGTTCATTAATATATTAAACTATATTTACGAACAGTCTACTCATTGTAATCTCGTTGTCATTATTGGCTCACATGTTTCAGTGGAATAGACCTTAGAAAAACAGAACATTATTCTTCAGTATTAGCAATTAATACCATAAAAGACCAACAATGTTGGTGAAACATCTGAAATAATAAACAAGAATGAAAAACACCAACGAAATATAATACACAAAATAATCAAGAAAAATAAATGGACACATGAAAGAAAACCCAAAGACAGATAATGTTTTTAAAAAGAAATATTATTTTTACACAACGATCCAAAATAAGTGTGAAAGACTTTATTTTTCCATAAGGGGAAAAGCAGATTTCTCTCAAGAGAGTGTCAGTGAATTTTCTGATGTTTTAAATTTTCAAGTTATTTTGGCATTAAAAGTTTTTTTCTGAGTTATAATTAAAAGGTTTCCTTTTTCTTTTCAACTTCTTGATGTATATGTAATGCACAATTACCTACATATTTTTATGGACAATCTAACCGCATTGAACATGCTGGAATCACAGACAATATCAACTGTCTGTGAAATCAAATATAACTGATTCCAACAAGAAACTGCATCCTCTGCATGATCATTTCTGTAATCCCCTTTCAGTTAAAGGCTGTGGAAATCACTAAACAGAAGAAAGTTGCAGTAACGTCCCGGGTACCTTAATCAACATTCATGAAAGACCCTATTGACAAACACAGTGGAAAGTAGGCCCCCACTCTAATCAGTTATCAGTTCTGAGAGGGATCTGGGGCCAGCAGGACCTGAGAGCCAGCCAGGTTCGATAACATATCGGCCTCATGCGTCAGAACAGGTTGGGATAAAATCGCAGACCTTCTACTGAATCGTCTCGGCATAAGTGACCCATTTTTTCAGCTAATAACAACCTGTAAAAGAGAGCGAAACATCAAAATAACGAGGAGACACTTGAGGGATGAATTATTGATGAAATAAGGAAAAGGATGTCTCCTGTACCTTTCTTTAGCAAGGAGAACTGTCAGTCCCAACAGCTTGGCAAACTCTTCAGCTGTGAGGGAGCCTTTATCAGACACCTGGGAAAGGCAAAAGAGAAGGAAACCTCAAATGGATTCCCACTTAAACCACCGCTCTGTGTTTTTAGAGTATTGCAAAATCCTCATTATCACAACGCACTGACTGAAGCATTTTATTTTATTTATTAATTATTTATTATTATTTTTTTCTGTATTTATATAAACAAATTAAAGTCTAA
Organism: Ctenopharyngodon idella; assembly: GCF_019924925.1. NCBI lineage: Eukaryota > Metazoa > Chordata > Actinopteri > Cypriniformes > Xenocyprididae > Ctenopharyngodon > Ctenopharyngodon idella. The sequence continues at coordinate 35,304,525 of NC_067229.1, read as the reverse complement.
ATAATCTACAGTACAATAGCTACTACCATGCTATATAAGTATTTTATACTTTAAATAATACATCATTTTGTCAATGTTTTTTTGCATTACGGTAATGACCATTTTTTGCAAAAAAATTTTAATGGTTACTTAATATTTTAATGGCTTTATTTTCTTTGCGCAAAATCTAATTTCTGATTCTTATTTTAGAGTGAAATATGACCCAGTTATGATCTTGACAGGCTTTGTGAGATTCCCCCATATACCAAATCTAATGGCTGAAACAATGTGAATACAGCAATAATTGCCATCTCATGTCAAATGATCTTCAAATATTCTTGCTTTGTTTTTTCGAACATTCCTCTGCTTTACCACATCTGTCTTGGACTCTTCAGGGATGGAAATTTCTAATCTGACACGCCTCACGTTCCAGCTCTTTGACCTAAAACACCACCCCCAGTCACATCTGCTAGCTGTGTCTTGTTCAAAAACACTTTGAAGGTGGTTCATTTCATGCAATTTCTATGAGAATGAAATGGGAACCTTCTCTCACTCTCCTAACCACAACCATTAAATATAAGAGGAAGAAATTGGCTGTACATGTTTGTGGTTATAGATCTGATCCAATTTCTACTCTAATAACCCATAATTAAACATGACAAAGTTTCTGTATGATGTTTGAATGGCCACATAAGTGATTTCACAGATGGGGAAAATGATGGCATGACACTCACGTTATCTAGAGCTGAAGCAATCATTTCCTCTTCACTGTGGGACTGGAGTTGAACCACCATCACCCCGCTGTCAAATACTCGCAACCTGACAGGGAAAGAAAAATTTTGTTACTTAAGAACTCAACAAGACATTACTGCTTCGTAATCTAATTGTATGCAACCAAACTGTGGTTTCTGAGTCAAATGATTGTTTTCTTTTGAAAGGTGGAAAATGCAGCCAACAGACAGAGGGCGGACATGGGTCCTGAAAACAGGAAGTCTGCCAGGAAGTGGCTGACCGATCCCACGCTGACCCGCCTCTGCCTACAAAGCCTGGCTCGCACAGACAAATGCACATTCGTTCACGTTTACTCACGCAAACACACATACAAATATAAATGCTCACACCCTTACCGTAGAGGAAGCTTAAGTGACTCAAACATCTTGCAGGCATTGACCAAGTCCTCCGGAGAGAGAAGCTGAGAAGAAATTTGCAAAACACAGGTCATACTTCTTGAAAGGATCCATCCAGAATTGTTTTCTTTCTAATATATATAAAACATTTCCCTATAGAACTACATAGATCTTTATGCATATTTCATATGAGGCATTTCAAAGAAATGTAATGACTCTCAAAAATGCCATGTGATATAACAATCAAATAAAAGGTAAAAAAATCTTTTCCTTACAGTTTAAATGTGAGCGTACACATCTTAATCATTATTTTCAAAATGGTTTTTAAATATACACTTACATTCAAAAGTTTAGGGTCAGTATGATTTTTTTTTCTTTTATTCAGCAAGGATGCATTAAATTGATCAAAAGTCACAGTAAAGACATTTATAATGTTACAAAAGATTTCTTATTCAAATAAATGCTGTTCTTTCTATTCATCAAAGAATCCCGAAAAAATAAATCACGGGTTACACAAAAATATTATCAGCAAATCATATTAGAATGATTTCTAAAGATCATGTGACACTGAAGACTGGAGTAATGATGCTAAAAATTCAGCTTTGAATAAGTTACATTTTAAAATGTAATTTGAATATTTAATAATAATAATAATAATAATAATAATATAGAAAACAGTTATTTTAATAAATTGAACATTTTTATTGTTTTTGATCAAATAAATGCAGCCTCACTGAGCATAAGAGACTTAAAAAAATAGTTTTAAAAATCTTACCAGCCACAAACTTTTATAAAGTGGTGTATTTTTCTAGGTAAAATGTTTTTATTATGTTAATATTTAGAATTTTTTATTTATAAATATTAGGTTTTGGGGAGTAAAACCACATGACATTTTAAATCCTGAACTAACTTTGCAGTGATAAAATGGTCAAATTATCATAGATTTCCATGTTGTTTGCAGCATATGACCTTGATTTGGCAGATAAAAAGTTTTTCAAACATAAGCATTTTATTGAACTACAATTATTGCCACCTCTACGATAAACTTAGCTGACAATGCTTTTGAGAAATACACCCTGGTCAATAACACACACACAAAAACATAACACCCCACCACCCCTAAAGCCACCAGAAGAACCCTAAAAAATTAATAAATAAATAGTAAATAAAATAAATAGATACACGAAAAAAAAAAAGTAGAAAATGGAATAAGAAAAGTCTCTCTCTCCCCCCACAGAAGTCTAATCAGGAGGTCCTGACGGCTTTTAATAATATAAACGTGTAAATTAAATTTTTGAGTTTGTTCGAATGTTAATAAAGTTAGAGAGCTAGTTTAAAAAAAAAAAAAAAAAAAAAACGCTGTGATATCGTCATGTACATGCAAACACAACCAATGCCAACATGCTATGATTTCATCTGAGAGTTTGCTCTCTACTCTCCAGATGGCTGTGCCATCATCAGCTTCACTCTTAATGCTGCTGGGAAGGAGATCAGGATCAGATCTGATTAACTCTATGAAAAGAAGCACTGATGCTTCTGTCTTGATTGTAGCTGTCCAGGTTCATCTTACCTCCATCCCACGGGCTCTGTTCACCAGACAGTACACTTCAGTGAGGGCCATCATTCCTCCACGCTCCTACAGAGACAGTAATAATAAAGGTCATGAAGTCTAAGGAAGGAAGGATAATATTGACATAATAAACAGAGCAATTCTAAGATGGTCCTCGCACCATTGGTGCTCGGGCCCTAATGACATACTGTAAGACAAAATGTACAGCCAGCTAATCATTATCGCAAATTAAACCCCAACAAAGTGATGATTTTGAGATAACGATGAGCTGACTGTACATTATCATGATTAATACAGCTACTCACCAAATAAATCAACAAACAGATATGAAATATTAAATTCAGTTGCAATTACTGTACTAAGAAGAATATACATCTACACACTACCATTCAAAAGTTTGGGTTCAATAAGATTAAATGTTTTTGAAGTCTTTTATTCAAGGCTGCATTTATTTGACATCATAAAAACAGTAATATTGTGAATTGTTTTTACAATGTGAAAATTGCTTACTAATTTAATTCATTTTAAAATGTAAATTATTCCTTTGATGACAAAGCTGAATTTTTAGCAGCCATTGCTCAAGTCTTCAGTGTCACATGATCGTTCAGAAATCATTCTAATATGCAGATTTGGATTTCTTAATGCGATAAATTTTTTTAGGATTCTTTGATGAATTGAAAATTCAAAGTAGCAGCATTTATTTGAAATTTATTTGCATCCTTGCTGACTAAAACTCTTACTGACCCCAAACTTTTGAACAGTTGTGTATATGCAAATACACAGTATATATAGGGCTACTACACCTATACAGGGCTACATAAAAATATTTGATAAGCATGTTTCTAGAAATCATAGAGATGCATTTAAACACACACAGAATAATACCTCCAGTGGTGCTTGCAGCATGTCTCCCAGCTGTTTGGCGAGTTGGATGTGGTACTGTGTGCCTGAGCCGTGTGTCTCTCTGGTAACTGGGTTGGCTATACCCATACTCAGCAAATAAGACTTGAAACGGATGGTCTGTCAGAAGGCACACAAAACAAACATGACTAATTTAATTGTAGCTCTACACTAAATATAATAGCTCATTTCTAAATAAATGTTGGCTGTTGTAGCCTACTAACAACACTGCAAAATTCTAACAGCCAGTTTTAGCATTTTGAACTTCAACATTTCTACAGAACAAGGTCCATCTACTCATTTTTAGATGTGCCAAAGTTTTTTTTCCTCATCTGATTGTGGACTTCTGTAATAACAGGTCATTTTCTACCCAATAAATATTTATATGTGTCCATTTGGATGCAATCCTGCACTTATGCACCATATGCGCTCTGATTGGAGGATCTGAATCCTGGCTGCTTTTCAGCTCGATTCTAGGTTCTATTTGTGTCACCATCTCATTTCCTGGCCCTTGACGTCCCTGTGCAAAGTGTACGTTGTGAGTGACCGGGATTTCTAAGCTCTGTGTGGATTACACTGCCAATGTTTTCCAAGCTTTGGATTTATAGACACCTCACTGATCCCGAGAAAATGACACATACATACATGATCAAATGTATTAATTTATTCAAAAGAGAATGATTGATATCTACCCTATTACAGGCGTACATGTGCATATGGAGGATAAATAAATCAAAACAGATAGCTATAACAATACACATAACAGCTGTTATCTACATGTAATCTAAGAAAGCCTATTAACTTAAGCAGGATAAAAACCGTAATAGACTTTGAGGTGGAAACGGCCTTATAAAAAGGAAACAACATCCACTTACAAGTTCATATGTGTAAATACACTACCATTCAAATGTTTGGGGTCAGCAAGAAAAAAAAAAGAAGAAAAAAATAAAGAAAAAAATACTTTTATTTAGCAGGAATGCCTTATATTGATCAAAAGTGACAGTAAAGACATTTATAATGTTACAAAATATTTCTGTCAAATAAATGCTGTTCTTTTGAACTGTCTATTAAAGTATCCTGAAAAAAATTAATCAGTTTCCAGAAAAATATTAAGCAGCACAACTGCTTTCAATGTTTTCAACATTGATAATAATAAGAAATGTTTCTTAAGCACCAAACCAGCATATTAGAATGATATCTGAAGGATCATGTGACACTGAAGACTGTTGAAAATTCGGCTTTGCCATCACAGGAATAAATTCTATTTTAAATTATTTTCAAATCAAAAACAGTTATTATGAATTGTAATAATATTTCACAGTATTATTGTTTTTATTGTATTTTTTATCAAATAAATGCAGCCTTGATGAGCACTTTAAACAAAAACATTTTTAAAAAAGCTTACTGCCCCAAACTTTTAAATGGTAGTATATAAAATCCAGTATTTGACTGGCTAATGTCAAATATCTCAACCAATCACGTTTTTTTGTTGTTGTTGTTTTATTTTTGCTCTTTTTTTCCCAGTGAAACACTGGTGCGTCAGAATAATCAAGCCCCTTAAGGTCTTTAAGCTCACCTCATCTTCTGTGATGTCACCCTGTTTGTCTTTGATTTTGTTAGCAATGGATCTGGACAGCTCCACCATCTCTTTGGCCTGCAGGGGAAGACAGTGAGATGCTGAAACAAGACTGATAAACCTGACCATGGCTGTATTCTGCCTGACAACAGGGCAACCCGCCGACCTACTGAGTGACTGACCTTTTCCATTAGTTTACTGAGATCTTCAAAGGCCTGAAAGAAGAGACAGATATTAGAATGGAAACTTGAAAAAGATGATATCCAAAATACCTCTTTATCAAGAGCCAAAATCACCTGTAAATCACTGGGTGTGCCCACACCTAACAGGATACCCCACTGCTGTGCACTCTCTTTTTATCTTCCATTATAGCTGTGCCAGGAAGCTAATCAGAGCTATTAGGTCATCTAACATTAAACACAGGGTGCCATTTTCTTTCAACATCAGGGGCCCTTCAAAAGGGGGCCACGGCACCCAGTGCCTGATTGTGGCCACAGCTTTCCTGATTATCTAAAGCTAGTATCCCAGAGCTCTTTAGGTTAGATATGACTACCTGTCAGTCTGTTTCTCTTTCTTACCTCAGAAATGTTTTTATCTGTCTCTTTTCTTTTCTCCTCCAACTTCCGTTCAATACCCACAATGCCCACTGCGCGTGTCCTTCCTGCCTACAGAACCATAGAAAAAAAAGAAGAGAAAAAATGAGCCTCACTCTTTGTTAGGCACGCACACAAACAATAACTCAAAAAAAAAAAAAAACATATAAACAAATAACAAAGGAACAGGAAGGAAAGGGTTTGACCAGGGGTCACTTTTTCAGGGCCACTGCCTGTTCTTTACAAGACACAATCTTTAAACAACTGCCATACAAATGTGAAAGTTGTCTTTCACATATAATAAACCAATATTTCTAAAGTAAAACAACATATACTACCGTTCAAAAGTTTGGGGTCGGTACGAAAGAAGTCTCTTATGCTCACTAAAACTGCAATTATTTGACCAAAAATACAGTAAAAACAGCAATATTGTGAAATATTATTACAATTTAAAATAACTGCTTTATATTTGAATACATTTATTTATTTATTAGAAATCATTCTAATATGTTGATTTGGTGCTCAAGAAACATTTCTTATTATCAGTGTTAAAAACAGTTGTGCTGCTTAATATTTTTGGGGAAACTATGATACATTTTTTTCAGGATTCTTTGATGAATAGAAAGTTCAAAAGAACAACATTTATTTGAAATACAAATCTTTCAATTAAATGCATCCTTTTTGAATAAAAGTATTAATTTCTTTGAAAAACAAAAAACAAAAAAAACATACTAAACCCAAACTTTTAAACGGTAGTGTATTTGAACAGCATTATGTCAAAAAATAGAAATATTAAATAAACAAAAAATTAATTACAATGACAAACACACATAACAATTACTAAAACTTTAACTAAAATTAAATACTAAGAGTATAATAAAAGTTAATTCAAAATAGTATAGTATATAATATAAAAACTGGATGCTTATACACATAAATATTTACAAAAAACACATATTTAAAAAAAAAAAAAAAAAAAAAAAAAGCATGTTATCTATCATTCAGAGTCTGAGCTGACCTTGGGTCCTGTTCCTGTGGGGATCGGCTGTGAGACAGGGGTATTCTCCCATCGCTTCTGAGTCATCTCTTCTGTTAGACGTCTGTAAAACTACACACCAAACACAGCACAAGTTATGTTATTTACACCTTCCTAACATCTTATCTGCTCTGTTCCTGTCTAAATGTCATGAATGCTTATTGCTTATGCTGCAAACTGTATTAAGCCAGATTTAGTGGAGTAATAAGCTCCACGCATCATCTCAGTTTAAATATTTCTGTGACATCACCCCTTCAGTTACTAACCTCAATCTGCCCATGTTCCTTGAAGGACAGCTTTATATAAGAGTACTTGCTCTTCTGGTAGGGGCCAGGCTCCTTATTTTCAGGGCATGGATGCAGGTGAATGACAATTTTGGCACTGCAAGGTTTGAAAGGTAACAATTTAGTTTTAATATATAGATTAAAAAGCAGATTTACAGGGTGTAGCTTCCAATATTATGACATGTTCTATATGTCAGACGTATTAATTGCATTCTGATGTTACAGTGCAGTCACCTCTTTCCGATGCCTGCTGCTTGCTCCTCAAAGAATATGACCTGTGACAAGGGTATGCATATACAGCATTCCTACAGAACAACATATTAGAGATATCAAGAATGTAAGCAAATACATGGTGTTCTCAAATGTTCTTCATTTAAAGCAAAATTATATTTTATAGAGGGAGAAAAGATACTGAAAATATACTGAAGATGACATTACATGATTCTTCTGGTCTCTCCAGACTAGACGATGGGTACTGAGAAGAACGACTCCCACATCAAGCTTAGCCTGTCAATGAAGAAACAGGGAAATGTGTGAATTACGGAGCATTAACATACACCATTTATTCAAATAACACATATCTTAATATTGTCTTCTGGGTAACACTTTACAAAAAGGCCTAATTTAATGTTAATGTATAAAAACTAGCATGAACTAAAAGTAAACAATATATTTTTTACAACATATAATAATCCTTGTCAATGTTAGTTAATAAAAAATACAATTCTTCATTGTTTATTCATGTTAGTTCACAGTGCTTTAACTAATGTTGAAAAACAGAACTTTTAATTTTAAAAACATATTATTAGATGTTGAAATTAACATTAACTAAGACTAATAAATGCTTTGGAAGTATTGTTCATGGTTAGTTCAAGTTAACTAACGTAGTTAACTAATGTCAACAAATGAAAACCTTATTGTAAAGTGTCAGTTTTCTGTATTATACAATTTCGAATTCTAAAAAAAGTAATTCTCCTTTTAACAGCATTAATAAGCAACATGAAAACTGCATGATCTAAACTATATTTGTGTTTATCTATAATGTTATGCATCATTGTCAGGTCAGAATCTTCCACATGGTTGTCATTTTATAACTTTAAGTTGAATAAAATACCTTGTCTTCCCCATCGTAAAGTCTCACTCCTCTTTGTTGGATTACTAACGTTTCGTTCATCTCAAGGAGCCCATTTGTCCAAATAAATCTGTCCATTTTACCAAAACAATAAAACAAAAGTGAATAACAGAACTAGAAGAGCATATTATATGTGAAGCTACAGCTGTTTACTTCCGCTTAGATGTCCGAGAATGCGCCTGTCTCAAAAATATGACAATCCATTCAAAACTTAATTCTCCGCAGTTACTAAATTGTTTTTATTGTGTTATATAAAGTCCTAGAAATACAATTAATAATATCAATTTTTCCAGTTTCAAATTGTGAGAATTTTATACATACATCATTTTTTCGTTATCGTTACAAGCTTATCAATATTTTTGACAAATCGAAAAACAACAATAGAGTTAAAATATGGTTAATAAATTATAAATAATTTACAAAATGCCATTTATTTAAAAATAAAAATATCCAACTCCTCATGAGGCGCTTTTAGAACAGACTCTTTCATGTCGGGGTCCTGACAAGGAAAGTCGCACACGAACTGCAGCCTTTAGCATCTCTGCTAAACCGCAACAAACTGCGAAGCTATATCAAAATAAGCAAAATTAGAGCGTGAACTATGATCTTCAATCACTTTAGCGATTTTTTTAATTGTATAAGCATGATAAAAGACTTGCATGTCTGTGAAGAATTATGCATATGAAGAGTGTGTGGATTTAGCACTGGACTATTGTTGTTCCTCATGTCAATAATGCCAGCCTGCACTTAAAGAGACCGCCAGCCTTCTGTTGGAAACGCTGAACCTTTTTGAGAAGATTCTGGATTCACTAAAAGGATATATTATATGCAAAAAGTCGATGAATTCAAACAATAGTGCTGTAAATAATTAAAAGGGGTTACTGCATGAAGTTTCCCATCAGCAGGTGAATGAAGGATTGTCATTGAGATGCTGTAAGAGGGATTGATAATCAATACAGTGATCAGAGCAGCGACAAGAGAAGATGGACAAGAAATCCTTTGATATCGTTTTGGACGAAATCAGAAAGGTACCATTTATTTTTTACAGAACAATATAAGTTATCTGTTCTGGAAGGAGGCAGTGGTGATCAGTGTGGTTGATTATTATTGAATAAGCAAACAAAGTATAACATTAATATTGTCATATTTTCTTTTGTTCTTAAGTGTGTTTTGACAGATCAACGAATCAAAGCTATAGAACAGGTTCATGGGTATTTCTCTAGTGAACAGGTATGTTAACAGTAATACCATGGAATGGTAATTCTGCAGTATTTACAACCTGCTTACCTGTCAAACTTCCTTCCTCAGGTGATTGACATTTTGAAATACTTCTCTTGGGCAGAGCCCCAGATAAAGGCTGTCAAAGCCTTGCAACATGTAAGAATTCTGGTTTTTTTTTTTTTTTTTTTTTTTTTTTTAATAATTTAACCACAATCTTGTTACATAATTTAACCACACAACATGTTTTTTGTTTTGTTTTTGTTTTTTTGTGCAGAAAATGGTTGCAATTCCAACAACAAAGGCTGCAAATATCCTTAATTGTTTCACATTCTCAAAGGACAGAATTATTGTACTGGAACTCATAGCTCTGTAAGTTACACTCAACAGAAATTATATGCATCAGCAATTATCCAAACGAATCAAATATAATCAAGCAATGCAATATATAATGTATATTTGTAGAAATATTTCTGATGCCCAAAACTACCGTCCTGTGGAGGATGCTTTCCGTATTCACCTCTCTGAGAAGAAACGTGCAAGAAGAATCCTAGAGCAGGTGAAACTTACTCGATTTTGAAACTTGGCTAAGTCTAGATTGTATTGAATGAATGAGGATTTGGTAACACTTTACAATAAGGTTCATTAGTTAACATTAATTAACTACATTCGTTAACATGAACTAATAATGAACTGCACTTTTACAGCATTTATTCATCTTTGTTAATGTTAATTTCAACATTTACTAATACATTATTAAAATCTTGTTAACATTAGTTAATGCACTGTGAACTAACATGAACAAACAATGAACAACTGTATTTTCATTAACTAATGTTAACGAAGATTAGTAAATACAGTAACAAATATATTGCTCATGGTTAGTTCATGTTAGTTATTACATTAACTAATGTTTAACTAATGAACCTTATTGTAAAGTGTTACTGAGGATTTTAATGCAGTCCATATCTGTAATTTCTTCAGGTGTGTAAAGTGGGATGTAAAGCTCCAGTGGCGATGATTTCATCCTGTGGGATGATCCCAGGGAACCCTTATCCCAAAGGCAAACCCAGCCAGGTCACTGGAACATTCCCTGTGAGTTCCTTTACTTAATAAATATATTTAAATGCATACTGTGTAATTTAGTTATTTAAATTAATTGTGGCTTTTATTGAAACTTTCAAGGGAATTCCTGCCAAAAAGGATGGAGAGGATGCAACCCTGGATGGAAAGGGCATTGCTGCACGCATAATCGGACCAAGCAAACCGGTATGTTTTACTAGCTAGGTGTTACTGCTCAAACATATTTATTCTTAAAAAGCTTTTGATGCTGCATTAATGGCAAAGAATCTCATCATGTTATCTTGGATAATGGATAGGTCTCTTTGATATCATAACTTTATTTACCCTGTTATTGCATCCATTTCTATTTTTCCAACAGTCACCATCAACATACAATCCACACAGACCTGTGCCATATCCTATCCCACCATGTCGGCCACACGCCACCATTGCTCCAAGTAAGACTCTTTTTCATTCAGATTAGAAAAGAAAAATTATAAAGAATAAGTTGTCTGGGAAATGATCTTCCTAATGGATAAGAAATAAGAGATGCGTCCCAATTTGCGTACTTAAGCACTATTCTATGGCGTTTTTAAGTATAAATAGTTCAAGTAGTGTGTTCACATTAAAAATTACAAAAAGAAAAAGTACACTTTAAATGCCGGATGATGCACTAAATTAATGGAAAAAACGAAGTGTGGAATGTTGGACACTTCATGCACTCAACTGTCGCAGCTTTAATTACGCAGTGGAGAGGGAGGGGCTATCAGACTCCAATGTTAAATGGCAAAAAATAAAATAAAAATAAAAAATTCACACACTACACGGATAAGTACATAGTGTACAAGCGCATAGTGTATAGTGCGTCATTTGGGACGCAAATATGGAGTAGACCATGTATATGCCAGCAGTGTGTCTGTGTACAATATGGAAGTGGATGCAGAATGTTCTTACCCTCTTCTCTGGATGCTGCTCAGGTGCGTACAACAATGCAGGTCTGGTGTCATTGGGTGGGGTCATCACTGCCAGTGTGCCACCCCCACCCTACCGAGCCACTCCGAATTCGGCAGGTACAATGTGCAGTTGCTGTTGCTAGCACTGTGTGCTGCCTTTAACAGCTGCGTTGGCAATGTAGACGCTACCTCACCATGGCATGCTCTAAATCTGCCTGCAGCACCTATAGCATGCAGTATGATCATGCTTAAAACTCTCTCCAGGGCATTCTTTACTGATCTAACTGAGCTAATATGGTCATTTGCTACAACTGATTATAGAGAGCACAAATTCTAGAATGCATATTATTGTAACTTGTCATGCTTATTAAGCAGTATTTCAGATTTTCCAGGAATCTGTGTGAAAGCAAAGTTGGTTGAGGGGTTTGTATTTATATATAAATGAGGTTACTTTAAGGCACAGTTACAGTTTATCAGCTTTACATTGTCATGATGGGAGTTATTGGATATAACTTACTAGTATTATTAATAAGTATTAGTGTTTTTACAAACTGAGAGGACGAGTGGAAATTTTGTATTGAATCCAGAACGCTTTTTTGCCTAAATGCTTTTATCACAAGGGGGCACTGTGATATATATTTTAAGCCAATGTTTAAAGCATGAATGCTTGCTCTGCTGCATTGCGCATCTTATGGTGCAGCTAGAAGATTGGGACATTTCCTGAATTCTCTCTTGCTTTCTTTCTAATGCGTCTAACACTAATAAACTTAGATGCATGTGGTGCCTGTGTCTAAATTTAATGGGGCTTTCTTCTTTTTAATATTTCAATGTGCTGATTGTTTCATATTTCCAGGTTACAGCCGACCTGTCAGTCAACAAAATCCAACCTCCAGCATCTCCGGCACACCTGTTATTTCTCCTTATAACTCCACCCCATCTACTCCTGTCACACCCCAGCCTCAGCCTACCACACCAATCACTCCAGTCTTCCCAGGCATGGTCCCATCCCAAAACCCTGTAACCCCCTCCCCTACTCCTGCACCCTCACCCTCAGTCATCAAAGGTCCTCCTGTCCCAGCTGGCTCTCCCCAAGTTGCCTCTAACTCCAGTGGCCACACTACACCAGTTCCCTCTCCGTTCCCTGGCATGCCCCCTTCTGGTAGAAACACCCCTTCAGTCATCAAAAGTCATACCCCATCTGGAACACCTTGTGGTACACCCGGGCCAAGTACAAGCATCCCTTCATCTCCCTTCCACAATGCGCCCCGTTCTGAAACACCTTCCGGTGGCCTCACACCTACTCCCAGGCCGACTGGCGACCCCTTGACTACTCATGGAGCTATGGTATTATCCTCAAAAAAGGGGTACCCACCTTCCTCAGATTCCCAGTCAGCACTTCCATTCCCTGGCACTCCCTCTACCCAGTCACATTCAGTTATCCGTAGTTACACACCCTCAGGAATGTCCTCTCTCACTCCTGGACGCTCAACTCCCAGCATGCAAGGTGTTGGAGGATTACCAGTGGCTCCTGCTGCTCCTAGTCCTAAGCCCTCTCCAGGACTGACCTCCCAGGCATCCATGAGTAGCCCTGCTTTCTTTAGCGAGCAACATGCCAACTCCATGGCCAGGCATGGCGGAGGTAGTGGAAGCAACAGTCCTGTCCCTTCCGCTTTCAAAGGTCCCTCCCGCTCTGGCACCCCTTCTCTTAGCTCTCTAGTAATGCCTAACTCTGCTGTCCTTTCCCGACCTGTGGGCATGGCCCATGGTGCTGCCTCGCCACAATCTTCTTTGCCCAGCTCTATAGCCGGACTGCACAGTCTTTCCTCGGCTATGGGCTCTCAATCTGGAAGCAGCCCTGCTCCACATTTTGCAGCAATGTCTCCTTTTTCCGGAGCCCAGTCCTCTATTTCCACCCCGTCCACTCCTACTCCTCCGGTCTCATCTGTATATTCTGGCCTGGCTCACTCTAGTGCTCCCACTCCCTCCCCCTTTGGCCTGGGATTGACCACAGCTCCCTCCGTGTTCCCGGGTCTTCCTCCCAGCGCAAACCCTCCCTTCCCAGGTTTTGGAGGGTCAGGGCCCCCTGCAGCAGGTAGTCCGGTGCTGTCCTCCTTAATGGGGCTTCCAGGAGCCTCTTCATCAGTAGCCACCGTTGCACCTCTCCAGGCGGCAGCAGTCGCAGCGGCTGCTGCAGCAGGAGTCCCCTCCTCTTCTCCTGTGCTTCCTGGATTTGCCTCTGCATTCAGCTCTAACTTCAACCCTGCTTTGGTTGGTCAGGCTGGGTATGTTGTTTTTTTTTTTTTTTTTATGTTTAATTACTCTGCATGATCATCTGAATTGTCTATAATACGGAAACAATTGTTCGAAAATCTAGTGAGCTGCCACTTAGCCAGCAATATAGGTGCACTATCCTACACAAAGGCTTTTCCAAAATGTAGGATGCCTAATTATGTTTAAGTTATGCATACATTTCAATCAGTACTGACAAGTACTGAAAATAGTTCAATCTAATCACAAATTTTATTCAGTACTTGTGTGTTATCTATTTCTATTTCTAGTGTATTGTACTGTTAGCTTTGCAACATGCTAATGGCAAAAACTATTGGAATCAATTGTGTATAAAGCCATTTTTAAGGTTCCGTCTCAGTTAGGATGCTGCCTTAGAAGGACTGTGTAGGCAGTAGTCAGTAAGGTGGGTCAATGGGTTTGGAAACACGTAATGTTTTCCAGAAACATTTTCCAGTTGATATGCTCTCTGCAAAGTCCAAAGTCTATACTTTTATTCTTCATATTATCTGAGTAATATATTTTCTCAAAGAAATGGTAAAACTGTCAAAGTAAACCATAACCATTAGAGTATTTTATGGTCATATGGCTGATTAACTTAAAGTTCAGATAGTGGGTCTCCCATCAACATATAACACATGTGAATTATTGCTGTCAAGGGGTGTTATTGTAGTGAGCACATATGTCATGCTATAGTGTTTCAGATTGTGCAGTTGACTTTGAATTTTTGAAACTACCTAACAAATTCATTCTCTTTGTGACAATATCATTTGAATTGCATTACTAATAGCCTTCTATAATGTTGCTTAATGTGTTACTCAGGCTAACTGGAAGTCTCCAGGCCCCTGGAGGTGCAGCTTTCCCAGGGTTGCTGTCTTTCCCCCCAGGCATGCCCAGCTTCTCCACTACAGCATCTCCTGCTGCCCTCTCTGGTCTACACAACTCCGCCATGCAATCTGCGCTTTTGCAGGTAGAGCACACATGCTGTCTATCTATCTACATTTATCAGAGACTGCAGACTGCTAATTGATTATTAAAGGGCCACTGGTTTTTAACATTATACCTGTTATTATGATTATGAGCAAGATTTTTAGAAGAATTTGCTAATTTCAATTTCTTGTGTGTGATTGTAGGCTCACTCAGCATCAGCGCTGGACAATTACCCTCCCCAGCCGAATGGATTCACTAACTACTCTGCAGCCACTGGCTCGAGCTTCCCTCTGCAGCCTGGCCTGCATCCATCACTGGGCTGGCAGTAGCCGGCAATAAGAGGACAGGCATATCGAAAAACTATGCGACCTAGGTGTGGCGAGTGAGTAAACAACGATGAACATTGTGGACTGTGGTTCTCTGCATGAAAAAAAGGTGTGTCTTCAGACAAACTAATGTGGCAGCTCTATTCTCCATTAATTTCCTGTAGAAGAGGCTCAAATGACTCAGATCGAGACATAAACTTGTGGTATAGTGCTCTGCATTAGCAGAACATCATTTTGATTTACTTTTGAGGGCTGGACTGTTGTCATATGTATTTGAAAGAATGAAATGGATACTGAAAATTATTTTTTTGGAGAGGCGGGGGGGTGTAGAAATAATTAGGGCTTAACTCTGTTTAAGCGTTATGATCATTTTGAAAAATGGATACTCAAATTAATTGCTAAAATTAATTTGAAATATACACCAGTTGATGAACTGTGAATAGTGTGGGTGTCTAAATTTTACTATACTGTTTTTTGTTTTGTTTTTTCTTTTCATGAAAGTAGTAAGTTAGCAGACATTTTCTTCAGATGTTTGTCAATTACTGTACATGTAAATACCCTTTGAAATTGGGTAAATTAGATGTTTGCTCTTTGTACTGTAGCTGTTCTGGTTTTTAATTTTTCCCCAAGTTACCTTGCAGATGTATCTATAGGAGTTGACTGAGTTGCTTTTCAACTCCAAAGTGACTTTAGTGTTACAAATTTTACACTGTTGTGCAATTTTGTTGATATTAAAGGGTTAGTTCACCCAAAAATGAAAATTCTGTCATTAATTACTCACCCTCATGTCGTTCAACCCCGTAAGACCTTCGTTCATCTTCAGAACACAAATTAAGATATTTTTGATAAAATCTGATGGCTCAGTGAGGCCTGGATCGCCAGCAATAACACTCCCTTTGTCAATGCCCAGAAAGCTACTAAAAACATGTTTAAAACAGTTCATGTGACTACAGTGGTTCAACCTTAATATTATAAAGCGACGAGAATACTTTTTGTGCGCCAAAAATAACAAAATAGCGACTTTATTCCACAATATCTAATGATGGCCGATTTCAAAACACTGCTTCATGAAGCTTCACGAATCATTTGTTTCGAATCAGTGGTTCAGAGCACCAAAATACCATGATTTCAGTAAACGTGGCTTTGTTACGTCATAAGTGTTTTGAAACTTCAATAGTTCATGTGACTCTGGCAGTTTGATACACGCTCCGAACCACTGATTCGAAACAAATGATTTGTTAAGCTTCGAAGCTTCATGAAGCAGTGTTTTGAAATCGCCCATCACTAGATACTGTGGAATAAAGTCGCTGTTTTGTTATTTTTGGCGCACAAAAAGTATTCTAGTCGCTTTATAATATTAAGGTTAAACCACTGTAGTCACATGAACTGTTTTAAATATGTTTTTAGTAGCTTTCTGGGCATTGAAAAAGGGAGTGGCGATGCAGGCCTCACTGAGCCATCAGATTTCATTTAAAATATCTTAATTTGTGTTCCGAAGATGAACGAAGGTCTTACGGGTGTGGAAAGACATGAGGGTGAGTAAATAATGACAGAATTTAAGGTTAGAACCATGAATTTTGCATGTATACAATATATGTAGATCTCAAAGTCTGTGGTACTCACATTTGTTTCCATTATATATTATAAAATATAATAAAGAATATGGTAGATTTAGATTAGTATGTTCTAAGAGCCTAATGAAATAAAAGCTCTTTTCGTAGACTTTCTTTGTTGTTTGTCTTTGTTCTGAATTTTTTGGTTAGAAGTAGATATATCACTTGTCAGTTCAGGACTTACCAGAATGACCACAATAGCCACAGCAAGTAGTCACGTACAGACAAAACCAAATTCAAATAGATATGCTACCAGGATTCTGTTCTGCATTCACGTACACATTTATTATAAAAAAAATAATAATTTAGTGAAACACAGTCAGTTTTAGTTTCCTGCTATTATTTTTATTTAGCAAAGTGATATTAATTTACCACAGATAATGTGTTGTAAGGAAGTTTGCATTGTATTACTGATTTCTCCGTTTTGAATGTTAGAGAAAACCTAGCCAGGTAAATATTGAGGTCTTTGCTTGTGAACTTGTTCAGAGAACTGATATTAAATATTACAGATTATTTTCACGTTGATTTACCCAGCCCATACTATTGGCCACATAACAAGTGAAATCACCACGTTACTATTTTGTAATCATGAATCATGAGACTCCTGCCATTACGACTAATTTCCACTTGACCCTTCATTCCCTTTTACTTGGCTTTATGCAATACTAACTATGACAAAGTTCCTGCTTGTAAATCATAAATGGAAATCCTCACATGACTGTTGAAAAATGTAAAAAAAATATTACTATATAATATTTATATAGTAAATATAGTTTTTAAATTCATTAAAAATGATTTGTAATAAATTTGCATTTAAAAAACATTTGGACCCCATAGTTTAACTGCAATAAATATTACAAATGAATTCTTATACTGATTTACCTACCAGGCTGTTTCATAATTTGCTGATATGGTTTATTGTTTTTGATAACGGTAAAACAAGGAAATGTTAAAAAAAAAAAAAAAAAAAAAAAACAGTTGGAAAGTGCATTCAAATGTTTTTAGGAGGAAGCACACTGGCTTGTCCGCTGAAGAATAAAGTATTGTTAAAATGTTTAAGAAAGTGTTTCAGAGAAATCACAACTGCTTCATTTATTACATCAGCTAGATATTGCACATTGGATGGTTTCATAAGACCATTAGGGTCTGTAAATGATCTTCTAATTGCATTGTAGGCGAGGCCACACCCTTTATAGGAAGTGCTTTAGCAGTATAAATACATCTCTCAGTTATCCACAAAGCCAGTGCCGTCTTCAACACATCCTGTGTAGCAACACAACTACATGGAAATGGAGTCTGAGATGGAGCGTGGTGCCCAGAGCAAGCAGAATCTAATCAGTAAGATCATCTTTCCCTTTTTCTCTGTCCCTGAACTGTGGACTTTAACATGTAACATGCTGATAATATTATACAGTTATATAGCAACCATCTTAATTATAACTACTACAGCAGTTGAGTATAGTATGCGGTTGCTGTTGATTTAAGTTGTATTCCTTAACTATCATCAGTTAGAGTTATAGAATTTGCATTAGAGTTTGATTTGCAAAGCAGTCAATTTTCCACCGGTTCACAACTGAACCTGCATGAGGAAAGATAAAGAAAGAAATATGCAGTACATATATTGTCAAATGGCTGTTGGTGATATTTTTAGTACAGGTGCTGGTCATATAATTAGAATATCATCAAAAAGTTGATTTATTTCACTAATTCCATTCAAAAAGTGAAACTTGTATATTATATTCATTCATTACACACAGACTGATATATTTCAAATGTTTATTTCTTTTAATTTTGATGATTATAACTGACAACTAAAGAAAATCCCAAATTCAGTATCTCAGAAAATTTGAATATTGTGAAAAGGTTCAATATTGAAGACACCTGGTGCCACACTCTAATCAGGTAATTACCTCAAAACACCTGCAAAGGCCTTTAAATGGTCTCTCAGTCTAGTTCCGTAGGCTACACAATCATAGGGAAGACTGCTGACTTGACAGTTGTCCAAAAGACGACCATTGACACCTTGCACAAGGAGGGCAAGACACAAAAGGTCATTGCAAAAGAGGCTGGCTGTTCACAGAGCTCTGTGTCCAAGCACATTAATAGAGAGGCGAAGGGAAGGAAAAGATGTGGTAGAAAAAAAAGTGTACAAGCAATAGGGATAACCGCACCCTGGAGAGGATTGTGAAACAAAACCCATTCAAAAATGTGGGGGAGATTCACAAAGAGTGGACTGCAGCTGGAGTCAGTGCTTTAAGAACCACTACGCACAGACGTATGCAAGACATGGGTTTCAGCTGTCGCATTCCTTGTGTCAAGCCACTCTTGAACAACAGACAGCGTCAGAAGCATCTCGGCTGTGCTAAAGACAAAAAGGACTGGACTGCTGCTGAGTGGTCCAAAGTTATGTTCTCTGATAAAAGTAAATTTTGCATTTCCTTTGGAAATCAGGGTCCCAGAGTCTGTAGGAAGAGAGGAGAGGCACACAATCCACGTTGCTTGAGGTCCAGTGTAAAGTTTCCATAGTCAGTGATGGTTTGGGGTGCCATGTCATCTGCTAGTGTTAGTCCACTGTGTTTTCTGAGGTCCAAGGTCAACGCAGCCGTATACCAGGAAGTTTTAGAGCACTTCATGCTTCCTGCTGCTGACCAACTTTATGGAGATGCAGATTTCATTTTCCAACAGGACTTTCCTAGTCAGATCTTGTTTAGATATAATCACCAGGAACAGACAAAAAAGCTTGTAGCTTTAAGTTAATGGTGTTACATGTGAATAGTCTGTTGCAATATAGGGAAACTAAAAGGATAGTAACCGCAGGACTATTGAAATGAATTTTAAAAAGGCTAAATAGGTAAAAAAGAAGACAACCTAAAATATGCTAATATTATGTTGCCGCAGCTCTTCTGGAGTTAGTGTGTCTCAGTTTTTTTCTGATTCTTCACGTAATCTCAGACGGACTTGATGATGGGGAGATCAGATCTCTGTGTGTGTATATAATATATATCTATATGTATATACTGTATATATTCAGCATTTTGGGGTTGGCCCATATTTCTAATTTGAATAATCACATCAGATTAAGAGTGGAGAACATTTGAAAGTGTATTATAGTTTCATGATTTCTTCTCTTAAGGTTAGTAGATTGCTCTGAACATTTCGACACAAAATAGCCTGACTACTGACTGTATCATACAATAATCAGTACAGCGAGTCTTTACCATGAACTGAATCGCAACACTGCATGTGAACTTGATAAGTCAAATGTGGAAAATGTACACACGTGTTAATATTTCTCTTAAATGAGTACGATAGACAGCATAAAACAAGGCCTTGGTTGGGTGTTGGCTGTGTAGAGTGTATGGAAAAATGAGTGTAGCCTTATCCATCACACTATAAGTAATGGGAGGGTTTGTGGGCCAGTGCTCACCCACTCATAAAGGGTCACCAAGAACTGATTTATGATGAAAAGGGTCTCCCTGGTGACACAGTTATCTGAGCTACTGTTGATCCAATGAGGGGCCGGTATTGAATGTTTTGGTGTAAAGTGCTTTTACTCAGGGTTAAGGGTAAAAGATAAGATGTGGTTCACAGTTTAAGTGGCATGGATAAGTTGCTAGTTAGAAAGAGAGCACCTCTGCAAACAAAACCATCTATAAATTGCTCATTTTAAGTTCAGCAGTCAGCTGTTACACTTTGACTTCCTTTTTTCAATGTAATTTCACTTCCTATTCAACTTCATGTTAGTCATGTGCTGTTTGTGAGAATGACAGTTTTCTGTTGTTGCAGGTGAAAATAATGGGGGTTTGGGTTGCTGTGGGTGGATCCTTGTGATTATCTCTGCATTTTTCAGCATCTTAATATTTCCAATCAGCATTTTCATAAGCATTAAGGTATGAACCACAATAGGACAAAGAAAACAGATAATCTTGAAATATTTATTACTATTACTAGGCTCTCTGGAACCAGTGTTGTTTTAATATCATAGCGATACTATTCTGTTGTTGTTGTTGTTTTTTCTTTTCATATTTTAATTACTTTTTATTTTTATATATTCCTTTTTAATCTTAGTTCAAGTTTGTATATATATATATATATATATATATATATATATAATTATACATACAAATCATGGCCATATTCCAGGATGGCAAAGCCACAATTCATCAGGCTCAAATTGTGAAAGAGGGAGCGGAGCATGAAGAGTCATTTTCACACATGAATTGGCACCTCTGAGTCCAGACTTAAATTCATTGAAAGTCTTTGGGATGTGCTAGAGTAGACTTTACAAAGTGCTCGACTCTTGCATTGTCAATACAAAATCTTGTCTTGATCTTATTTATATTATATATCAAGAGGTGCATCAATGTTTGGTCGAATTTTGGGTAGTGTGTATATATATATATATATATATATATATATATATATAATATATATTATTTTGGTTAATGTTAACGTAAATTTTTCTGATTTTAGCTTCTGTAACACCTGATTCTGATTGGTCAATTGCAGCATTCTTAAAAATTTTCTGATATTAAACTGTATAATTGGCTGTTGTCCCTGTTGGCTGGTTTTCGTACTGGTTTCGTGACTCTGGTATCACACAGCTTCTTCTTTCTTCCCAAATAATAAAAGAAATTTATTAAATAAAATTAAAACTCATATCAGTATTTCATGATTACTTATTATGCTATAATTTTAATAATCAATCTTATAAAATAAGATAACTAAATACTTTCCTGATCTTATAAGTCTTGCACTTTAACAGGAAGCAGATGCCTGTTTGTTCAAATGTTTTATAACGCACTTTATGTGTTTCATTGCTTTTTTTATAGATCGTGAAAGAGTATGAGCGTGCTGTCATATTTAGACTGGGGAGAATAACAGCTCGAAAAGCCAAAGGACCAGGTAAACAAGAACGTTTAGTACTTTAGAACGGTCTCTCAGATCTTAGATTCAGTATTTCAAAGCTAAACATACTGGAGTAATACCAGCTTTTGTCAATGTTTGCCTAGACGTTCCTCTAATATGTACATGTTCCAATTGTTTACACCAGCTGAGGACATTTACAGAGCTTGTTCTTAAAACAACAGTGACCTAAGCTCAAACTCCATTACAAGGAGTCAGTTTAGAACAAGTAATGCATCCATTTGTATGACCCAGATCATATAATTACAAATATAATTCCAAAATGTCACCTGTGTCTAGGAATCTTCTTCATCCTCCCCTGCACGGACACTTTTGTCAAAGTGGATCTGAGAACCATCTCATTTGACATCCCTCCCCAGGAGGTAAATAGATACGCAATAAACAATAAGTTATTATTGATTAACTTACATTTAACAAACAAAATTGCCTATTAATTTGTCTATTTTTGCTCCACCAACAAAAATAGTTCCAATCAAACGAAGTCAAGGCGGACATAACGAATCATGAATTCTAGCAACGTTTCGTTCCTAAGCGAATCAGTTTTCGAACGAATCGTTTCCGCGAATGATTCAATGACTCACTCATAAAGCAATACGTCCCTGAATGAAACCGTGTTTTTGAACGCAAATTTTAAGAGTGAATTCGGAATAGCATATTAGCAAACTATTTTTACTATTTGCGCCATAAATATTTGGGAGAAACATGCTATTTTGAATTCAGCCATAAGTGAATGACTAAATAACCCGTCAACTGTTGTATAGCCTAATGTTTAATACAAAATGCAGCCTATTTATCGGTTTAAGACTCACACTTAGTATTTACTTAGCATTTACTAAGTTGCCACGTTTTCATTTTTGTTTGCATTTAGATCTTGACCAAAGACTCGGTGACAGTTTCTGTGGATGGTGTTGTGTACTTCCGTGTAAGTGACCCTGTTGCCTCAGTGGCAAACGTGACCAATGCGGATTACTCCACCCGCCTACTGGCCCAGACCACATTGAGGAATGTCTTGGGGACCAAGAACCTGGCTGAGGTCCTTTCTGACCGAGAAGGCATCTCCCACAGTATGCAGGTGAGCATGAGAAAAAGAGATAATGGTGCCCCCAAGTGTGCATCAATTGTAACTGCAGGTCTAATTCAAGTAGATGAAACTGAATGTGTATCCAATAATTCTTCTCCCTGCTACTAGATGTCTCTAGATGAGGCCACAGATTCGTGGGGTATCAAGGTGGAGCGAGTGGAGATTAAAGATGTTAAACTACCACAGCAGCTGCAGAGAGCTATGGCAGCCGAGGCCGAGGCTGCCCGTGAGGCCAGAGCAAAAGTGAGCGTTACAGCCACACCTTCCTAATATATGTCCTAATGTATTTTAATGTTCAAAAAAATGACACCAACTTTAATTCATGTTTTACCTGCCCAAGGAAAAACTAGCCAGACGACATGCAACATTTGGTTTCTGTGTGCATTAGCTCTGTATGTGATGCCACACCCTAATAGAGTGTTTTGTGATAATGCAGGTCATTGCAGCAGAGGGAGAGATGAATGCATCCAGGGCTCTGAAGGAGGCGTCTCTGGTGATCGCAGAGTCTCCATCCGCCCTTCAGCTCAGATACCTCCAAACTCTCAACACCATTGCAGCTGAGAAGAACTCCACCATCATCTTCCCTCTGCCCATGGACGTCATGAGTCACTTCATGAAGAAATGATCGCTGAATATTCACAAAGTTTATATTACACAAAGTGTTTACTAATCATTCATTTAGTAATTTTTACATGATTTTCTTATGTGCCATGTTTGACATATTTAAGTTTTTTACATGTTGTGGGGATGATATCATATATCTTTACCTGGAAAATAGTGATGCAACAAATGACTTTATTTCAAAAATACAATATCATATTTCAGAAAATATATCAATGTGTTATGCAACTTTCAAATGCCAATTTTATATTCTTATACAAGTATGCATGAAATTAAATAAAATCTACAGTAAAAACAAAATTTCTTTAGTCATTTTTTTTTTTTTTTTTTCAAATGAGAATGACAATATCTTTCAGCTGTTCTTCATCCTAAAGAACATTCATTTAGGACCCGAGAAGAAAACAAGAACATCTACGCTCAGACCAGAGTTCTTGAGTTTTAACCTCTCCATTCATGTAATTGTTTTCTAATTTTCCACTAGAGGACACTATTGTCATGCCATGTCCATGTCATGGTGGAAGTTCAAAGATTTCTGTGTGGTTTTCCATGCCGTCCTGCGTCAGTACGATGGATTCCTCATACACACCCAGACGGAGACAAAGAATAACACTAAGAGGAAGGTTTACAGTGTTACATTTCAAATTCAAATCTGTGACAAAATTTTAAATATAATTAAATGGATAATAATATCAGCGCTGGAAATTATTTACTATAGTTCACTTAAAAATGAACATCATTATTTCATTATTTTGGAAGGACCAGTTATTTACTCATTCACATTTAGAATAAAAAATGGGGCCTGCATTAGATTCAATTACCACTATGGCCTAAAAAAAAACTTGATAAAAGTGCACTTCATATGGACTACTTTTATGGTGCCTTGAGTGGTAGGGATTTTGATTAATCACAGGCCACGTTCACACTGTACGTTTTAGGGATTGACACCCGTATTTACTTACAGGTGTATTTACACACAGCAACTTACAGTAGCGTCTCGAACACTGCCTGTATGAACGTGCAACGACAGTCAAGCTCATATTCTCTTACTAGTAACCATAAAGACAGTGACCAACTTAATATTAAAGATGGCGACGTCCATAAAACTGAAAAGTCTTAACACTTTTGACATGACAAGAGACTAATTGAACCGCGAGTTCATCCATCAAAACTTCATTAACCAACAGCAGCATGTAAACAAGCGCTAGCCAGAGTCTTTAACCATTGCACTCGCGTATCACGTCCTTTGCGACGTCTTCTTCTTCTTCCCTTGGTTATTGACGGCTAATTTTCTGAGAATGCGGTTGTGAGTCCTGAAAATTTACGGGTGTGAGTTCGGTTATAGAATGCAGTTGTCACTCCCGTAAATAACCGTACTGTGTGTGAACGTAACCATGTGTACACACTGTAAGTTTCAGGAGTGACAACCGCATTTAAATGCGGGAGTGAATCCCCTAAATTATCGTTACATGTGTGTACAGAACACAACTCACTCTCGAAAATGCGATGATTGACAGCTTGGAAACCATAGCGACGTTCTGGCATCTCTCCTGTTTGGTATCTGTTATAGAGTAGGCTACATCAGGGATGACGTGTTTTTGTAGGCAAAACCTGGAAGCGAGTTATTTAGGACTTCCGGTTCACCCTGAAGTCAATTGGTTTTTTGAATGGGTTTTTGCTAAATCGCCTGAAATAAGGTCTGTGGTTAACAAAGCCTCTAAATATTTTCACGTTTTGATCTATGACATAAAACACACCAGTTATAACCCACTTGTGATTTTTTTAAACCTTTATTGTGCCTTAAAAACGGCGGTTGCTAACAAATTGCTAAAATTCTTTTGGCGGGGACTTTAGACATCATCATGACAGGACTTTTGGACAACATTTCTCATGAAAAAGTGGATAAGTATTCATACACAGCGCAGATCATAGTTTTTAAATAAAGTTGTTTTCTAAATAAAGTTTGAGTAAGCTTTGTGGTGGTGACGTTGATCCGTGACCATGGTGTGCTGTAGTCCCGTTTATAGCCTACTGTTAGCTTTTATATCTGACGACTTTATTTAGGCTTCAAAATGCATAAATGTTGTGTTAAAGATTATCTTGATAGACAAAACGTAAGTGTCATAACCCTTTGTTCAAAGGTGCGTTCACGCCACCTCGTAATTCCTGTAGGTATATGATTCTAGCTTGTAAAAAGCGGTCACGTCCTCGTAGAGCTCGTAATTACAGCTTGTAAACTGGGAGTTTTCTTAAAGCTCCCAGGTGTACCACGTGGCCGCTGTACCACCTGACCGCTGTAGATTCATTTAAGCGTTGATAGTGGTGCCATAGAAACGCATAATTCCAAGTTCAAGGACGTGAACAGCTCCGAATATAACGTCACGTGTTATCATCTCAAGATTCCGGTAAATACAAGGTGGCGTGAACGCAGCAAAACACAGAGCTTATTTTTTGCGATTTTCCAAAAGTCTATGGGAAAAATGCATTGGCTTTCGATCGAGGGAACCCGTGCGCCGCTGACTTCCGGGTTGTCCTACAAAAACACGTCATCCCTGAGATACTCTGTTGTGACCAAAGTAATATTACAGTGACAAAACACTTGTTATTTTCAGCAATTTAACTAAACACACTAACACAGTCGACGGAGGCGTCGTGTTTTGTTTATGCGTGTACAGCCCGGGTGTGCCTCATACGTCCTGAAAAGTGAAGCTGCGGGCTCTTTGATCGCCCCCAGGTGGCTGGATTCAGTACAGGTCATAAACCTCGCCCTTTCCATGCAAGCGAACCGGACTTGAGTCAAAACAAAAAAATTAATTACGCTTCAAATAAAATTTTCCGAAAGATGGTTTTGGTCATTTAAGGTAGTTGTTATCACGCTGATATATATTCAATTGTTCGTTTTTGTGATAAGTTTGATTTTAGCTAGCAATTTGATGCTATAGAAACGGGGCGTGTCGTCATGATTGACAGTTGTGATTGACAGCTTCTCTGAGGACTGTCGGAGCTTCGAGGGGAGATTGAAGATATATAACTAACTAATAATTTTCGATTTCTGTGTTATTTCACACCGACAAAATGAGTTGTTCAGCAATAAATTGTACTAATCGACCTACAGGATTTGACGGATCACTTAACATTTTTTGGTAACATTAAATGTGGGCTTTATAAGCGAATTAATAAATGTTATTAGTTAAGATAACACGCCTAACGTTAGCCATGTCGGGAAAAAGCAGGTGATTGTTATCTGGCAGTTACTAATTATTTTTATGGGTATAAAATAATAATTAGCAGGACAAAACTAATGATAGCCTACTCTAATTAATTATAGAGCACTGTCTACAGCAATCAATCTCCTGTAACGTTAGTTTAACTTTATTTAAAATGGCAGGACCGTTTATGACATTTTAGAGTTGTTTCTAGTTGCATATTATATTGAGTTTATCTACTGAATTTGCTGTTTCAAAAATATTATTTCTCTAGAAACAGAATAGTCTATTATTTTATAGGTAGAATTTTAAATTGTGTATAATTTATATAGCCTATTTAAAATACATCAGTGATGACGCAGTCGTCTGGGCGGAAGTTTGATACCGTGACTCTGCCTCCGGGCTCCACTGACGATTCCTTCTGCGCATGCCCAGGCTCCAAACTGACGTTTTTGCATAACATGTCAACGTTTAGTGACTCGGATCTCCTATCAAACGGCTAAACTGCTGAAATCATGTGACTTTGGCCCTCCGAGTCACTGATTCGATTCGCAAAGCTCCGAAGCAGTGTTTTGAAATCGGCCCATCACTATATTGTTGAAAAGTCGTTATTTTGTTTTTTTGGTGCACAAAAATATTCTCGCCGCTTTATAATATTAAGGTAGAACTACTGAACTCGCATGAACTGTTTTAAATATGTTTTTAGTACCTTTATGGATCTTGAGAGAGGAAATGTCATTGCTGTGAATGCAGGCCTCACTGAGCCATCAGATTTAATCAAAAATATCTTAATTTGTGTTCCAAAGATGAATGAAGGACTTACGGGTGTGGAATGACATGAGGGTGAGTAATAAATGACATTATTTTCATTTTTGGGTGAACTAACCCTTTAAGCACTAAAAGGTGAACTGACAACTGAATTTAGCTGCAGTGTGTACGTGGTGTTTCTCAAATGGAAGACTGCATCCTGAGGCTTTGTCCTTCCTAGTACAGTCCTTCTGACCAGAGGCGGAGCCAGGGGTGGCCGTGGCCAGATATAGAACGACTAATGACTAAATAACAGAATTGACATTTTTGCCTGAACTATTTTTTGAATAAAAACAGATGATTTCACAAGAATAATGGCTCCATTTTAGGAAGGATATAGATGTGGGCTACTCACCAGATCAGGGTGGCTGGTATGAGAGTGAGGCCTGCAGCCAGCAGGAAAGTAAACCCGGAAAACCAGGACAGTGTAGCTGCATAGATGCTGCTGAACATTGTAAATGAAACACCAACACTCAACATCTCCACAAAGGCTACACACGCAAACATGGCACCTGTACACAAAAACACAGGCACAAGGAACAACCTTACACAGCCATCAATAATTCAGAGTTCATATGAATTGGGAATGTTCTACTTTTTTGCAGCGCCTGGATTTATTTTGCTGGGAATGTGGGAATGATGTGCAAAATACAGTAATATCTGAAATGAAAATTAATCTAAAAAGTTATTCTATTCTGTTCTACACCATTGAGATTCTTACCTTGTTCAGATCCAGACACTATTTTGGACATCATGGATCGTAGTACAGGAGTCGGCATGATGGACAGCAGCAAAGGCAGCCGCACTGCAATGAATAAAACATACACCATTGTTTCACCTGAAAATAGTCCATCTATCCATCCATCCATCCATTAGAAACTCCATAAATGTCCAAACTCAGTCTTACCCAGGAACATGAGCAGAGTAGACTTTGCAAATGCTGCCATGATGAGGCCGGCTGCCACAGACATCAACCCCAGCAGGATGATGTAGGCATCAGGCAGACAGCGGGACAGCAGTGCCACACCGGCAAAGCTCACCAGATATATGGCCGTGGAGAGAGCCGAGCCATAGCCCACTAACACCTCACTCCAGCACAGAGGAGTGTTCAGTTCATACAAGATGAAGATGGACATGCCACCCTGGAGAGCTAGCTGTGAGGGACACACACACAAGTACACACAAAAAAGTATTTGACATTTATTTTTGTATATAGGTACACTACCAATTCAAATGTTTGGGATCGGTTTCTGAAAGAAGTCTCTCACCAAGAGATTTGATTAAAATATTACAGTAAAATTGGTAATATTATGAAATTTTAAAATAACTGTTTTCTGTTTTAATATATTTGAAAGTTTATTCCAGTGATGCAAAGCTGAATTTTCAGCATCATTACAGCAGCTTTAATTATATCCTTATTTTTGCAATTCTGTTTTGTGCCACTAGAGGCACAAACCTTACACACCAAATGATAGAACTTGTGAATAAGGTCAGAATTATCATAATCACCCTGAAAAAGGCAAAAGCAGCAAGCATGAGCAACAGCACTACATTCCTTCTCCTTTTGGAGGACGCAAAGAGCAGGTAGACGCCCTGCAGACGGGCGGTAAGAGCTTGAGACTGTCGCAGCCGAGGGGCTTCTGAAGCTGAGGGGCTGGACATTGACAGAATGGGATTTGGAAGAACCAGGGACTCCTTCAAAACCACCAGCACATAGAGGAGGTTTACCAGATGCACACAGGCTGCGGTGAGGAAGGGCCAAGTGAAGCCAGCTGCTTCAATGTAGAATCCAGTGCACAGAGAAGCTAAGCCAGTCAAAACCCCTAAAATCATGTCCAGTCGAGCCATTCGGACAGTTTTCTGTCCTTCTGGATCTTCTCCGCAGACATCAGCCACATAGGCGAAACATCCACCAATCAGACTGGCGGGTCCGCCCATCAGGCCTGTTAGGAAGGAGGCAGCTAACAGGTAATTGAGGCTGAAGGAGAATCTACTGACCAAAGCGTAGCTCAGGGAGAACAGAGTGTCGCCCACCAGAGGAGGAACGATGGCAACTTTACGCCCGCAGTAGTCACTGTATGAGACCAGGAGCAGTGCGGATATGAGACTGGGAACGAGAAAGCACAGTTCACTCTGGAGGAGGAAAAGCGATGTCTCCTTCTGCACTGCCTGAAGAGAGAAGAGAAAAACTGGAGTTTCAGATCAAATGTTTTTTATCATCACCCACAAATTCTGTCTAGTTCTGCCTGTAAAGCTTAGTTGATTGACTAGTTAGTTAGAAAGAGATGTAGGGAGGGAGTGAAAGTGAACGTGAAGTAAATTATTTCAATGGTCAATGGTTTTTCAAACGTATCAAATGACAAGCCAATCCACAATAAAGGGCTTGTGTATTGAAAAGGAATTTTCTCACACACAAAGAGAAACAGAAAAGATTACAAAACATGAGCTCAACTTTACCTAATATAACCGGTTCTCCAGAACTCCTTTATTGAGATATGAACATCAATGTAAATTTTACAGTGACTACATAGCAAACAGTCTATAGTCTCTGAATGCACTAAAGTAAACAAAATGAATGTCAAACCTGATTCTGTTTCAAAGATTTTTATGTTTCATTCAGTTGTTTTATTTGCCAGTATATTTGTATTTTATCTTTCAAATATTTAAAAATACTTCTACTTTTTATTAAATTAGCATTAAATTGTTTATTGTGACTGTATTTTTTCATAATTTTTATGAATATTGAAGGCCCAGAGGTTTTTATTTTAATTTTTTTATTTTAATTTTTTATGTTATGTTTTAGTTTTTTTTTGTTGTGAGCTTTTGTCATTTTTATTCGTTTTTTTTTTTAATATAAATATTTAGGATTTATTATTATTCAGTTCAGTATAAGTTTTTATTTATTTCCTTTTAGCTATTTTAGTGCTTCTAATTAAACTTTCATCTAATATTTATACTTTATTTATATGTTTTAATTTCCCCTATATGATCAATTTATGCATCTTTTATAGGAACTTTAAAAAAAAATCATAATTTCAACTCAACTGATATTAAATTAATATGCAATTATTTTTGTTTATTTAATTGTTTATTGTGACTCCATGTATTTTTCATGACATCTATAAATATTGAAGGTTAAAATTTTGGGCTTGGCCCAGAGTTTTTTTTTTTTTTTAATTTTATGTACTATTATTTATATGTACTATTATATTTTTAATTTTATATTAAGTTTCTATAATCTTGTTATGTGCTCCAGTCATTTTTATTATTTTTTTTAATATAAATATTTTCGAATTTGTTTATTATTATTTCAATTTTAGTCCAGTTTGACATTTTAGTGCTTCTAATTAAACTTATTTCAGTTAGTTGCCAAGGCGGCATTTCTCATTTTCATTTAGTTTTTCATCTAATATTTATCTAATATTTATTTTATTTCAGCTTTATTCTACCCAGATGTTTTAATTTCTCCTATATGATAAATTTATGCATCTTTAGGAACTTAAAAAAATATTCATAATTTAATTTCAAATGGTATTAAATCAATATGCAATAAAAAACAAAAACAAATAATTACTGTCCTTAATACAGCTGTCATTGTCATAACACCAAACATTTTAGATCATTTTTCCAACAGTTTTTCCAATAAGTAGCTTGTAGCATGGCATATTTACATTAGAAACAATCCCTTTGCAAGTTATAGATTCAAAGTTAATTGACTGGTAGCTAACTTGTAAATATCATTACCATTACACATTAGATTCAGATCTTCACTTAACGTGTGATAAATGCTTTAACATAGATAAAAATAGTTTGAAGAAGATTTTAGGAAGTCAGAAGTGGCCATAATTGAATCATAAAAAGAATCATGTCTCGCATGTCAACGGTTGTGACCTCTCACCTGGTGTATGGTGACATAGCTGTGGTTGTTTGAGCAGTGAGACAGACTCTCTGCAGGGTAGGTTGTGCCACTCAGCTCAAACCACAGCCTACGGTACACATACTGCTGCAGCAGAGGGTAGACCATAAACATGGCAAACGCATACATGCCAACAGCCGGCTCGATCAGGTACACACGACCCATCCCACTTCCTGATCTACACCGGGAAAAAAAAGGAACAGGAAAGATGTTTGAGAAGACATATAATAGTGACTAAACTAATGACAAAAATAATAGAAATAGATGAGCTCGATTATCTATTGTGAATAAAAGTCTCTTGGTTAAAGCAATAGATTGACAGACAGACATAAATTCACTCTTAAAAATAAAGGTTCTTTATTGACATCGATTATGAAGAACCTTTATAATCCATTGAAAACTAAAATGTTCTTCATACACTAAGAAAAAAAATTCTTTAAAGAACTGTTCACTGAAAGGTTCTTCTATGGCATCACTGTGAAAACATCCTTTATGAACCTTTATTTTTAAATGTAGATAGATAGATAGATTTGGTAATTCTTACCTGTAAGTTATAATAGGAGAAATTTTTCCATATTCAAAGCATGTTTGCCTTTGCCTTCAAATCCACTTGAAAGTCACAGGGCACAGCAAAGAGAGAGATCACATCATGGCATGTTGTGTTCTGATCTCATTATTCGTTTGGGACTTTAAAGCCTGTAAGACAGAGACTTCCACTCCTTCCGTTTGTTTGTCAAGACTATAAATCCTCAAAGGAACACACACCCTCAGAACACGCATGTGTGTTTGTGTAGCAGAAAGAAGGAAGGAGTGGAAACCAGTAGTCTAGGAGAGTTGGAATAAGTACAAGATGTATTTGGCTATTTCAGTCACATTTAAAAATGTTAGAATGTCTTTGCATTTGATAGGCCTACAAAAAAAAAAAAAAAAAAAAAACATTTTAAAGAAACATTGCACAAACACACTTTTCAAGCTAGAAATTCAGAAAAATAAGTGAAGATAGTCTAAAGGGATAGTTCACCCAAAAATGAAAATTATCCCATGATTTACTAACCCTCAAGCCATCCTAGGTATGAATATCTTCTATCCTGGCTCTTTCTAGCTTGATAATGGTAATGAATGGGGCATTGTATTTTGAAGCCCAAAAAGTGCATCCATCCATCATAAAAGTAATCCATGTGGCCCCAGGGGGTTAATAAAGGCCTTCTGAAGCAAAGCAAGGGTTTTTTGTATGAATATCCATATTTACAACTATATAAACTATAATAACTAGCTTTTGGCAGACGGCCGTACCATTATAAAGCTTGGAAGAGACAGGATATTTTTTAATATAACTCTGATTGTGTTGGTCTGAAAGAAGAAAGTCATATACACCTAGGATGGCTTGAGGGTGAGTAAATTATAGGATAATTTTCATTTTTGAGTGAACTATCCCTTTAAGTTTGCTTGCAAATTTGAAATTAATGAAAAGACGTTCACTTACACTTTTTTATGGTTTTTTCACACTTTGCTTAACTCTGTGTTATTGTTGTTCTAATCACCTTTTTTAACCCTGGATAAAGGAACGTTTTACACTTGTAATTTAGAAGCGGCATTAGCAGCGCTTTTTATCCGGGGTTATGAAACCCTGCTTCGGAGCAGGGTTAAAGGGTTAGTTTACCCAAAAATTTTAATTCTGTCATTAATTACTCACCCTCATGTCGTTCCACACCCGTAAGACCTTCATTCTTCTTCAGAACACAAATTAAGATATTTTTGATGAAATCCAAGCGCTGGATGACTTGTTGATCCCACTTATATTAAGTGGCCTTAACTACTATGTACTTACATCAAAAAATAAGTACAATGTACTTATTGGGTTCATATTGAATTGCAAAACACTTTTGCTGTTATTGAGGTGGGATACAGGTAAGGTTAGGGAAAGCTTTGGTGGTATGGGTAGGTTTAAGGGTAGGGGTAAGGTGCAAGGGATGGGTCAACAGTGTCATTATAAATATAATTACAGAAATTAATTACAGATGTACAATGTAAAAAACATGTATGTACACAATAAGTGCATTGTATCAAATGATTAATTTAAATGTAAGTACATAGTAGCATGAATGGTGACATACCATTGTTGAGATTTATATTTCTACATAAGAGGGTCTATGGCTGGAAAGATGTTTGACAAGCCCTGCAGTAGTCAACCTGAAGCTTTCACCTGCATACCTACTGAAGCTAAACAGTGTTGAACCCAGTCTATATCTGGTTGGGAGACCTCCTGGAAGACTGGGCAGTTGTGGGAAGAGGTGTTAGAAAAGCCAGCAGATCTGATCAATCTGTGGCCTGAGTGGGTCCTAATGCCCCAGTACAGTCACAATAAGCTGTACTGTATAAAGGGTATAACCCTGGTGTAAAATAGTTTAAACATCACATACTGCCCAATGCCCCAGTATAGTTGCCATTAACTGTACTGAATAAAGGGTTAAAATAAACCTCAGAAAATAAGGGGTGTAACCCTGGGGCAAAAATAATCCCTACATTATATCACATACCGTGCAAGTAGTTAGTTAGTTAGTTAGATTCACATCACAAATGAAATAGTACTTTAATTAGTTCTTACAACTTACATGGAAGCACTCTACTTTTTTCATTACTATTTTTGTTTTTGAAAGAAGTCTCATCTGCTCATTTATTTGATCAAAAATACAGAAAAACAGTAATATTGTGAAATATTATTACAATTTAAAATAATGGTTTTCTATTTTAATATACTTTAAAATATTATTTATTTCTGTAATGCAAAGCTGAATTTTAATCAGCCATTATTACTGTCTTCAGTGTCACATGATCCTTCAGAAATTATTATAAAATGCTGATTTATTATCAGTGTTGGAAACAGTTGTGCTGCTTAATATTTTTTGGAACCTGTGATACTTTTTTTAGGATTCATTGATGAATAAAAGGTTAAAAAGAACAGAATTTATTCAAAATATAAATCTTTTCTAACAATATAAGTTTTTACTATCACTTGTAATCAGTTTAACACATCTTTACTGAATAAAATTATAAATTTTGCTTTCAAAAAAGAAAGAAAAAAATGACTGACCCCAAACTTTTGAACAGTAGTGTATATTGTTACAAAATGTTTCTATTTTGGAAAGATTATATATTGTTACAAAATAGTTCTAACCAAGATTTCAATACACACCATGTTTTAAATGTATGTCTGTAACCTGTGTAGTCCGAACCGCTCCAAGCGGGACTCAAACCCGGGTCGCTGGCATGGAAGGGTGGGTCCACTAACAAGAACACAAAAAACTGCAGTTTCTAGCGCATGTTTACCTGCACAGTTCTCACTAGCTGGTCTCAGTTCCAAGTATACCAACTAACTCTACAGTTTGATTAATTTGTCGGGCAAAATGGCACATCGAGCATTGTGATCTAGTAAAGGAACAAAACAAACCATCATTGAAATTTCACAATGAAACTGTCTTTGAAATCTTGTAAGGGAACAAAGAAACAAAACTGACAATCATTGAGATCGCGTAAAGATTTCAATACACACCATGTTTTAAATGTATGTCTGTAACCTGTGCAGTCTGAACCGCTCCAAGCGGGTCTCAAACCCGGGTCGCTGGCATGGGAGGCGGGTCCACTAACAAGAACACAAAAGACTGCAGTTTCTAGCGCGTGTTTACCTGCACAGTTCTCACTGGCTGGTCTCAGTTCCAAGTATACCAACTAACTCTACAGTTTGATTAATTTGTTGGGCAAAATGGCACATTGAGCATTGTGATTAATCAGATCACCTGTCAATCCAACTCTCAGCAAAGGGTGAACATGTTGGAAAAAATGTTTTTTTTTAATACATTACACTTGTGATGGGAGAAACAAAGCTTTTCAAAGCTTCGAAACAATTGAACCAATTGCT
Organism: Ctenopharyngodon idella; assembly: GCF_019924925.1. NCBI lineage: Eukaryota > Metazoa > Chordata > Actinopteri > Cypriniformes > Xenocyprididae > Ctenopharyngodon > Ctenopharyngodon idella. The sequence continues at coordinate 35,269,470 of NC_067229.1, read as the reverse complement.
TTGCATAGTGATTCACTGTTTCGAAACATTTGAAACACCACACACTGGTGACCCCTACTCTTCAGAACAGCATAAATGCAACAAAAACTTCCGCCAAACATGCATGAAAACACTTTTTACAAAAATAATAAATAAAATAAAATAAAATAAAATAAAATAAAATCGATAAATAATAATAATAATAGTAATAGTAAAACTGACCGTTGTTGAAATCTCATCGCTGAACAAAACTGACCATCATCAAAATCTCGTAATTATACAAAACCGACAGTTTGAACTGTTTCAAATTCAACCATCATTGAAATCTCATAACAAAACTGACTGTCATTGAGATCTAGTAAAGGAACAAAACCAACCATCATTGAAATTTCACAATGAAAAAAAAAAACTGTCTTTGAAATCTTGTAAGGGAACAAAGAAACAAAACTGACAATCATTGAGATCGCGTAAAGAAATAAAACCAATCATCACTGAACTCTCGCAATGAAAAAAACAAAACAACTGTCATTGAAATCTCATAAAGGAACAAAACCAACCATCATTTCAATCTCATAAAGGAACAAAACCTACCATCATTTCAATCTCATAAAGGAACAAAACCGACCATCATTTCAATCTCATAATGGAACAAAACCGGCCATCATTTCAATCTCATAATGGAACAAAACAGACCATCTTTGAAATCTTGCAAAGGAACAAAGCCGCCCGTCACTGAAATCTTGTCACAAAACGAAACCAACCGTAGCTGATATCTCATAATGGAGCAAAGCTGATTGTCATTGAAATCTCATAACCGAAAAAATGAAATGTCATTAAAATCTTGTAACCAAATAAAACCGACACTGAAAACCAACCGTCATTAAAATCTTGTAATAATACAAAACCGACCATCATTGAAATGTTGTAATGGAACAAAACAGATCGTCATTGAGATCTCGTAATGAAACAAAATTGACAATCTTTGAAATCTTGTAACAGAAGAAAACCGACCGTAATTGAAAACTGACCATCATTGAAATCTCGTAATGAAACAAAACTAACAGTCATTGAGATCATGTAAAGGAACGAAACTGACTGCTATTGAGATCTCCTAAAGGAACAAAACTGACCATCATTGAAACCTCTTAACGAAACAAAACGAAATGTCTTTGAAATCTCGTAAAAGAACAAAGAAAAAAAAACAACCGTCATTGAAATCTCGTCACAAAACAAAACCAACAGTTTGAATAGTTTCAAATTCGACTGTCATTGAAATCTCATAAAGGAACAAAACCGACCATCATTGAGATTTAGTAACCAAACAAAATCGATCATCATAGAATAAAACCAACTATCATTAAAATCTTGTTAAAGAACAAAACAGACCGTCATTAAAATCTCTTTAGGGAACAAAACCGACCATCTTTGAAATCTTGCAAAGGAACATAACGACCGTCACTGAAATCTCAAAACAAAACCGACCGTCATTGAAATCTTGTAATGGAAAAAAATGAACTGCCATTGAAATCTTATAACCAAATAAAGCTGACACTGAAAACCAACCATCATTAAAATCTTGTAATGAAACAAAACCTTGTTAGGGAACAAAACATAGTGACATTAAAATCTCATAATGGAAAAAAGCAGCCGTTATTGAAATCTCGTAGAGGAACAAAACCGACCATCACTGAAATCTCCTAACCCAGCAAAACCAACCGTCATTGAAATCTCATAACCGAATAAAACCGAACGTCATTGAAATGTTATAATGGAACAAAACCGATCAAAAGTTAATATAAAAAAAGATATAAAAAAAACTCTATGATGACACAAAAAGCATCAAGAATCAGCACAGGAATCTCAACAAAGCTGACAATCAATAGTGTCATGCCGCAATGCATGCTGGGAACAATAGTACAAAACTCCCAGCATGCATCACAGCATGAATACATCATGCAGCTGAATTGTCCTTTTATTTTCTTTCATTCTATTTGCTTTTATTTTTTGCTGTGGTTTTTGTTCTGTCTTTTAGTAGTTTTTTGTGATGTCCAGAATTGATCTGATTGTCTGAATATTTTGTCACCATTGTTGAGATTCATATGCTGATTGCTCATATCTGTTTGTCATCGTAGTTTACTGCTTTGTTTTTTTTTTTTTTTTATTTATTTATTTTTTTTATAAATATATATATATTTCTAATTTTCTAACTGAATTTTGCTATACAGCGTGATCTCATGTTACAGTAAAACACTCTTTGTTTGTTTTGTCTTGAATGGATGGTCTGTGCAGTTTTAAACAGCGGAGTATGAACAGCTACATATGCGTGTGCTTATTTATTTAATTTAATAAACAACTATGGGCTCTAACATAGCCTGCATGCATGTGTGCATTATCACCTCGGTAATGACATTCACTGTCAGTAATTCACCTTGACAACGATCGCTTATGGCATCAATGCACTTTAGCTATGTTCGATATTCGTTCCAATGTGTCAGGGGAGTGTTTTTAAAACACTAATCAAAGTAATATCATACCTTCTGTTCTCTTCTTTTTAAAGAACGTCAAAAGATGCGCTTGAACTGTTCTCCTTGTCCATTTGAACAATCGTGAAAAATGACGAAAGCTCCGAGTTCTGGTTGGTAAATCGTTGTTATTTATAGTTTAATTATCACACAGAGAATTTTAAAATTTACATGATAAGGTATATATAAAAATGTTAATCTAAAGGGGATGGTAAGGGGGGATGGAGGCTTTACAAAAGGGATGTTTTTTGTCATTAGTTTCAATAAGGGGGATGCCATCCCCCCCATTTTACATCAGGACTTTAAAATAAAGTGCTACCGCATGCTTCATATTCACGTGTATTGGACAGTCACGAAACAGCGCGTATTGTATCAGCGTTTTTGGGGAAAAATGTCAAATGGTAACAGAAAACGCGACAAATGTGAAGAGGAGACCGTTACATTAACCTTTATAGTCCAAAAAGGCCATTCTAAATAAACTTGATAGTTAGTCTCCAACATATAAAATGAGGATGTGCAATGCTAGTGCATTTATATGAACACACTGCATGCAGCATTCATCCAATCAGTGACACTTACACCCCAAATATGCAAATAAGGATGTTACCCCAGGGTTTAGGACAGTGTAAAACGGCAGTTTATGAATACCCAGGATTAATCGTTAACCCCGGGTTAAGTATGAAATGTGAAGCAAAATAACCCAGGATTCTGTTTACCCAGGGTTTACAATGACCCAGGGTTAACTATTTCAAGTGTATTTCAAACTTCAAATAGTTTTTGTGGCCATTGTACAGCTACATTCACAAATAAACCAAAGCATATGAACATTGTCTTTTGAAACATTTTAATATTCATCCCCTCCCCCCATAGTGAATACAAATGAGTTATATATAAATTCTTTCCATTCCTTAGTATTATATTCTCTATGCTACAGTTACAGCGTGAACCATCACAAGTTGAAAACGTACATGGGGAAGGAATGATCCGCCAAGACAAACATGCATTGATTACTGTGCACTACAACACAATAAATAGTATAGCTTACAAGCGACTGCAAGTTCAGTCAAAAAAGACATAAGAGAAGTCAAATGTTAGTAAATAGACAGATGGACAAATTTCATTCAGTACAATAAGTGACTCCACCACTCCCAGTTTACATTGACTGTGTCAGTATTTTCAGGGGTAAGTTCACATTCAGTAGTTTAGATGTCCACAGGACAAAGAGTCAGTGCGTCCAGAACCTGATTCTGTTGTTTTATATCATTTATCACCATCTATGGGCTAACACCACAGTGAAGTCTGTCTTGAGGGCAAAAAGGAAAGAAACCAATGAGCTCTTTCAAGATTTTTGAGTATACAAGTACATGGTTACTTCTTATAATAAATGTGGATTAGTAATAATTTTGAACATGGTTTTAATCCATAGCAGGTACAGTATGATTGTTTAATTGAGGTTGCTGAGGTTTGTTGTTGAGACGTACACTTAAAACATAAATATGCAAAGAATATGGAATGCAAAAAAATGGAAAATTAAATTAATTAGAATGGAAACCACTTAATTTATAGTTTTGAAAATATGTAAAAAATAAAAATAAATAAAATAAGCAAACAAATAAAAAAGATGCATTTACTTTCCTGCATTAATCCAGATATTAGAAGCATATTAACTGTTTGTAAGGCTGCTGTAATGTGAAAACCCTTTTCATTTTTGCTACTTTGTACATTAAATAAAGGCACATCCCTGAAACATTTGTGTACTTGCTGTGGTGGATCAAGATTTTTGAATTTTATATTTTGAACAACTAGGCTATAAGCTGATCTGATGTTGTTTTACATTTTAATAAAATTGTTAAAAAATAAGTGCTTTTTTAAATGTATTTTTAAAAAGATTGTTTTTAAAAACGTGGTGGTATACAATGTTATTGTGCTTGACAGGAAACATCCAGAAAATTCATAAGCATCTGTGCCAGAGTAGCAAAAATGGAAAGTTAACAACGACACGTTATTATCACAGTGACAGAAGCAAATTAAATTAATTCATAATGCAAAGCTACATAATTTAAAATGCATTAGAATTAGAATAAAAAATACATTTCACAGTAATTAAAAAAACATTATAAACAGTAAACAATAGTGTCTCAAATGAAGAAAAAACATCTGCAAATACATATTTGCTGTGTGTGTGGATTTTTGTAGATTGCTGGTCTTGAATAGCAGATTATTGTACTTCTGTGTATGATACCCTGTACAAGCACCAACTGATAATACTATAGAAAAAATATTATCAGTGAAGAGTTTACAAAAAATCTCCTTTGTATCAAAAGCGTACAAGGTTGACCATTGAAAGATGTATCAATTGTAAAAACACACAAACAAAAAGAAAACAAATCCAATTTTTCAAAATTTCAAAAAATGACCTTTTTGCTTTGAAATATCAAAACCCACTTTGCATGAGGAATGTCTTATTTTTCATTTAAAAACTGAAACTGAAAACTGCCTTTGAGACAGAGCAAAATAATTTCCCTGAACTTTATCATACAACATTTAAAGACGCAGTTACATTCTTTTCTAGTTCACTCATACAGAGAAAACTCTCTCTAGGTTATGCTACACTCTACAGAGGTAATACAAGAGTTAACCAGCATTACAATAAAGATAGCTTAAATCCAAACACACGTTTAACTGCCACATTGTAAACCTGCGACACACCTGGTAGGATCTCTGACAGGTGTAACATGAGGTTTAATTCATTCATGTCCTATTACTACGGGTAAAATATTGTCCTCAAACATTTAAAAAAAAAAAAAAAAAAACATCAGAGGTGGAAGCTATCATCCCCCCAGGAGTCCAAGTGTCTACCCTAACATGACAACTACCCTAGGATTCACATTAAGAATGGAAGACTTACATCACATGCACATCAAGTAGCAAAATGTCCATTAAATTACAAATTACTAATAAAAATTACAACTACAATTTACAACGACATTTCCTGTAGTCGGTACTTTTACATTTGCTTGATCTCCCTGTTTTATGTCATGCATGAAGTGAGAGCACTTGCTTTGTCAGATAGGAAGAACAGACTTGATGCTGAAGAGTTTTTTGTCTAGTTAACCAAGCAACGTGTGCCACGGAAGGTCTCAAAATCATGTCAGCAGGCAAACTGAACTTTGTAAGAAACACTGGCTTAGAAAAGCTGGTTTTGATATTAGCTGGATTAGTCTTTTGATGGGTCCAGGAAAACATCTGCCTATGCACCAGTGGGAGGCATTGCAGCTTGTTCGCCTTTATACTGCAAAAAATCATTTTCTTAATCAGCTTTTTTGTTTTCCATTAAAATTATCTAAACATTCTTAAAACAAGATCATTTAATCTTTTATTATTATTATAAACTACCTTTCAAAATTTTAGAGCAGATTGTTTTTTATAGATTTTTTTGTTTTTAAATAGAAATTAATACTTTTATTCAGCAAAGATGCATTAAATTGATCAAAAGTCCAAGTAAAAACTTTTGTAATGCTACAAATTTCATATATACGCTGTTCTTCAAACTTTTTTAATCCTAAAAAATTATGTTTTCCACAAAAATATTAAACTTGAGCAGCAAATCAGCATATTTGAATGATTTCTGAAGGATCATGTGACACTGAAGACTGTAGTAATGATGCTGGAAATTCAGCTTTGCATCACAGGAATAAATTACACACAGGAATATTTTTTTAAAATTCTATTTTAAAATATTCGAAAATAGAAAACAGTTATTTTAAACTTTAAAATATTTTATAATATTACCATTTTTTAGTGTATTTTTTATCAAATAAATACAGCCTTGGTGAGCAATAGAGACTTTCAAAAACATTTAAAAAAATCTTACCATCCCTAAACTTTTGAACGGTAGTGTATGAATAATTAAAAAAAGCCAACTGGGATAGATAGATAGATAAATAAATAAATAAATAAAATTGCCTCAAAACAAGTCATATCCTATATTTAATTTTCTAAAGTAATTTTTTTTAAAGTATATTTTGATAATTTCACTGAAAGAAAAAAAAAAAAAACGTATTAAGAAAATGACATTTTGCAGTATTTCTTGACTAATTTGAAACATTCTGGATCAAAACTCAAACACTGGGAGATTTGCAAAATCAGAAGACATATCTCATAAAAAAATAAACCAGACCACAAAAAATGCTGGTGCATTTATCTGTAGGAAGAAGGTAGGGCAGAAACCTAAAGTGCTTTTTGTTGTAAAAAGTTCTCTTATGTCATTCAGGAGAACCTACAGACATTTGTGTTGGTGTCCAACAGCATGTTTTAGAGTCAAATCTAAAGCCGAGCTACTTCTGTATACACAAAAATGATTCTGCCTCCGTGCTGGCCAAGTATTGTTGGCAGCACATCATTAGCATTAGCATCATTAGCTCTTTCATTCTGATGCTACGAGTCCAATCCTCTGAGACGCAAAAACTTTTTTGTGTCTCAAATTAGAAAATGGAAATAACAGAGGCTGTTTCATCTCTGTCTGGCAGTTGGTGTTTGTCAAAATCTTAATAAAATTTGACACATTTTTTTAAGGAAATCATGGCCCGCACATCAAAACAAAGCACTGTTGTCCATGATGGACAGTAAGAGAAAATGGGCGAGGCTGCCGAGTTTCAGTAGGACAGCTCATCTGGGTAAAGTGTTGGCGTTTGGGATCCGTGCGGGGGATGAGCGTGCTGCTGGCGAGCCTCTCAGAGTGGGCGTCCCTGGTCCCGGAGAAGCCACCTTGTGAGTGGGCGTACAGTGGCCAGGAGAACAGGAGTGTGTGGGGGTACCAGGGCCTGGAGAGTAAGGGTAAGGGGGAATATCAGGGCCGGGGAAGAAGGCTCTGTGGATAGGAGAAGAGGAAGGTGACAGGTGGGGACTTGTCTGGAGGAGCCAGAGCAGCTCTTCGTTGTTGCGGCTCAGACGTTTCTTCTCGTTGGTCTCCTTCTCCACATACTCCTGAAGGTTTGCGTTCTCCTCAGACAGTTGTCTATACATACAGAATGAAACAGTCAGGATTAGTTAAATGGCTGGCTATGTAAGACTAAATTTGACCGCATTTTAAATCCTACCTTGACACTGTGAGGTGGCGATCGATGCGGGCCATCAGGTCTTCATTCTGCTGCTGAAGCACCTGGACCCGCTCCTCCAGGTGCAGGTTCTTTTGGGCCTGCTCGAAGGATGAAGTGAACACAGAGCTCCACATTAAATTCTTACACAAGCTTCCCCTGCCTGGAGAACAGGGGACTGAAATGTGTTTTACGTGAGGACGAAACAATGAGAATTCATAAAAGCTGAAAGGAAAAGTGGCTTTGAAATGGACGGTGGCCCTATTTTCAGATCATAAATAATACAACGTTCAAAGGAGCTGAAAAGAGGTAAAAAGCAGTTTTAAATGGAAACTGATTTAATATCCAAATCATAAATAATGTACTGTAGCATCACAATAAAATGAACTTATACACAGTACAGAATGTATACAACACATACAGCATATACAACACTCCTCTAAGAGGTTTGCCAATCATGCCTGTTCAGAAAAATATTATTCTCCTTCCTTTATTATTTATACAATTTATAATTATTTGAGTTAGAGCTAAGGAGTGTATATATATTTCACTATAAAATCGATTCATTTTATTAGAAATCAATCATTATTAACATTCTAAATATCAGTCCATTTTTTACATTCTTTTTAAAAAGACCACTCTGTCCTTGATCAAAGGAGGGGTTTTACATGAGCTTGTTTTGTTTATTTATTTATTTTTCCCTTTTCACTCCCCCAGTTTTTATTTTTTATTTTTTATCTTGCACCGTTTTCTTTTTATCTGTCACAGTTTTTCTTTTACTTGCACTGTTTTCTATGGAGCCCCGTACATGACAGGCAGACAAAAATATACCATGGCCACTTAATTTGTTCCCACGAATAAAGAATTTCTTCCCTTGTTTTAGTAAATCGTGGCCACAATTGACTAATTTGTTCCCTTGTTTAAGTTAGATCATAGCACAAACTAAGAATTTGTACCCTCGTTTTACTAAATTGTGGTCACATTGTACTAATTTGTTCAAAATTAAATACTTGATTTAACTGAAACAAGGGAACAAATTATTACAATGTGACCACAATTTAGTAAAGCGAGGGAACAAATTTCTAAAGGGTTAGTTCACCCAAAAATAAAAATTATCCAATGATTTACTCACCCTCAAGCCATCCTAGGTGTAGCTATATGACTATCTTCTTTCAGACCAACACAATTGAGATATATTTAAAAATATCCTTAATCCTCCAAGGTTTATAATGGTTGTGAATGGGGGGCCGCATTTTGAAAAAAAAAAAAATGCATACATCCATAATCAAAGTAATCCAGACGGCTCCAGTGGGTTAATAAAGGCCTTTTGAAGCGAAGCGATGTGTTTTTGTAAGAAAAATATCCATATTTAAAACTTTATAAATTCAAATAACTAGCTTCTGGCAATTTGGGCGGAAGAGCAATCTTTGACCCGAACGCAATGATGCAATGGCGAACGTGGAGGCGCAGAGGACAGAGCAAAACAAATCACCAGTCACGAATTAGAAGTCTAAAACGAGAAATTTTAAAGAGAAATGTCAGAGTATTTCGATATTGAGCTTGAGTTTGTTGCCCAGCCCTATTTGTTTGAACCGTGAGAGGCGTCTAAGCTTACGATACTCCTACATCCTGCGTCATACATCGCTTCAGAGGATTACTCATTTGACGCAAGTCGAGTTGTGCAGTACGCGTACGGTCGTCCGCTGGAAGCTAGTTATTTGAATTTATAAAGTTTTAAATATGGATATTTTTCTTACAAAAACGCATCGCATCGTTTCAAAAGGCCTTTATTAACCCACTGGAGCCGTATGGATTACTTTGATTATGGATGGATGCATTTTTTTTTTTTGTTCAAAATGTGGCCCCCCATTCACAACCATTATAAACCTTGGAGGATTAAGGATATTTTTAAATATATCTCCGATTGCATTAGTCTGAAAGAAGATGGTCATGTACACCTAGGATGGCTTGAGGGTGAGTAAATCATGGGAAGATTTTCATTTTTGGGTGAAATAATTATCCCTTTAATTCCTGGCCATGATGTATATATTTTTTTACTGTATATCATGTGCTGAGCTCCATAGTTTTCATCTTTCCTACTGCAGTTTTTTACTTGCACTGTTATCTTTTTTACTGCTATGGGTTTATTTCTTCTTGCAATGTTTGCTTTTTTTTACTGGCACACTTTTTTTCCCACAGTGACAGAGTAGAGAAAGAACTCTTTTCTTTACTTTAAACTGCATACAGGAACATACTATATTTCACAATTCTCCTGGACAGTGTGTTTATTCTGCACACCTTTTTATTTGGAGCTTACCACTTTCTCCAAATGACAGATCTTCTTCTCCTGGTCATGAATTTGCTGGTTCTTCATCTCCAGAACCTCCTTCAGACTCTTTAGGTCTTCCTCGATATGCTGATACGGGGCCAATGCATCCTGCAAATACATTTACAGTACATACTTTCAGTGTTTGTGTGCCTATATGATAGTGTCCCTTTTTAAATGTCTCAAAAGAAACATACCACGATTTGTTCATCAGTGCTCTTCCTCAGGGCCTCTTCAAAACGCTTGGCTTTGTCTTTCAGAGTTCGGTTCTGGAAAGTCAGAGTGTCCACCTGGTCCTGAAGGAAACGGTACTGTTACTAAGGAAGTCCCTTGGATGAGTAGCAAAAAATCTCAAACCTTGAGTCACTGAGCAAATCACCTGAAGCGAGAGGCGCAGTTTCTCAAAGTCTTCTTCTAGACTGGCTTTTTGCTGCTCATGGGCTTTCCTTAAGTCTAAGAAAAATGAGAAGCAATACAGAATTTATTATCTTCTTCACATTGCAGTCAGCTGGTTAGTAGTGGTATTACAAATCAGACCCTCACCTCTCATTGTCCTGGCATGCTCCTCCTGCAGTGTTGCCATGGTGATGTTGTGCATGGTCTTCAGGTCTTCAAGGGCGGCCTCGTGGTTGGCAGTCAACTCTTCAATCTACACAAAAAACACACAGTTGAGTCTTCATATACATGCCATCCTAAATCTATTTTCCATGATCCTCAGCCTGATGATCCAACCTGTTCCTGGTGCTGGGTGTGAAGCTCCTCCACCTCTGACTGGTGCTCTGCTCTGAGATGGTCTCTGTCTGAAGCGTGCCGTAGTCTCAAGCTCTCCTCTAAGGTAACGAGTTCAGACTCCTGCTGCACCTGTAGCTCTCTCAGCTCCCTCTCAAAACACTCCTCCAGCTCTCTCTTCTCTTTCTGAAGACGCTCCCAGCGAGCTGCGTTGAAGGCTGGGTGATATGAAAAACGGAAGATGGATCTAAATATCGCAAACAAGGGGCCCTCCTGCAGTGACTTCTCTTCTCTGATGACTTCTCTGATGACTCTTCTCTGTTTACTGGCGCGAGGGCGGAACGACATGTCACTCACATGACATCACAGCAATAGCAAACCATCCAATCAATTCTCAATGGACAAAATCATGTCCCAGCCAACATTTTTTCTTTTTCAAGAAGCCGTTTCACTTAGATATACATCAAAATAGGGAAGAAAAGACCATCCGAATCCGAAGTGCAGATCCGTGCACATTCTAACGACTAATATTGCCCACAACTCATTGCGCGTTGCACTAAGATTTGATTAGAACTACAAACACGAATAAAAAGTGTTAAAAAAACTACAAACATGGTGGATGTGCAAATCCAACGGTTAAGTAGAGAGGTTTAGATAAAGGGGTTTGAGTGATTAATAATCAGTATCTAACCTGACGCAAAGATATTTATTCATTGTTATCCACATTATGTTTCATCTGCAACAGCATTGTGAACTTTTGTAAGGATGAATTTGGTCATTAACTTTTAAATGCATCATTATGCAAAGACATGAGGAGAGTTTCCACATAAAAAGACCCATGACTGACAGATAAAAGTGCTACTACATTTCTCTCCGAAACGGTAGATAATTAAATTAAATTAAATTGAATGTGGGGGATTTTAACTGTGACAAGATGATTGACAGGGCAGTTTAAAAGGTGACAGGATGTACCTAACTAAGCGGCAGAGCTGTCCATTAAAGATGCAATTATGACGAAGTAGTATGTCCCAAAGTTTGCCTACTCTTCTGCTAGTACTGCTACACACTCAAAAGTACTTTTTCTTCACAAAAATCAGTACATACTTTTAGGGCATAGTATAAGTAGGTGAATTGGGATGCAGCATGTGTCTAAAAACTAGTACACCAACTAGCAGTTAGCCAAGAGGTAATCAGTCTAACTTTTTGGATTCAAATTAGACAAATCTAAGTTATATAACTGAAAAGTTATAATGTTATGGAAGGTCAGGCAAAAATGAGAAGAGGATCTAATTGTAGCACTTTTATTTTAAACAAAAATAAAGAAGATAATCCAAAATGAAGAAGATCACAGGGAAAAACACGTGGCAGAATAAATAACACAAAGACAACAACTGAACAAACTGAGGGCTATATATACACATGGGAAAACACTAGGCAATAAAGAAGGTGTGACAAATGAGGGAAATCAAAAACCATGGTAACTAATGAACACAGACAAAGGAAACTGATCTAGAAACAGTGCAAACCAACTAACAGGATAACAACTCAAACAATGAACAACAACAGAGACAAACCATCTCAAAGTACTACAGAAACACAGACCAAACTAAACATACAGTATCCCTGACATAACCAGTCTTAAAGAAAGAAAAAAAAAAAAGATGACTAAAATGTTAAACTAGTCTAAGCCATTTATGCAACTGGCCACTGTTTTTTCTGGACACTCACCCACTTCATGCTGAATTCGACTGAGTTCCTGTGTCAACTCTCTCTCCTTCTCCTCAGCACTTTCACTCTGAAACAAAAAATAACACACATCTGCTTTTACAATATTACTCAAGGCACGTTCTCCATCGACATCTATATCTTCGAACCCTACCGCAAAACCAAGTCAAATATTTTTATTTTCATTATTTATGAATATTTATTTTAATTCTATTATGTTTATTTAACTTCTTTCCTCATGGGGAACATTTTCAGTCCTCGTGGCTGATTTCTAAAATGTAGGTGATTTCAGGTTTAACTATTTTTGTAGGAGCATTTTGTCCCAGCATGAGTTAACAACAAATAAACATTTAGGAAACATATTTATATTTATTACATACATTTATATTATGTCCAGTTACTTCATGGTTTATGTAATTTTACTAATTAATAATTTAATAATCACAACCATAAACAATGAACCAACAGACCCTCACACAAACACATACTGTACTTTTTTTTATCAGTGCATTCTTGTTTTTGTAGTACCTAGTGTTAACTACCTACTGCATACTGCATTTAGTATTACTTTTAAGGCCTAAATAACATCAAATTATTAAAACCGGATAGTGTTGTGTTTGAAACTGACAAAAATTATAAACTAAAAAAAATCAAACACAAAGAGATGTCTGTAAATGTAAGATGACAAACAAGAAATAAATTGATACAATGCTGCAGAAACATTAACTCTCTAGTGTGCATTTAACAGCAGACAGTACAGAAAATGTACAGTATACCACCTTGATAATGAAAAGCACTTAGAAATGAAACATGCACTATAGAAACTAATAAAATGTGGCTTGCTTCATATTAGAGTTGCCAGGCGTGGGAGGAATTGGCAGGTTACTGACACACAGCTTCTATCCGTAAACCCTTTTACTGCTAAACAGTCAAACAGGATTGCATTTGGAGGAGAGGAATGCAATTCATATTAATGTATGTGTGGGCATTAGGCTGAAACATATAGAGATTGGTGTATATTTTAAGCCATCGTGTTTCAGACCCCTCCAGACTTGTTTAAGTTTGTCTGGAATTAGTATGCAGAGGCATTTCAGAGGCAACTGTGCACAAATGTTTTTTTTTTTTCATGATGAATCATTTAGGCAAACATTCACTAATGGACAGCAGGGGGCACTGTGCTTCTAAAAGTGTTTTTATTTACATTATTTATTCATTTAGCAGATGCTTTTATACAGAGCGGATCACAAATAAGGACGGCAACATATGTGATTCATCCTAAAGAGACAGTGATATGCTTGTTGTGATTCTGTGTGCAAACAGTGACTCAACGGTTTGCTCTTGCACACGGTTACCTCATCCTTCCATTCATGATAGATTAGATAACTAGGCTGTTATTTGTGTTTTGTTTTTGTTTTGTTGTTGTTGAGTGTTCAGTTTGCAGTGGTTGAGATAGACTGGATGTGTCAGTTCAAGGAGGCAGTATATCAGTAAACTGTAGTGGTTGCCTAGTGGTTGAGGCTTTGGCATGGTAACACAAACATCTCATGTAGTGGTGACATGTGAAGACTGTAACATCATTGTGCCCTTGATCGAATCATGTCATCGCAGGCTTTGTGCCATGAGGGATGTCAATGTAGTTAGTGTACTGTGAATCATGATCGATAGACCGTATCTGCTAAACAACAATACATTTAGAAAACAGCATCTTTAGGATGACTAATTCTCCCGAAAAAAACAAAAACAAACAAACACACACACACACACACACACACACACACACACACACACACACATATATATATATATATATATATATAAAATAAAATAGAAAAGAATAAAATAATTGTTTTATTTCGCAGTTTTAAAGACTTTATTATGATGATTTTAAAATGTATAAAGTAGTAAAAAAGTACAAGCATGTGTCCATATTTACATTTACATTTATGCATTTAGGTTTATTAGTAAACTACATTAAGAAGCAAGCTATCAGAGAAGAAATGCAGAGAAGAAAAATTATTTTGTGTTTATGTGTGTGCAAGTTCATTGGTTTAAGGGTGAAATATAATATAATATATAATATAATATAATATAATATAATAAATTTTATGACTTTATTAGGAATAATAAAAATAAAATAGAATAAAATATTTTTTTTCTTAGTTTTGATGACTTTATTATGATTCTAAATGTTTAAATTAGTAATAATAAAGAATGAGCATATGTGTCCATATAATATAATATAATATAATTTTTATGACTTTATTAGGAATAATAAAAATAAAATAGAATAAAATAATTGTTTTATTTCATAGTTTTGATGACTTTATTATGATTCTAAAACTTGTAATAATAAAGAATGATCATATGTGTCCGTATAATATAATATAATACATTTTTTTTTAACTTTACTATGAATAATAAAATAAAAATAAAATTAGTTGTTTCATTTCATAGTTAATGGCTTTATTGTGATTCTAAAATATTTAAAGTAGTTATAATAAAGTATGAGCATGTGTCCATATGAAATTGTTAATATAATATAATATAATATAATATATTTTTTTAACTTTAATATGAATTTTAATAAAATAAAATTGGTTGTTTTATTTCATAGTTTTGATGACTTTATTAGGATTCTAAAATATGTAAACTGGTAACAATAAAAAACTAGCAGAGTATGCCCAACTCCTAATGATTCAGTCACATATGAAAGAAAATGTGATGTTTACATGATGATGTCTGCAGTAAAATACCTTAAGGGAGAAGTGTTGAGTGCAGATGACAAAGACCTCCAGACCCAGGCTGGTTTTCTTTAGTTCTGTGTGAAGAGCCTGTAGTTGCCTGGCCTGTTCTTCGCAGCGACTTTGCAAGAGCTGCAACTCCTCATGTCTCTCTGCTTCATTTTGCTCTTTTTCTTTCTTCTGCTCTTCTTCTCTTTTCTTCTCTGGGCCCGGAGAGCCAGTACGAGGCAAAATCTGGATGCTTGAGCCTCGGACTGCCACTGTTGCCCTCTGTTGCCTCTGAAGAACTAAAGTGGGAAACACAAGAGAAAGAGCACTAAAAAATCAATTTCATTAAACTCATCTCAGAACTGCCCTGTGTGCATAAAATAGCCTCCGTAATGCTAAGACACCCCAGGGAGTCCTGTGCGCTTAACAACCATGAAATAATTTACATAAAGCTTTACCATAATTTCTATACCTAACTGGATTACGTGAATACTCTATAAGTAAAGCACATAGACTATTCAAAGACTAGATTTGTTTCATTGTAATGTTAAAATGAGGTATGTGACCCACAGCTAATGGCACAGTGGCTAAACAAACCATAACAAATCTTATAGTTCATGTACACAATAATAGAATGCTAGGATACATAATAGGATGTATAGATTAGTCACACCAAGACAGATGAAGCCCTCATGGAAGTTACATAAAGACATTATCTTTTATTTATGCTATATAGAGATAAACTCAAAAACTAGCATAAAGCTCAAAATATGTTGCAGTAACAAAATATAAAATCAAGGCATGTATTTTAATGTGCTTCAAGATAAGAAAGCAATCTAAACTGAAGCACTACTCATGCTAATGCTAATAGCAGCTAATGTTTTTGTTCCTACTGCAGCTGTGTGTTAGCATTCATCTCTTGATGAATTCGACAAACACATTGAGCCAAAGGGAATGACAGGATGATTTACGGCCATCATTACTGTAGAAACTAATCTTCAGAAAAAATACTTGTCTGTGTAGAGCTGCTAATTGCTGTAATGGAGTCATTGTTGTCCTCAGTGTTGAGTGTGCAAGCAATTTGTTTGTTAATGACTGGCATCAAATTTTTTTCAATGCCCTTTACTGACGTATTAGTTATTGAATTAACCTCTATATACATCTTAGCAAGCTATGGCTGTCCTATATTTATTGTAGACTGCATACTGTATAGAAATGTGGAGATACATTATCGTTCAAATGTTTGGAGTGAGTAAGAAATTATTCAGCAAGGACATATTAAATTGATCGAACGAGACAGCAAATGCATTTATAATGTTATAAATAGATTTCTATTTCAAATAAATGCTGTTCTATTCATCAAAGAATCCTGAAAAATCATGATGTTATAAGAAATGTTTCTTGAGCAGCAAATCAGTACATTAGAATGATTTCTGAAGGATCATGTGACTCTGAAGACTGGAGTAATGATGCTGAAAATTCAGCTTTGCCCTCACAGGAAAACATTACATTTTAAAATATACTAAAATATAAAACAGTTTAAATTGTAATTTTAATATTTCACAATATTACTGCTCTTACTTTGATCAAAGAAATGCCTTGGTGATCATAAGAGACTCCTTTAAAAAAAAATTCGGACCAACCCCAAACTTTTGAACGGTAATGTATAAAGTTAGACAATATCAAAGAGCTCTAATCAAAATGATGTTCCTGTACTAAACTAGCATCTATTTAAATAAACATTTATAAACATTATACTGACTCAAGACAATCCAGTCCTCCACACACACACAAATACAGCCACCATCCTCCTAATGCGGCTTAATCTTTGGCCTGAGAAACAGTCTCTATGACAACAAAGAGAAAACATGCTTTTCAGGTAGTAAGGTGGGCGAAACTGATGTTTGGTGGATTCTTTGCTCATCAGGAAGACAAAGAAAGCAAGAGGGCAAAGATTCATTTTTCATTTTTTAATGTCCTGCAGGCAGGGCTCGATTTGAAAGGGAGAGAAAATGTTATTTCTAAAACAGTGACGCGAGTGCTTTATTTGCGCAAAAATAACATATTTTACCACTTTATTTACAAAATAATATTATCCAAAGCGTGTTCACACAACAACGTCATCTCTTGCATGAACACAAAATGCATGCGTTGTGATGCTCTCATGAACACTCTTGCACGTGCATTGTGTTGACGTGCGAGTCTGAACACAACTCGCATGCATAGTGATGCACTTAGGAACGTGCATAGCAGATCAATATTTTTGTAAATAAAGTGGTAAATTATGTTTTTTTGCGCAAATAAAGCACTTGCGTCACTTTATAAAATTAAGGTTAAACCACTGGAGTCAAATGGATTATTTTAATGATGTCTTTACTACCTTCCTGAGCCTTGAAAGTGGTAGTTGCGTTGGATCTCTATGGAGGGAAAGAAAGCTCTCAGATTTCATTAAAAATATCTCCATTTGTGTTCTGAAGATGAACGAATGTCTTACGGATGTGGAATGACACAAGGGTGAGTAATTAATGACAGAATTTTCATTTTTGGGTGAACTAACCCTTTAAACCCTGTAATTTACACCCCATGAGGGATACAGACAGTATTGTGGGGATCAAATGCTAAGGACTGGGTGAATGAATACTGAGAATTGTTACGTTTTGTTCAATATGACAGCTGAACTTGACCCCAGTGGCCACACTGATTACATCTTATATGAAGTACTCTCTCATTCTGTTTGTGTGTGAGTATAGACAGAAAAATAAAGAAGGTTACAGTGGAGATGTGAGCATCAGATGAGATTTATCCAATAGTGTGACATCATCTAATGGAAGCACTGTACTCTGTAAAGCAGCAGGGGACAGCTATGAAAGGAAAGCAATATCTTGGGTTGATCTTTGTCTTGGTTGGTTACCTGGAGACTGTGGTTTAGGAGACACTACAGCGAGTCTCTTAGGGGAAGAGAGAGATGAACGGGTGCCATCAGAACTCTTCTGGAATTCCTTACGGGATGCTATAGATAAAGAAAGACAACGGTACATGAGTTAATGGCAGTGCAGGAGGATACCTGAATTAAAGGACATTCACTTGGGGCACACATACAAATCCATGAATGTATTCGCAACATTAACCACCACCCCCTTTTCCATCTCTTTTCGTATCTCTCTCCTCATAATATGGTCTTTGTGGTCCATGGATCGATTCCAATAAGAGGCAGCCAACCACAAAATAACGTCGCTGCCAGGGTCCGCTCGCCACACGGGCTGGACAATATGACATTCTGAGAGGCTGCAGGCATCCATGCACATACAGTACAGAATACAGTATAAATATATTAAAAAATCAATCTCACAAATCCCAGATCTGTGGTCAGCCCAAACTGATGGAAAAGAATGGAGAAAAAACCCTGATGTTCATAATTTAAAATGGACAAATATTACTATAATATTACTATTGTATCTATGTAAGATTGTTTTGAAAGAAATTAATTTTATACAGCAAGGATGCATTAAACTGATCAGAAGTGACACAGACATTTATAATGTTACAAAAGATTTCATTTTCAAATAAATGGCGATCTTTTGAACTATTTATTAATCAAAGAATCCTGAAAAAAAAAAAAAAAAAAAAAAATTCCACCAAAATATTACGCAGTACAACTGTTTTCAACATTGATAATAAAAAGAAATGTTTCTTGAGCACCAGTCAGCATATTAGAATGACTTCTGAAGGATCAATTACATTAATACATTTTAATACATTTTAAACAGAAAATAAAATAAATAATAACATATATAATAAAAAATACTGTTATATTATATATATATTTTACTGTATTTTGGTTAAATAAATGCAGCATATATATATATATATATATATATATATATATGTGTGTGTGTGTGTGTGTGTGTGTGTGTATACACAGGAGCGCCAGCACTGTATGATCCCAAAATCCACAAATTACTACTAATTACTATATTATCATTCTTCGTGATATTACCCGAACAGATAAGAAGACACTGGTGGTGCCCGTGGAATTATACGAAATGATTGAAGATACTGCTGGGTGGGAGTTTGTTTCAAATCTCCCATCTCACAACAGAAGGGGGTGTGTATGTTTTTGGGGTTGCTGCTTTTGGCTTACTTTCCCCCAACACAGCACACACACACAAACATCACATTGCAACAGGGGTCCCTGGGCACCTAATTACTGCCAGCTCATTTCGACATGTAGCAGACAGCCATAGACACCCCTCTAGAATCCCAGTGGACTCCCTCCTCCCTTGGACCACACTTCTACCCCACCCCCCATGCTGAGACAGCACCTACGGCATCAGAGGTACCAGTGCACCATGGGTGGGTGCATGTGAGTATGCTTAACTCAAGTATGGCAGCCTAAAGCCTGCAGGTGTTATGAATACTCGGTTTCCTTAGATTCATGTGAGTAATATGACAGCTGCACATGATCTCTGAACTGTTTTTCAGCAGCAGGGTCTCATGAATTGCTCACTACCTAGACAGCATGCTAACCCTAAATCAGTACTCCATGATGGGCCAGCTGCCCTGGCAGCCTTTTGTCCCTCCAGGGTGCTGGAGATTTTGTCAGGATGACAAAGAGGGAAGCAGCAGACAGAGCTATATGCTCTGAGAGCTGTGGTTAAGGATCGGAAAATGTGACACCGAAAATGTGACAGAAATAATAACAACACTTGAGACAGAGGGGAACAGGTTATAAAAATAAGGAGGATGAGGAGAAAAGAAGAGGATCAGGGCATCTTAATAGCCACATTATCCTTTAGGCAGGAGAAAAAGGATTGGATAAAATGGGCATAGAAGAGTTCTGATTGGACAGGCTCTTCTGTAATGTCACCAGCATGAACAATGGTTCATCACTTGTTTTAATCGGATGATTAGTTCTTAATGATCGGCCTAATTGAGCTGAGATAAATGGGTGATTGCAAGTGTGTGAAATTCAGCTAGTATGCACTTTAATGTGTGTATTCACTACAATATGTCTGCTCTAAACAAGATTTATTCCAACAGAATAAAATACAACTAGAGTAATCTTCAGTACTACAAGCAAGCATTTCAAAATGTGCGCATTACAAGAGGTATGCACTACTACAAGTAATCATTTCAGCTAGCATGCATTACACAAATATGTACTTCAGCTAACATACGCTATAAGAATGGATTTCCAATAGTTCACATTACATGTAGCTCTCCAGTAAGTATGCACTTCAACTAGTATGCACTACAAGGAGTATGTTTTAAGTGTGCACTATAAAAATGTACAGTGTTCAGCTATAGTGCTTTAATAAGGAGTTTACAATTTAATAACTAGTATGCACTTCAATGAGTATACACTACAAAGAAGTATGTTCTAAATAAGACTAATTCCATTAGAAAATATTACAACTAGAGTGATCTTCAAACAGTACTAGAACAAGCATGTGTTTCATATGCACTACAAGATGTATAGACTATCAGAAGTATTCATTTCAACTAGTATGCATTATGCAAATATGTACTTTAGCTAGTATACACTGTATGGACATCACAGTTTACATTACAATGACTGGCACTCCAATATGTATGCACTTCAACTAGTATGCACTACAATAAGTATGTGCTTCAAAAAGTGTGCACTATAAAACAGACTTAGCATGCACTTTAACAAGAATCCATTATAACGAGTATGAAATTTAGCTAGAATGTACTTCAATAAGTATGCACCACAAGTAATATGCTGTAAACCAGACTATTCCCATTAGAAAGCACTACAACTAGAGAGATTGTCAACCAGCGAAAGTGTCTTGTCAAAGTCGACAAGACACTTTCTCTGTGCTGGGCTTAAGATGAATGAGTCCGGATGGCCTACTTCTTGAACACAGAGAAAGGGTGTTTTTTCTCAAGGCAAAGTATGCATTTCAGTCTTGACTAAACATAGGCTGCGACACCCCCCAACTGGACTGTCCCATTATTCACACACACAGAGGAGATGAATGACTCTGTAGAGGACATGGACAGGGAGGTAGCACTGTTTACTTATGCCTGACAAGTACGCTCTCAGCACTGTGTCGAAGCATCAGTGGAGGTCTGTCTTCAAACTAGAGCTGCTGCTGGAGAATTCATCATGACATTTGACAGGTCACTTCTGGCACTGGAGGAAGAATGCAACCTTGATATTTCAGTACGCCAACTGATCTAAATTCAACCTGAATTATGAAGAAAAAAGCAAAGAAAACTTTAAGTACATACTAGTTTAAAGGCATATTTGGTAGAGAGCCAGTAGTTCTAATGTAAAACTATTTGAAATTGGCATACTAGTTGAAACATATACTTCTAGTAGTTTAAACCTCTTATAGTGCATACTTGTTGAAACACATGCTTGTTATAGTATTGTTGAAGATCACTTTAGTTGTAGTGCATTCAGCCTTGTAATGGAATTAGCCTTGTTTAGAGCATACGTCTTGTAGTGCATACTTATTGAAATTCATACTAGCTGAATTTCAAACTCATAGTACATTCTTACTGAAGAACATACTAGCATACTAAGTTCATATGCTTTATAGTGTACACTTAATGAAGAACATACTTTTTGTAGTGCATACTAGTTGAAGTGCATACTTATCAGAGAGCAACTTGTAATATAAACAATTTGAAGTTCATTCTTATAGTGTAAGCGTATACTAGCTGAAGTACATATTTGTGTAATGCATAATAGTTGAAACAAATACTTGTAGAAGTGCATACCTCCTGTGGTCCGTACTTGTTTAAACATGCTTGTTTTAGTACTGGTTGAAGATCACTATTTGTAGTGCATTCCAATGAAATTAGTCTTGTTTAGAGCATACTTTTTAGAGTGCATACTTACTGAAATTCATACTAGCTGAATTTCATACTCATAGTACATTCTTACTGAAGAACATACTAGCATACTAAGTCCATATGCTTTACAGTGTACACTTAGTGAAGAACGTATTTTTGTAGAGCATACTAGTTGAAGTGCATACTTATCAGAGAGCAGCTTGTAATATAAAAAATTAGAAGTTCATTCTTATAGCGTAAGCATATACTAGCTGAAGTACATATTTGTGTAATGCATGCTAGTTGAAACAAATACTTGTAGAAGTGCATACCTCCTGTGGTCCGTACTTGTTTAAAAACATGCTTGTTGTAGTACTGGTTGAAGATCACTATTTGTAGTGCATTCCAATGAAATTAGTCTTGTTTAGAGCATACTTCCTAGAGTGCATACTCATTGAAATTCATACTAGCTAAATTTCATACTTCTTATAGTGCACATTGAAGCACATACTAGCCTACTAAGTCCATACGTTTTATAGTGTACACTTACTAAAGCACATACTTTTTGTAGTGCATACTAATTGAAGTGCATACTTATCAGAGAGCAACTTGTAATATATCCACCTTATTTTTCAATGCGGAAGTAAGGTGTTTTCTGTGAATGTGCGAGACTTTCGATTTTTTAGCCGCTATAGGGAAATAACGAGAATATCAAAGTGCAGTACACTGTAAAACTGTTTGCGCTACAAACCAGTTTGTTTATAACTGACCCTTCGCCAAGAGTTTGATTGACAGGCGATCTAACCAATCATAACGCCGAATCCACCATGTTCATTCATGTTTATTTGCTATGCTATAAATGAACTAGTAGGAAGACATGAACGGTTCACGAGCCGCTTGAACTGAGGCGCTACAGCGATCTGTCACGACACATTAAGGAGCCACAAAACGGTATTTATTGTTTAAATTTCTTTAAAAATGACAAAATTTGAGACTTTGTTTCATATCAAAAGTAACCTGCTCTGTCTTGTCTGTTGACGCGTTGTCAGTGTCCTCTTTGCTCCACAATGTATTTTTCACTGCGTGAGAACGTGATGTGTGTGGCGAGAGATCGGCATGGCTTGTTGGACGTAGCAACAGTACCTAAAGGGGGCGGGTCTTTGCAAATGGTCAATTAAGACAATACATTAAAATAATATAGTAAGAAATACCAGTTTGCAGTATCAAGCAGCATAAGTTTGGTCCACCTACCCACGGGGGAGCTTCGAGGAGGGGGCAGTAGGGAGCGGCGTGTGGGTGCAGGAGTGTTGGGGGGTTGAGGGGTGCTGCGGCAGGGTACTCTGGATCCATCTCCAGGGGGCGACGTGGTGACACGGTGAAACGGTGGCTCATCATTTATATTGTTGGGACCTGAAAAGCATCCGAAAAAGAGAAAAATCTCTTAATGTGGACTTTTTTTGCTCTGCAGTTGAACTTCATCTAATTCATTGTGTATCACACAGTAGTCTAGACACTGAATACTGCAGGTCATTCTCTGATTTACTGTGAATGCTTAATCAGTCTGTGCTCATCTCGCTCTCACCTTTGCTGTCTCACTCTGCTTCTATCTGAGCACATTATTCATCATCTGTGGTGGATGAGAATTCATCTAACTGCTCATTAACCCCACAACTGAACCTAGACCATCCATTCATCCCACTCTAGGCTTGATCAATAACCGCAGCCCAGCTCAATAAGACCAAATGCTGCAATAAAATGAGAACTGCTTGCCATGTAAAAGAAAAAAAAACTCAAGATATACTATCTCTTCAATGAGCATAACAGATTTCACAAATCACATAGGCACTTTTATGTAACGGGTCCTTTGAAAGACACTTTCTTCACAATTTTAGCTTAGTTTCAGACTGTAAGGCGACACCATTCTCAGGAGCCCATACAGAACGCTGCTCTGCCGCTGTGTTATCTCTATGATTTATGAAGTGCTGAGAGAGGATTCCAGGAACAGAGAAGAGCAGACAGATGCAGAAATGCTGACAGTACACTGTCATAAGTGTTTTTAAATACCATATTTTATAACTCCCATGTAACCTGAAGAGACGTTTAGAGACAGCAGCCGACAACTGCCGTAAATTCAAAGAGATTTTGTTAGCATGAAATATATAGAATTTCTATGGGCGTTAAACATAACCACAATAACAGAATCACTTATTCTCATCTATAGTACGATTATTCTGCAGTAAAGGCAATTTGAGGATGATCTGATAAGGGTAAAGAACTGGAACAAAGTTTTGGCTGCAGAAATGGAGTTTCGAAAACAGCAGGAAGTGCTACACAGCCCTCCAGCTCTCACAGCGGGAGATGTTAAGGTGCAAAGCAGCTGAGAGATGCATTTGATTGGCTGCCGGGAAATAAACCTCGCTGCTCATTGGTGGATTCTTCCCCAAATCTCTGTGAGAACCAGTTAACTGCTTGCATTGTGTGGAACTGGGTTAGTAGCACAGACACTAAATCCTTAAGATTTTTTACAGTTTCATCAGCCCTCTGGATTTACATAATCACCCAAATGATGGGAGCATTTTACTGGTGTGAGTTGGATCACTTTTTTGCACCTAAAATATCTACTGTTAAAAGTCAGTAGAAAGCATCACGCTCTATATACATCACTTTTTATGAACAAAGTACAAGACATTATCTGAGACTTAAAAACAAATAAATACATAAATAAAAAAACAAAATAATAAAATAAAATATATATATTTAAAATAAAAACATGTATTTATTTAATTTATTATATATTTTTCCTATTAATAAAATGGCTTAATAACAGACCGCATCGGCAACTTCTACATTACATAAGCAGTTTGTTTGTGTATTTATTTTAAATGAGATTTGATGCATTTGCAACCCTATTACAAATTTTGGAAATTGTCTTATTACAGTTGAAAATCTGGATTTATGCGGTTTTGTTATTTTCCAGAATTAAACATTAAAAAAAATATTAAATCAAATTAAATTGGTTGAATACAAAAAACAATAAAAAAATAACAGGTTGTAAGTAGTGCTGTATTTTTTCTTTCAATAACTTTGGTAACACAATTGCTAAGATTAATGAATGCAGATATCATTAATATCATTAATTAATGAAGTCAGATATTTAATTCAGAAAAATATATTTCCTGAATTCTTAAAATTCTATCTGTCACATAAATAACTGTCAGCGTATATTGTAGTAACACAGCATTACAGGATTTACATTCTGATTTATGACGCTGAAGGATTTAGCCTCTTTCACTCTCTCTATTCACACATGCAGCAGTGTTTTTACATAATGAACCCAACTATCATCTGCAGGTGTGTTTATATTCATATGCTGTTAGTGCTTGAGTTGTTGACTAATTTGTTTTTAATTAAGGGAAATCTTGAATGAATTTAGTTAGTTCAGCAAAGTACAATTGGTTAGTGAACATTTGGTAAATATGGAATAAATTGACTAAGATCACATTAATCTTCTTAAAAAATGAAAAAAAAAAAAAGCTTATATAAAAAAATAAGCTTATAAAAATAAAACACACACACACACACACGCACACGCACACACACACACACACACACACACAAATAACAGAAGATTAATTTAATGCGGTGCTGGTGTGGATAAAATTTAGCTTGTGAGGAAGGCAGAACCAAATAATCAGCACTTCTTCTCTGGCCTTCTGGCCAACAGAGACATATATAATGTTATAAGACAAAAGCAAAGAAAGGATTTTAGCAGGGATGGAGACAACATTGTGTTGGGAAGGAGGAGAGAATAGGAATGCACTCCATGTCGGGTGCCACTATTAGAGAAACAAATGATAGACTGGGGAGGAGATAAAATAAGTCCTAGGTGGTTAAATCACCACTGATAAGACCACTAGAAAGAAAAGAGAGACAAAGAAGTGAAAAAGCAAAAAGATGCAAGAGGAATGCAAATATCTGGGAGGAAAGAGCTCATATTAATGATAAGGAATGGGATGGCTTATAAGTGACAGAGGAAATGTGATGGAACCAGATGTTATTCCAGCACAAAAGGTTATTTCACATCTACCAGCATTTAGATGGCACAGAGAGACAATCAGAATGAAAAATCAGACCTGGTGAACACAGCAGTGACCCATTAAGAGATGGAGCTTGCAATGCATTATTAAGCAGAGAGCATCAGAGGTGCTCCTGAGGATGTCTTGAAGTAAACATTATGCAAATCCAACCCCTCCACTCACAGCCACACGTCAGGATGGGTGACATTCCAGTACTAATACCAAACGGACCTGAGAAATACTGCTTCACTGCTCAGCACTGATTGCAGGAAGTGGACAAATGGGCAAAATGAACAACAAAACTGGTATTTTAGGTAGTGTGCACTCAAACATTTGGACATTATATAATATGCACTAGGTCGTGTCCTCTACATAGTATAGTACTTGTACAAAAAGTAGTCTGCAGTAGGACATTAGGTAGAGTGCATTAAGTAAAAATACCACATTAGGAACTATGCACTAGATAGAGTAGCACAAAACTAGTACATAAGGTAGTGTACACTAAAACTAAAAACGCTACACTAAAAACATTTTAGACATTCAATTAACTATAAAAACTACATGTCACCTAACTCATTAATTTGCAACTACATGTCAACAAACTCTCAGAGTATTAGTAGACTGTTAGGTTAGGTTTGTGTTAGGGTTCGGGTTAGTAAAATAAGTTGACATGTACTTGCAAAATTATTTATAGTCAGCAGAAAATCTGTTGGGGGACCATCACAATAAAGTGTCAGCTATTAAGCAGACAGTCTACTTATACTCTAATGACTTGTAGTTGACATGTAGATGCAAAGTTACTCATAGTTTAATGTCTAAAGTCAACTATCGAAATAAAATATTACCAAACTTTAGGACATTATGTAACGTGCACTAGGTAGTGTAGTACAATGCACAAAGTAAAACACTAGCATATTAAGTAGTGTACTCTACATAGTACAGTAGTGCAGTGGGAAATTAGGTAGTATGCACTAGGTAGCATACAGTACAAAATCACAAAATGGTGTGCAATAAAACAATACCACATTAGGAAGTGTGCACTAGATAGTTTTGTCCTACACTATTATCTGTCACTAAGTATAATATGGACTAAAACATCAGGACGTTATGTAATGTGCAATAAATTGTATGCTCTACATAGTACAGTACTAGTACAAAAAGTAGTGTGCAGTATGACATTAGGTAGTGTGCATGAGGTAGCGTAGTACAGTACGAAATTACAAAGTGGTGTGCGGTAAAACACTATCACATTAGGAAGCATACAAAACTACTACACAGTGTAGTGTGAACTAAAATACTGGCACAGGGGTCTTGAACCTTTTTCAGTCCAAAACAGAGATCAAACAATAATTGGTTGACCCCCAGAATTACAATCATGAATTCACTGAAGGTTGCAAACCCCCAGTTGGACACCCCTGTAACTACCTGATTGTTTTGGTTATTTCTGTCTTTTTATACCATTGATAGACTCTAAAAAGACACTTTTTTACCTTTTTATTGTCTATAATTACTCATAACACAATACCTAACTCAAAATGGAGGTATTGGAATAGCAAAATATACTAAACAGGCCTGGCAGCTCTCTGAGAAACACACTCTCTCTTGCTCTCTCTCTGGGAGGATTAAGAGGGATAACGGAAACGGAAGCTAGCTGAAACAGAGAGCTTGAGATGGCTTGGGATTTTGAGGAAGAAAAGCCTGGTTTGAATCTTCATCCACAGAAAAAAAATCCTGTAAAAGCTTTCAGGGAAATAGACAGAATTAAAACATGTGAGGTAATAAGGACAACACTATGAGCGAGCAGGTCAGTGCTAATGCTAATAGGCTAATGCAGGCTGGCACATGTAATGTCATTCAAAATCATCATGTCATATTAATATTTAAGAGTAATGCTTATGATAGATGCATGACTTGCTAGTGCTAGGTCACATACACTGTACATCATAATCAGAGCTAGTCTTTACACGGTACAGCTGAGTTTGTGAAGGCAGGAGGATACAGACAGTCCTTATGGGTAAAAATAGAGAAAAAGTTCATTAGCATCTCTCTGCACAGTAGGATCATCCAGAGCTCAGCGGTTTGGTAAGTGTGTGAGTCAGCAGTACCTAGAGCACAGACTGCCCACTGTCAAATCTGACAGTCAGAGAGATGTGGGATTTAGAAGTACACTTATTAAACATACCAATGAGACAAAGACTCAATCTAGAGCAACCAAACCGTAGTGAAACAGTGTATCCGTTCAGTGTGTGAGAATGTTTCCCATGCGTGTGAGTGTGCATATATGTTGTGGTGTGTTTGTGTGAGGAACCATCTGTTCTCAGCGGTGTGCATGAGTCAGAGATGGGCTGGAGCGATGGCATCTGTGCTCTCACACCTCCCCCTTTCCACCTCTCCTCACTTTCTATAACACCTTCCTACTGTAATTCCCTTTCCTCTTTTCCAACTCTTTTTCTGTCCCGTTCTTCCATGTATTTTCCTTTTAGACTACTTGAAAAGTGTGCTCAATATGAGACATGTATTATCTGAATTCCTTGTCATAAATAATACGTGAGATTAGAATTGGCACATCCTAAATTATGGTATGTTAAGTTAAAATAGTATGCAAATTGTGCTTGGATGATTTACTTTTATAAATTATACTTTTTATTCTATTTGTGATAATCTCTAATAAGGTGTACTGCCTTACAGTGTTGTTACAGTTCACTAAAACTATTAAAAATATAATAGTTATAGTAGTATAATATATAATAGTTATAAATATAATATGTAAATATTAGAATGAAAACTTTGAAAAATTTAAAATGTTGCCTTGGCAACTAACTAAAAAAAGAGTTTAAATTGAAGCATTAAATTACTAAAACTAAATTTGAAAATAAAAAATAATTAAAGCTATATAGAAATATTTTAAAAATATAATAATAGTAACAATAATGAAAAGCACATAGCAAAATTATTAAAATTAAAATGAAAACTGAAAATATAAAAATAGAAACTAATTCAAAATATTAATAAATACTATATAATACTATAAATAATACTAAAATGACACTGCTTACTACACACTAAAAAATATTTTTCCCTAACCAGTGAACACTTTTACTATGAGTATGCAAATTGAGCCAGTGTTATGTAGTGTGCAAATGGTAATGTGTACTATAAAATGAGCATAGGTACATGTAGTGTACATCTCAAAATTAGAATACTATGTAGTGTCCTACTAGTTAATATATAAGATAGTGTGCATTACAAAACTAGTGTACTAGATAGTGCAGTAAAACAGAAGTCAACTAGACATAAGAAAGTAGTTTACTTGGCAGAGTTGTTCAGCAGTAGATGACTAGGCAAAACAAGCGAATCATACTAGGTAGTACTAGCTATTACACTAAGAAAAAATAACTTCAGTACTGACATTTTGCCTCTTCTTTTCTCTTCTCTCACTTCTCAACAGCTGTGTAAGTGGTGCAAGTTCCCAAGTGCAGAACACAATGCTGATCCCAGACGATATTCACACATGTTCTCCTCAGAGATTGTTCCCAGATTAATACCTGTCCAGGTAGGAGCTGGATGTTTCATATCTCATCTTGAGTATATATAGTCAGTGTTATGTAAGTTATTTTTAAAAAAAAAGTAATTAATTACTAGCTACTAATTACATCTTCAACAGTGTGATTACTGTACTAATTACTCTCTCTATAAGTATTGCATTAAGTATTACTAATTACTTTCTTAATCCCATATCAACTTCAGCCAGTTGAACAATACAAAAATAGAAATGAAACTGCTCTTTTAATCCTTTCAAATAAATAATATTGTCACCATTATGTTCAGTTTGGTTTTGGACTTTTATTTCTCTAGTTCCTGGTTTCCTTTGTCTTATTTTCCCACCACTCCTTGTTACCATGGTTATTAGTTTGTTTTGGTTTCGGCGGTGTTTGATTAACTTGTTTGAGTTTGCTATTTAAATGGTGCCTCCTCCTGCACTCATTATCCGGTCACGTTTGCATTATGGTGTGTTTCTCCTCTGCCCTATTTTGGATTGTCTTGTGGATTATTATTAAATATTGCATTTGAACTTCATCATCTGCCTCTTCAGTCTGTTCCTGCACATCATGCTTACACAAAATCAAGACTTTGTGAAAGGGTATAATAGGTCCTCTGTTTAAACTGGTCTCTGAGCCTGGTCAAGGTGGTCCAGCTAACATTGTCCAAAATCTCTTCTAAAAACAGACTGTCTTAGGCTGGTCAATATGTTTTAGCAAGAAATTTAGACCTTTATCTAGATCAAAATTCTTTCTTGGGCAAAAATGTGGAGTCTAAAGAATATGCAATGAAGTTAACTGGTTATGAAGCAAGTATCGCTCTTGCTCATATAGTTACTCATACTTAGTGCATAGAACATTAGAACAGACCCCTAACCCTTTCCATAGAAACAAGGGTGGGATACGAGATCAATATTTTTACAGAACCCTTAGACCTTCACATACAAACAAAACACATCTGAGGACGAGCTCATACAAATGAAAATCAATGAAAACAGCATCACTTTGATTGAAGGTCATTGTCTTTGTGTTGTAGTGAAGGCATGTAATTGTGTGACTGTGTGTGTAATCTCCTCGGCTTGTACTTTACTTTGCTGTTACAGGAAAGGTCACATCTGAGATGTTCAAGTTGTTCGTGTGCTTCAAGTTAAAAATGTTACTGCACACTGTATGAAATGTATTTTTTACAAGCCTCTTAACTAGAACAACTTCAAACTTGTGACTTGAATTTCAGACTCTTGATGATTTTACTTGAGGAGATCTGAAATATCCCAGAGACCAGAGTCATGTTCAAGGAGTGACTGTCACTGAAGAAACCCCAAAAGATAATGAACTGAGACGAAGAAGAAAAAGCAAGAATTAAGAGTTTTTGGCATGATCCCGACAGGCTGCAGCATGAGATCACATCCATCAATCCTGCATGCAAGCTGGGAGTTCACACCAGCAAACTGACAGTTAGCAATCTCCAAAGATAAATTACACCCAGACAGATTACAGAAAAAAAAGGATAAAGAAGAGGATATGCTGCCCTAGCCGGAGAGAGGGATAAGAAGTGTGATATTTGAAATTGCTGCATCTTTTTTTGCGCTCTCTCTGAGAGTGAAGGTGGAGCTGTGATGTCTCTATATAAAGAAAGTCTGTCTGGGTCTTTGTTAAGGTCAGACGATGCTGGGATTCTCAGAAGCTCACAGTCAGAAGCCAACAGCTTCAAACGGAGTGTTGCCTTTCAGAGCAGTGGCTAATATAAGCCTGCTATTAGCTATTCACTCCCCTACTGAGACAAAGAGGACATACAGTAGCGAGACAGAAACAAAGATAGACAAAAAAAGATTAATGTGTACAATTATCAATTAATTGTTGTTTCATTTGGTACTTTAGCAAAATCCGTTAGCAACTACCGCTGTTAGATATAATCATTCACTTCTTCTTAAAGGGATACTTCACCCAAAAATGAAAATTCTGTTATTTACTAACCCACACATCATTCTAAACCCTAAGACATGTGAGCTATATTCCAAGTCTTCTGCAGTCATATGATAGCTTTGCATGAAGAAGCAAATTTAATGCATTTTAATGAAACTATGCCAAAAGTAACTATGCCAAATAGTTTTGTTATTGTTAACTAAAACTAAAACTATTAAAAATCTTTGTTAGTAATCTTTGTTTGTTAGTAAAATAAAATATAAATATTAGCTGAAAAACTTACTGTAACTTGAAACTTAAAAATGAGAAATGTTGCCTTGTCAACTAACTGAAATAACTAATTTTAAGTTACATAAAGTTAAATTACTATTATTAAAGTTAGTTTAGTTAAATTACTAAACTAAAGATAAAAATAAATAAAAATATATCAAAGCTACTGTTATTAGATATATAAAAACTAATAAAAATAACAAAAAGTAAATGACTAAAATTAAAAAGAAAACTGAAGATATAAAACAGTTATTTTAAAATATTGATAAATACTATAATAGTATACAATTAATATATTTAAATAACACTGTCATCGCAGCTCTCAAATCTTATTTGCGTCCTTAAACTATGGCAGAAGGAATGCCATTTTAACTAAACAGACATTTCACTTTATTCCTCATACACAGCTACTGCATCATTGGGTTCGGTCATTTGGAATATAGTGCACAACTCATATGGCCTACTTTTTTGGCACATTCATTACGCCAATTTGTCATTTTTTAGAGTTTAACAGCCCCATTCGCTTTCAATGTATGGAAAAGAACTGCATTAACATTCCACCTAATATCTATTATTGTGCTCCATGTGAGAAATAAGACATATAGGTTTGGAATTACATGAAATTACAAGAATAACATATTTTTTTATTTTTTCACTATCACTTTAAGAGGTTCCTCCGACATTTTAGAAAACATCAAGCCATGACATGAGACTAATAAAAGCCATGTGACAGATCTCATCTCCTAAAGCACAACCAATTACTGTGCTGCCTCTACACGAGGCTGAAAATAAGAGGCAAACATTGACTTGCTGCTCTACCTATCAGGCAGCTCAAACACTAATGACAGCTTAATACGTCCAGTATAGCATTTGCCGTCATCATTCACACTCTCCAATTCAGCCAATTACAAGTGGACCAGCCTCAATCAGTCAGACCTGAGAAATTGATCATCTGTATGTGACATCCAGTCCCGCAGGGAGGACTCTGGTATCAACAGGAATCCTGGGTCAATATTTCACACTGATTCACCACCAAGCCTAAAGCAACAGTCGGTCATTACAAAAGACATTAAGTAAAGCACATATGTCCAGCAAATGCCCTTGTTTACCTAAGGGGACAGGTGGTCACAACACAGGGATGCTCTCAGGGGGTAAAGGTTCTTCACGAAATTCATACACTTGTGCTACAGTATAATACTCCACAGTACTATTCACACACCTAAGGATCATTAATATCTGCTAACAATAGTCACATTCTCAGGAACAGCTAAAGGCTAATCATTTTATCTAGTTTTTGACTGCTGTTTGTGTTTGTTCCAGGCCTCCAGACAGTCAATATGCACTCGAAACACCATCAGATCAGCAATCAGCCTTGTAACACATTCAACACTTCAGAGAGAAAGAGAGAGAAACAATCATTTGCACCTCTGACTAACATATTAAATAGTGTGGAAGGATTGTGAAAATACAATGACTATAAATAGATTTCGTACACACACTGAATGTATGGATCGCACGGCTGTACTAAATATTATGCACACCCCGCTGGGTGGATCATAGGCCTAATTTCGGAGAGAAATAATGAACTTCGCTATGGAAATTTCAGTAATGATTTCTATCAAAACAGACACACACAGTATGTCAGGACATGACTATGGTGAGATAAATGATGTTAGACATTTTGCAGATACAAAACACTGTTTGTAATGACCCCAATTACATCTGCAGTGGCCTAAAAAATATTTGGACACTTAATAATGTCTGCATGCTGTTCTTTAGATGGCAGTATATCAAACTAAGTGGTATCTGCACCAACTGCACCATCAAAACTAAAACTGAAACTACACTGTAAACCCGCATAAGTTGGGCTTACTCAAATTTTTTGAGTTATGATGTTCCCAATTTTAAGTAAGCAGAACTATCAAGTTTTGAGTTTGTAGTACTCATGCATGATAATTGCTCTTAACTTGAAGTACTGAGTTAGCTAACTCATACACTTTGATAGCAATTAACATAAAATATTTAGTTAATTAACTTTTTTATTTTGAGGTCTTCCAAATCAAATGAGTTATTTACTTCACTGTAAACCCTAAAAAGAAAATTCAAAAAATGCCAACTTGCTAATTTGCTAACATGTTAACAATAGCATGGTATAACACTTACTGAATGAGTACAGCAACTTAAAATATGTAACTTACCTGCTCTCAAACCAAGCCACATGCGCCACTTGTCACCACGATGGTAACTCTCCAAAAACCCACATTAACAGAAACTCTTCTACATTAGCATAACAAAAAATAAATCGCTACTAAATCTCCCTTATCCATTAATTTTGCACAAAAAAAAAAAAAAAAAACATTATATAACATTAAATTTTAGCATTTACTCTCCCTTTCGAGTGCCATGGGCAAAGCATGCTGGGAAATAGAAATCTCAGCCCAGTTTCAGTTAAACTTAAGTTTAACTGAATAAATTAAAACAAATGAGTTCATACAACTCAAAACAATAAAACAGTTCAGTTTACTTAAAATATATCAGTTCTGTGAACTCGAAAGAAAAAGAAAGTTCTAAATACTCATAACAGTTAATTTAACTGAACTAATTTGTTAAATTTAAGTTTGTCCTACTCAAAACAATTAAGTATTTTGAGCAATAGGGTTTACAGTGTATTAAAACAGTTTCCAGTACATGAAATAAAATAAAATATAAATATTAGATGAAAGACTTAAAAAACGAATGAAAATTAGAAATGTTGCCTTGGCAACTACCTGAAACATAAGTACTGAAATGACTAAAACTGAAATGATCTTTTCTCAGAAAAAATGGCCTTTTCCTTAAAGGTGCAGTAAGCAATTTCTCAGAAGCACTATTGTAATTTGAAATCAACCCAAACAAACACACCCCTCCCTTCATTGCTCCACCCCCAAAATGCCCAAACATGCAATGTAAGAGTCTCTTTACCATAGTGGAAGCAAAGCAAAATAATGCTTCGTGAAAAATAAAGCGAAGATGACGAATGAATGACAAGGAACATACATTACACATACAAGCAAGAGTCGCCAGCAGCACACCAGCTACAGACAAACAATAACTCTCAAAACTGTCCTGTTACTATAGCTAAACATTACAACAACAGCATATCTTGGTTCTGTAAAAAACAATGTTTTCAGGCCTTCCTGCTTAGGTCTCTCTAGTGCTAGAAAGCTTTTCTAATATTAACACAGGTCCTAAAGCTCTTGCCTGATCATAACCCTTCTTTTTCCAGTGATATGATATTCCTCTGACCTTTTCTCTTTTGTAATGCCACATAGCCATCTCACTTCATACAGTCTTTCTATAACTCTCCCATTGCTCACTCTCTCTACCTGATTGGACATGCCCGTTACTGCTGATTGGCTACAAGTGTGTTGTGATGTTCAGTCTGATTCACTTTCAACAGCGTTTCTCAGAAATCATGCACCTTAATGCACCTTTAACTGGCCTTTATTTCAATTTACATGACTATATGAATACATCCTTTTGTTACTTCTTTTTATAAAACATTGGTAGCACTTTATTTTACAGTCCTGTTTCGCATGAACATACTATGTACTTGTTGTAGTAATAACACTAACCAGGTAACCCTGAACCTACCCCTAAACCTTAACTTAACCCATGTAGTTACCTTACACTTCTCAGTAGTTTAAAATACAATGTAAGTACATTGAAAGTGCACGTACTGTAAAATAAAGTCCAACCAAAATATTTTATCTAATGTTTTATTATTTTAAGCAAACTTCTAAAAATGTGCTCTCTATTTTAGAGTGCTCCTGTATACAAAATATTTTTTGGGGCCACTGCAACATAGAACACGTCACATTGACGCCTTCCAACTTTCGTTCTCTCAGTATTTCTCCCGTGTGTCTGTTTGTCCCAAACATACATGACTGTGAATGCTGAGGGATTCCTCTTCCCAAGTGATTCCAGGATAAAAAGACCTGATGACATAACTCATCCAATGACGCATGTAACTCCAGATGCCTGAATCTGCAGCCACGTCAACTGTTACCAGGAGAAGCCCAGCCAACATCACTTATGTAGGTCGCATTAAAAACACATGCAGCGCACGCAGATGCCAATTTTCAAAGACAGCCCCCTTTAAGAGCAGACTGGAATCTACTTCAGCAGGCTCTGAACATACTGAGGATCATTCATGTTGACTCACTGAGCTAGTTATGAAAGAAGAACACTCAGATCAAACACAAAGTTTCTTTTGTGACCTAAAATAAAGGCCAACTAAAGAAAAGTCTGATTTTGTAAAACAAATACTGAACTTTTTAGTGTTTTTGGTGTACTATGCTGAATATCCCATGATATCATGTTAGAGCACGAAGTTATGAGCAGAATATGTTAATGAAAGGGGATCTGCACACTGCTTGTAGGCAGAGTTAATAAAATGATGCAAATTGCATTATAATTAACTCTAAAAAGTGGAGCATTATGCTTTTATGTAAACTGTACCTCAGGGATCTCACATAACAATGCACTCAGCTACAAGTATTTTAGATGGCATCTTAAATTGTAGTGTGTACAGGTGTTTAGTGGGGTCTAAAAATCTGAGACCACTAGAGAAAATGCTTCTGTTTAGCATTTTTCTATTTTAATACATTATTAGAGCAACAATTTGAGTGAAAAATTAACATTAATTTCATAATGCCCTTTGCTTCAGTGACAACTGACCTTTTGTACAAAGGCTTAATACTAATACTTCATACTAATTACTTTTATTCAGCAAGGATGCATTAAAGTGACAGTAAAACATTCATAATGTTACAACTAATTTCTATTTAGAATAAATGCTGTTCTTTTGAACTTTCTATTCATCAAAGAATTATGGAAAAATTGTATCACAAAATATATTCTCAATTTTAAAATATATTAAGCAGATTAAGAAATGTTTCTTGAGCCCCAAACCAGCATATTAGAATGATTTCTGAAGAATAACGTGACACTGAAGACCGGAGTAATGATGCTGAAAATTCACAGGAATAAATTACATTTTAAGATTTATTAAAATAGAAAACTATTACAAAAAATATATTTTAATATTACTACTGTATTTTTGCAGCCTCTGTGAGCGTAAGAGACTTTTTTTCAAAAACATTAAAACATTTTCAATGTGGTTTCAGGTTTTTAGGCCCCACTGTACAAATCTACATTTATTTATCTGAATGCACAGTGTTTGTGTTTCAGTAACTCACGGTAGGCGGGTCGGCAGGGGTCACTCCGTGTGCTGTCGGTCGAGTGGTTACTGGACACGGAGGAGACGCTAGAGCTTCGAACAAACCCAAAGGCAGCCAGACGGGCCGGCGGGAGGCGCGAGTAACCAGGAGGACGGAGGCCAGACTGAGCTGGCTTTGGCAGGAAGGATTTAGCAGCTAACCCAGTCACCACCGGCTTTCTCTGATCTGAGAGTGAAGAAGACTGTGATTACTACTCAAACTAACTGGAAAAAACACCATTTGTAAAAAAGAGTTCTAGGAAATAAAAACTACATACTGCTTTTTTTAGTCTAGTTCATGTCACCATGGAGGTCAACTATGCATAACATATTCTTGTTATAATGCTGTGACAAAATGAGGCATAGAGATGTTTTCTGTTGGTACATGATCACATGACTGTTGCAACTGAGAAACAGTTGCAGGAAAAGAAATTCAGAAAACACAAGAAACAAAAGAAAGTGAGTGTTGTGTCCTGAAATGAACTATTTCTAGGCAGACTGGCCTTAAAGAGATTCACAGTAGGATAGAGATGGTGTTTTATGGCCTCTCTCTGGTGAGAGGTAAAAATCGCTTTAAAAGCTCCTGAAAGAATCATAAAGAGGCGGCTGTCTGCCTTCTCTGACCACAGCATGACATGGCCATTCATCAACATATATACCACTGTAATATTCACATGAAGAAGAGCGATGAGTCACATTTGTCATCCACTGAGGGGGTCTAATTTAATACAAAACGTTTGTCAAAATATATTATCTTAGATGAAGACCCTATATGAGCTAAAAAAAAAAACTTTAATATAAAACTGAACAGAGAATAAATTTAATTAATTTATTAATTATGCAC
The DNA here is from genome assembly GCF_019924925.1 of Ctenopharyngodon idella. Taxonomy (NCBI): domain Eukaryota; kingdom Metazoa; phylum Chordata; class Actinopteri; order Cypriniformes; family Xenocyprididae; genus Ctenopharyngodon; species Ctenopharyngodon idella. The sequence continues at coordinate 35,231,645 of NC_067229.1, read as the reverse complement.
AATAAAAGTGTGTGTGAATGGTTTCTGGATGTACTTGCAATTTTTAAGCATAAAAAAGATTGTTTTATATTTCAATCTAGCCATCGCCAAAACATTTAAATTGTTCCATTATATACAGTCAAACTAAAATTTATTCAGACACCTTGAACATTTTATTCATTTATACAGTTTATTCACTATAGTTTAAAAAAATGGTAATAAAATATGATAAGATCTCAGAGTTAAACTGTGTCAGAAAAAATTAATCTTAAATGAACACTCCACTTTTTTTGAAAATAGGCTCATTTTCCAGCTCCCCTAGAGTTAAACAGTTGAGTTTTACCGTTTTCGAATCCATTCAGCCGATCTCCGGATCTGGTGGTACCACTTTTAGCATAGCTTAGCATAGTTCATTGAATCTGATTAGACCGTTAGCATCTCGTTAAAAAATGACCTAAGAGTTTCAATATTTTTCCTATTTAAAACTTGACTCTTCTGTAGTTACATCGTGTACAAAGACCGAAGGAAAATTAAAAGTTGCGATTTTCTAGGCCGATATGACTAGGAACTATACTGTCAGTCCGGCGTAATAATCAAGGAACTTTGCTGCCGTACTATGGCTGCAGCAGGCGCAATGATATTACGCAGGGGAGCTGGAAAATGAGCCTATTTTCAAAAAAAGTGGAGTGTTCCTTTAATTATGTCAGATCACTTAAGCAAAACATGGTCAGGTCAAAGTGTCTGAATAATTTTTGGTTCCAAATCTTTATCAATTTTACTGGTAGTCCACTGTATGAAGAATTTTTGGGTATAATATGTCACAGTTTACTTTATTTTGCTATCCTCACTTACATAAATGAACTATAGTGTCCTGCACCCACTAGTAAAAATATAGCAAAAATATCAAAAATGTTTTTTTGTTTTTTTTGTTTTTTTTTGTCTGAATAAATTTTGGTTTGACTATGTGAACACTTAAGCCACACTAAAATGTATATATACACTGTAAAAAAAAAAAAAAAAAAAAAAAAAAAAACGGTAATTTTCTGGCCAAACCACCAATAATATGGTGATGAGAAAGTCACATGATGAATCAAAGCTTATCACAAGCAGCTTTTCCACAAGTTGACTATACTAATATATATAAGGTACACACAGTGTCATTGACACAAACACTTAACACCATCTTGGTAACACACATGACATTAAAAATGCAATAAACAATAATTTAACAACATTAGACGTAACATAAAACCATAATGCACATAATTAGAAAAAAAAACTAAGAAGAAACAGTTATTTCAACAAAACACATCAAATGTGAAGTATCGCGCAGGGAATTCTGGGAATGTAAATTTACAGTTTTTCACTATAAATTAAACAATGACTTGTTTTTTTCACTGCCAAAAACTGTAAATTTAACAGTATTCTACTGTAAATTTACATTAAATGTAATCTATTACAGTTATTCACCGTATATAGACCCTTTTAGTGCTGATGTCACAATTACATCACAGGGTTAGCTAGAGGCAACACAAAGGGAAAACTGGAGGCGGCCAATACAAACCAGCAAGTTTGTCAGCTATTAATATTTATAGTCGGCTACATAAGGAGATTAAAATGTCATCTTGATTTGTTGTTTAATTCCCTTTTTCCATTTTTACAGAAAAAAAATCTGTAAAATATTAATCAACATTTTATGCAAAATTACACATTATTCTGCAAAAATACAGAACATTTCCTCTTAAAAAAACAGAAATTTGATGTAATACCAAAATACAAGCATGTAAATTAATAGTGGAAATTTAAATTACAGCAAATATCTGTAAAACAACAGGTACTTCATTGTATAATGACAAAACTGGAAAATTCTGTAAAAAAAAAAAAAAAAAAAAAGCAAATATCTGTAAAACAACAGGTACTTCATTGTATAATGACAAAACTGGAAAATTCTGTAAAAAAAAAAAAAAAAAAAAATACAAACCATTAAAATTACATTTATTTTTAATGTATACATTTGTAAATTATATATAAAGCACTAAGGACTGAAAGACCGAAAATTCAGCATTGCCATCACAGGAATAAATTACATTTTAAAATATATTATTAAAATATATTTAATATAAAATAAATATATATTACATTTAAAATTTAATATAATATATTATATTAAAAAATATTACTGTTTTTTACCTTACCTGTATGTATTTGAGGTTGGCTACTCTGTTTTGCTCGACTTGGTAAGATAGTGTGGTTCTAATTGGAAAGCGTCTGGTGCTTAACAGAAGTTTACAGTCTCCAGCAGAAGCCCTTTCTTTTTTTAATTAGTCCAGGAGGTTCCTTTTTTGTTAAAAAGGTTCCTCTAAATGCAGCTCTGCACAAATTATTACGATATCAGCGCTTAATAACGGCCTCGATTGAATAGAGTAATGGGTTTTCTTTACGCTATGTGCTTATTTTTACACCAATAAAGAGAAAAAAGTTGTTTACATGCAATTAATAAGGATCATTTCTTTTGCTCTGAGCTCTTTGCACTGGCCTTCACATCAGATACCTCTTACTGCAGGGCACCATGTGGACTGTCCCGTTGTCAAATAAAAAAATATGATTTTGGGAGGCACAGGAAGAAGAGGGAAGTCGCACAAAAATATGCACATGCAAAGAGCTACTGCGGGGTGAATTTAGGGACCCACTTCAAGGCTTGCTTTGAACTACCAGACTCCCCCCACCTGAGGTCATAATTTGGGGCAGGTGGAGAGAATGATCCCCTCCTGCTCTTGGAGATAAAGCACCTCGAGTTCCCTGTTCCCAAGACGCTGTGATTGGAGCAAAGCGTAGCGCATACTAAATGACAATCTACCGTTTCTCATTTTGTCTGTCACATTCTCAGACGTTTATTAGACTGCAGTGTCAGCAGTATGCTTCAGAGACGCATTCTTCACAAATGAAAACACACACATACACACTCAAGCAAATACACACAACAAAGCACCCTCTCATCCATTCATCTCTAATCAAAGTTGCCCTGGCTTCATCGCTTCCCCCAGCGACCCCAACACCCCCCACCCCAACCTCGGGCCATCAAGGTCTTTAATGAAATTGCAGGCAGCTTCTGCTTCATGTGAGGGTTGTGATCATTAAAGATAAATGTGTTCCTGTTCTCTCTCTCTCTCTGATTTTTTTTGCACCATCAATCGTCTTTATTCCTTCCTGTTCCTACTTCCCCATATTTCCGGACTTGCCCAGATCATACACAGTAGTCATCCATCATCAGCTTTGATTTTGCAATTTCAATGTTTATTTATTTTTTTCCATACAATAAAAGTAAATGGTGACCGCAGCTGTTCCCATTCATTTTTACTGTATAGAAGAGAGAAGCTTGGAAATTCGGCTAAAAAGAAACTGATAGAATTTTCATTTTTTGGTGAACTGTCCTTTTAACACCAGAGGGGAGTCATTTTCTCAAAGTGTTACGAATAAATAAAAAGGAAAAGGAGTGTGTGTATGTGTGTGTGTGTGTGCAAATGTATAATTACGGATTGAAGCTCAAGAACTCATTGATTTCTTACTGAATGTTAAAATGCATGAATACATTACTAGAGCTCTTTTAACAAGCCATCACTGGTTCAGTGATAAACCCTTAACTATATTAATGAAGAATGAAATGCTACTAAATTGTACGTCATGTTAATAAAAACACAAAAAATACATTGCACAATGCAAAAAGAAGGTACTCTGCTGCTCTCCATAGACATTAAGCTCTGATTTTAGTGATTGCAATCTAAGGACGTAACAAAACCTAATAAGCAATCAGAGATTATTTGCTATGGTACTTCAGCGCATTAGACAATTTACAAGAAGATTTTAATCCTAGACAGAGTTTTAAAGGAACCTAGTGACCAGAATCAAATGTTTTCACTGAGAATGTGAATAAATTATGTGACATATGTGAGATAACTACAGTGGGAAATAATTACCAACTTCAGAGCAATCAGACAAGTAATTTTGAAAGTCATACCAGAAGAGTGTAATACAAACTAGTTAGTTTCTCTATAATAATAGTAATCTCTCATGAGGAGAACTTCTTCCTCTTGATTTCTTTTATACCATTTCAGGGGTCAAACTATCAGAGTAAAACTATGTACCACAAGCCTGTCTCTTTAACTATTGTATATTGTATTGTGGCATCCTCACACCATAAAAATCATATAGTGTTTCAACTAGAATTACAAATTGTGACCAGACATAGTTACAGATATTGGCATGACTTAATTGTTTACTGCTTTGCACTTCAAAGCTTCACAAACAGGGCCAAACAGCAAGAAATCGGCAACTGCATGCATTAATGGAGACTGTCATGGGTTTGCAGTGAGATAACGGTATTCAGATAGACAGATGCCCTCTAGAAAAAACACGTAGGATGATGGCAGTGCTGGTAGTGGATTTAAGATGAAATAATTCATATCTTCACCTTGGCAGGCAAAGTTGTCGGAAATGAAGTGTGCTTTAGAAACGGTGGGGAATTTTTAAGCTCAGACAGAACTCCCTCATGGCACAAGATGAATGTGAATTTTATTTATATTTAACTGAATGCCAGGAGGTAAAGTGTATTTTACACTGACTAGAGGCTGGGATGAGTTTATCTGTAACAATTACAAATGCATAGCTGACAGGGACGAGAAGACTTATGGTGTTCTCTTCCTTCTTTCTATTTAAATCTATTCATCTCAAAATACTCGAGAGTCACTTACGCCCTTAGGATGAAGCTTTGGTATTTCTTTCAGTTAAAAACAGTTTCTAAGACTGCTTTGGCACAGGTTTCTACTGAACTTGCACCAGTGTGGCATGTGAAGCATTCAATTTTACTACTGAAAATGTATGTAAATTGTATAAAAGCCAAGTCTTGACTCATTTTGCCATGCAAAGTGAACCATTTATCTTACCTTGTGGTTCCTGAGGGTTTTGAGTGGTCGGGTTTACTGCCTGCATTGGTTGACTGAGGGTCAATGGTGACTTTGGGTGGCTTGTTTGGACCATCCTGTTCTTCGCAGCTGCAGAGGGAGTCCTGTTTACAGCACCAACACCAAGCTGGGGTCTTAGTCCCCGTGGTGGACGAAAAAGACTCCCTGTATCCTGTGCTCCCATAGGGGGTCCAGAAGGGTCCTCGGCTCCAGCCACAGGAGATCCAAGGGTGACTGGAGATCTGCCCACCTAAACAAAAAACATTACCAAACGTTGCAGCTGCAGGCAGCAAACTCCACAAACTCATCTACTGAAGATAACAAATGTTACAATTTAAAAGCTTATTAAAATATTGACATACCCTCCATAAAACATTCAGGTAATAGTCTGTTAAATACTCTACAGCATGCTATTTCATTAACAAAGCACTCTCGGTTTCACCAAACTAATCATGTAATACATTTTACATGTAATTAGATATACCAAGAAATGGACATAAAAGTACTAAGTTAAAGAACAGCATATTGTTAAATGTCTAGTGCATTCCTTACAGCTGCAGATAGAGGCTTGTTAAGAGAACCATAGAAGCTGTCCGCTCGGCCTGACATTTTTTGGGGCATGGCGTTGCTGGGTGGCTTAATCCCAGACACCATGAGTCCAGGAGAGAAGAACCGAACCTTCTGCATCTCTTGTCGATACTTATCGTAGAGTAAATTTGAGGCACTCAGCACAGTGGCTTCTCTTTGTTCTCCTACCGCTGGTTTGGCCTGTGTGCTGCTGTATGTTGAGAGTCTTGTAGGTAAGGACGACACCTCGTAAGTTCCCTCAAGAGACTGGGGTTTCACCTGCGGAGTCTTCCGAATGTACGTGATGATTTTGGGTCGGACACTTTTCGGTTTTGGCAGACACTTGCTTGGAGGGGAGGTCTCCATTGAAGCCTCCATTGTAGGAGGAGGTTTATGGATGCTTGTGTTGATAGTTGTTTTAACTGGGGCTCTTAAGCCTGAGCTGTACCCAGCATAACCCAACTGAGGAGCTCGAGAAGGTAAAGTCTTGATAGGTGAGGATGGAGGCTGTCTTTGAGGAGACCTTGTGGTCTTGGGGGATGGAGGTGTCGAAGGTCTAGTCGGACTGCTGTAGGTCCGCCGACTGAAGTGAGTCTTCCTTTCTAGGCTGGAGGGACTTGCAGCACGATCTGCTGAGCTCTGCCTCTTCAAGTGTTGGGCTTCTCGTGTAAAGGTCTGGTTGGGAAGCATTTCTGATCCTGTGTTCTTACTGTTGACTTCTGTAGTCGGCAGCACTTGTTGATGGCTGTGACTTGTCTCAGCGGATTGGGATTGTTGCTGGTCTGTCTGGGTGTCCATGCTGGGATATCCTGAGGTAAGTCGTTTTTCAGTAGAAAGAGGGCGGACTAGTTGCCTACAAGAAGGTAGCACCCTCAACATACCTTTCTGCACCTCGGTTGACATCCTTTTCCCGCCATTCTGCTCTGCTTCCATTTGGAATTTTTGCACTTTTACTGCTCCATTTGAAGGATACACCCCACTTTGAGTGATTAGCTTACTTCGGTCATATTGTGATTCCTGAGGCAGTGTAGTAGAGTTATGGTTTTGGTCCAAATCCCTGGGAAGCTCCCTGTTTCTCTCTGAGAGGATGTAGGACTCGGTAGTAGCTGGTTGCTGGTTCCTGCCTTTGCCTGAGGTAGAC